>NC_060113.1:11216183-11534866 GCF_021155765.1 Diprion similis | reverse complement strand
GTCCGTTTGTTTGTTTTTCAGATATCGGTTGGTAACTTTTTTTCTATACATGCTAGCGACCTAAAACTTGTTTTATCGCATTCAGCGCGTCAAATTACGCCGGAAACGGTCGTCTGTGTTTTGATATTGCTCAAAACACGAAGTCGAATTCCGTTCGTTTGTTTCGTGGATATCGATGAGTAACTTTTTTTCTATACATGCTAGCGACCTAAAACTTGTTTCATCGCATTCAGCGCGTCAAATTACGCCGGAAAGGGTCGTCTTTGTTCTGATATTGCTCAAAACACGGGGTCGAATTCCGTTTGTTTGTTTCGTGGATATCGGTGAGTAACTTTTTTTCTATACATGCTAGCGACCTAAAACTTGTTTTATCGCATTCAGCCCGTCAAATTACGCCGAAAACGGTCGTCTTCGTTTTGATATTGCTTAAAACACGAAGTCGAATTCCGTTCGTTTGTTTCGTGGATATCGGTGAGTAACTTTTTTTCTATACATGCTAGCGACCTCAAACTTATTTTATCGCATTGAGCGCGTCAAATTACGCCGGAAACGGCTGTCTTTGTTTTGATATTGCTCGAAACACGAAGTCGAAGTCCGTTTGTTTGTTTTTCAGATATCGGTTGGAAACTTTTTTTCTATACATGCTAGCGACCTAAAACCTGTTTCATCGCATTCAGCGCGTCAAATTACGCCGGAAACGGTCGTCTTTGTTCTGATATTGCTCAAAACACGGAGTCGAATTCCGTTTGTTTGTTTTTCAGATATCGGTTAGTAACTTTTTTTCTATACATGCTAGCGACCTAAAACTTGTTTCATCGCATTCAGCCCGTCAAATTACGCCGGAAACGGTCGTCATTGTTCTGATATTGCTCGATAGACGAAGTCGGAGTCCGTTTGTTTGTTTTTCAGATATCGGTTGGTAACTTTTTTTCTATACATGCTAGCGACCTAAAACTTGTTTTATTGCATTCAGCGCGTCAAATTACGCCGGAAACGGTCGTCTTTGTTTTGATATTGCTCAAAACACGAAGTCGAATTCCGTTCGTTTGTTTCGTGGATATCGATGAGTAACTTTTTTTCTATACATGCTAGCGACCTAAAACTTGTTTCATCGCATTCAGCGCGTCAAATTACGCCGGAAAGGGTCGTCTTTGTTCTGATATTGCTCAAAACACGGGGTCGAATTCCGTTTGTTTGTTTCGTGGATATCGGTGAGTAACTTTTTTTCTATACATGCTAGCGACCTAAAACTTGTTTTATCGCATTCAGCCCGTCAAATTACGCCGAAAACGGTCGTCTTCGTTTTGATATTGCTTAAAACACGAAGTCGAATTCCGTTCGTTTGTTTCGTGGATATCGGTGAGTAACTTTTTTTCTATACATGCTAGCGACCTCAAACTTATTTTATCGCATTGAGCGCGTCAAATTACGCCGGAAACGGCTGTCTTTGTTTTGATATTGCTCGAAACACGAAGTCGAAGTCCGTTTGTTTGTTTTTCAGATATCGGTTAGTAACTTTTTTTCTATACATGCTAGCGACCTAAAACTTGTTTCATCGCATTCAGCGCGTCAAATTACGCCGGAAACGGTCGTCTTCGTTCTGATATTGCTCAAAACACGGAGTCGAATTCCGTTCGTTTGTTTCGTGGATATCGGTGAGTAACTTTTTTTCTATACATGCTAGCGACCTAAAACTTGTTTTATCGCATTCAGCGCGTCAAATTACGCCGGAAACGGCCGTCTTTGTTTTGATATTGCTCGAAACACGAAGTCGAAGTCCGTTTGTTTGTTTTTCAGATATCGGTTAGTAACTTTTTTTCTATACATGCTGGCGACCTAAAACTTGTTTCATCGCATTCAGCGCGTCAAATTACGCCGGAAACGGCCGTCTTTGTTTTGATATTGCTCGAAACACGAAGTCGAAGTCCGTTTGTTTGTTTTTCAGATATCGGTTGGTAACTTTTTTTCTATACATGCTAGCGACCTAAAACTTGTTTTATCGCATTCAGCGCGTCAAATTACGCCGGAAACGGTTGTCTTTGTTTTGATATTGCTCAAAACACGAAGTCGAATTCCGTTCGTTTCTTTCGTGGATATCGGTGAGTAACTTTTTTTCTATACATGCTAACGACCTAAAACTTGTTTTATCGCATTCAGCGCGTCAAATTACGCCGGAAACGGCCGTCTTTGTTTTGATATTGCTCGAAACACAAAGTCGAAGTCCGTTTGTTTGTTTTTCAGATATCGGTTGGTAACTTTATTTCTATACATGCTAGCGACCTAAAACTTGTTTTATCGCATTCAGCGCGTCAAATTACGCCGGAAACGGTCGTCTGTGTTTTGATATTGCTCAAAACACGGAGTCAATTTCCGTTCGTTTGTTTCGTGGATATCGGTGAGTAACTTTTTTTCTATACATGCTAGCGACCTAAAACTTGTTTCATCGCATTCAGCCCGTCAAATTACGCCGGAAACGGTCGTCATTGTTCTGATATTGCTCGATAGACGAAGTCGGAGTCCGTTTGTTTGTTTTTCAGATATCGGTTAGTAACTTTTTTTCTATACATGCTAGCGACCTAAAACTTGTTTCATCGCATTCAGCGCGTCAAATTACGCCGGAAACGGTCGTCTTCGTTCTGATATTGCTCAAAACACGGAGTCGAATTCCGTTCGTTTGTTTCGTGGATATCGGTGAGTAACTTTTTTTCTATACATGCTAGCGACCTAAAACTTGTTTTATCGCATTCAGCGCGTCAAATTACGCCGGAAACGGCCGTCTTTGTTTTGATATTGCTCGAAACACAAAGTCGAAGTCCGTTTGTTTGTTTTTCAGATATCGGTTGGTAACTTTATTTCTATACATGCTAGCGACCTAAAACTTGTTTTATCGCATTCAGCGCGTCAAATTACGCCGGAAACGGTCGTCTGTGTTTTGATATTGCTCAAAACACGGAGTCAATTTCCGTTCGTTTGTTTCGTGGATATCGGTGAGTAACTTTTTTTCTATACATGCTAGCGACCTAAAACTTGTTTCATCGCATTCAGCCCGTCAAATTACGCCGGAAACGGTCGTCATTGTTCTGATATTGCTCGATAGACGAAGTCGGAGTCCGTTTGTTTGTTTTTCAGATATCGGTTAGTAACTTTTTTTCTATACATGCTAGCGACCTAAAACTTGTTTCATCGCATTCAGCGCGTCAAATTACGCCGGAAACGGTCGTCTTCGTTCTGATATTGCTCAAAACACGGAGTCGAATTCCGTTCGTTTGTTTCGTGGATATCGGTGAGTAACTTTTTTTCTATACATGCTAGCGACCTAAAACTTGTTTTATCGCATTCAGCGCGTCAAATTACGCCGGAAACGGCCGTCTTTGTTTTGATATTGCTCGAAACACGAAGTCGAAGTCCGTTTGTTTGTTTTTCAGATATCGGTTGGTAACTTTTTTTTTATACATGCTAGCGACCTAAAACTTGTTTTATCGCATTCAGCGCGTCAAATTACGCCGGAAACGGCCGTCTTTGTTTTGATATTGCTCAAAACACGAAGTCGAATTCCGTTCGTTTGTTTCGTGGATATCGGTGAGTAACTTTTTTTCTATACATGCTAGCGACCTAAAACTTGTTTTATCGCATTCAGCGCGTCAAATTACGCCGGAAACGGCCGTCTTTGTTGTGATATTGCTCGAAACACGAAGTCGAAGTCCGTTTGATTGTTTTTCAGATATCGGTTGGTAACTTTTTTTCTATACACGCTAGCGACCTAAAACTTGTTTCATCGCATTCAGCGCGTCAAATTACGCCGGAAACGGTCGTCTTTGTTTTGATATTGCTCAAAACACGGAGTCAATTTCCGTTCGTTTGTTTCGTGGATATCGGTGAGTAACTTTTTTTCTATACATGCTAGCGACCTAAAACTTGTTTTATCGCATTCAGCGCGTCAAATTACGCCGGAAACGGCCGTCTTTGTTTTGATATTGCTCGAAACACGAAGTCGAAGTCCGTTTGATTGTTTTTCAGATATCGGTTGGTAACTTTTTTTCTATACATGCTAGCGACCTAAAACTTGTTTCATCGCATTCAGCGCGTCAAATTACGCCGGAAACGGTCGTCTTTGTTCTGATATTGCTCAAAACACGGAGTCGAATTCCGTTTGTTTGTTTCGTGGATATCGGTGAGTAACTTTTTTTCTATACATGCTAGCGACCTAAAACTTGTTTTATCGCATTCAGCCCGTCAAATTACGCCGGAAACGGTCGTCTTCGTTTTAATATTGCTCAAAACACGAAGTCGAATTCCGTTCGTTTGTTTCGTGGATATCGGTGAGTAACTTTTTTTCTATACATGCTAGCAACCTAAAACTTGTTTTATCGCATTCAGCGCGTAAAATTACGCCGGAAACGGTCGTCTTTGTTTTGATGTTGCTCAAAACACGAAGTCGAATTCCGTTCGTTTGTTTCGTGGATATCGGTGAGTAACTTTTTTTCTATACATGCTAGCGACCTAAAACTTGTTTTATCGCATTCAGCGCGTCAAATTACGCCGGAAACGGCCGTCTTTGTTTTGATATTGCTCGTAACACGAAGTCGAAGTCCGTTTGTTTGTTTTTCAGATATCGGTTGGTAACTTTATTTCTATACATGCTAGCGACCTAAAACTTGTTTTATCGCATTCAGCGCGTCAAATTACGCCGGAAACGGTCGTCTGTGTTTTGATATTAATCAAAACACGGAGTCAATTTCCGTTCGTTTGTTTCGTGGATATCGGTGAGTAACTTTTTTTCTATACATGCTAGCGACCTAAAACTTGTTTCATCGCATTCAGCCCGTCAAATTACGCCGGAAACGGTCGTCATTGTTCTGATATTGCTCGATAGACGAAGTCGGAGTCCGTTTGTTTGTTTTTCAGATATCGGTTAGTAACTTTTTTTCTATACATGCTAGCGACCTAAAACTTGTTTCATCGCATTCAGCGCGTCAAATTACGCCGGAAACGGTCGTCTTCGTTCTGATATTGCTCAAAACACGGAGTCGAATTCCGTTCGTTTGTTTCGTGGATATCGGTGAGTAACTTTTTTTCTATACATGCTAGCGACCTAAAACTTGTTTTATCGCATTCAGCGCGTCAAATTACGCCGGAAACGGCCGTCTTTGTTTTGATATTGCTCGAAACACGAAGTCGAAGTCCGTTTGTTTGTTTTTCAGATATCGGTTAGTAACTTTTTTTCTATACATGCTGGCGACCTAAAACTTGTTTCATCGCATTCAGCGCGTCAAATTACGCCGGAAACGGCCGTCTTTGTTTTGATATTGCTCGAAACACGAAGTCGAAGTCCGTTTGTTTGTTTTTCAGATATCGGTTGGTAACTTTTTTTCTATACATGCTAGCGACCTAAAACTTGTTTTATCGCATTCAGCGCGTCAAATTACGCCGGAAACGGTGGTCTTTGTTTTGATATTGCTCAAAACACGAAGTCGAATTCCGTTCGTTTCTTTCGTGGATATCGGTGAGTAACTTTTTTCTATACATGCTAGCGACCTAAAACTTGTTTTATCGCATTCAGCGCGTCAAATTACGCCGGAAACGGCCGTCTTTGTTTTGATATTGCTCGAAACACGAAGTCGAAGTCCGTTTGTTTGTTTTTCAGATATCGGTTGGTAACTTTATTTCTATACATGCTAGCGACCTAAAACTTGTTTTATCGCATTCAGCGCGTCAAATTACGCCGGAAACGGTCGTCTGTGTTTTGATATTAATCAAAACACGGAGTCAATTTCCGTTCGTTTGTTTCGTGGATATCGGTGAGTAACTTTTTTTCTATACATGCTAGCGACCTAAAACTTGTTTCATCGCATTCAGCCCGTCAAATTACGCCGGAAACGGTCGTCATTGTTCTGATATTGCTCGATAGACGAAGTCGGAGTCCGTTTGTTTGTTTTTCAGATATCGGTGAGTAACTTTTTTTCTATACATGCTGGCGACCTAAAACTTGTTTTATTGCATTCAGCGCGTCAAATTACGCCGGAAACGGCCGTCTTTGTTTTGATATTGCTCGAAACACGAAGTCGAAGTCCGTTTGTTTGTTTTTCAGATATCGGTTGGTAACTTTATTTCTATACATGCTAGCGACCTAAAACTTGTTTTATCGCATTCAGCGCGTCAAATTACGCCGGAAACGGTCGTCTGTGTTTTGATATTAATCAAAACACGGAGTCAATTTCCGTTCGTTTGTTTCGTGGATATCGGTGAGTAACTTTTTTTCTATACATGCTAGCGACCTAAAACTTGTTTCATCGCATTCAGCCCGTCAAATTACGCCGGAAACGGTCGTCATTGTTCTGATATTGCTCGATAGACGAAGTCGGAGTCCGTTTGTTTGTTTTTCAGATATCGGTTAGTAACTTTTTTTCTATACATGCTAGCGACCTAAAACTTGTTTCATCGCATTCAGCGCGTCAAATTACGCCGGAAACGGTCGTCTTCGTTCTGATATTGCTCAAAACACGGAGTCGAATTCCGTTCGTTTGTTTCGTGGATATCGGTGAGTAACTTTTTTTCTATACATGCTAGCGACCTAAAACTTGTTTTATCGCATTCAGCGCGTCAAATTACGCCGGAAACGGCCGTCTTTGTTTTGATATTGCTCGAAACACGAAGTCGAAGTCCGTTTGTTTGTTTTTCAGATATCGGTTAGTAACTTTTTTTCTATACATGCTGGCGACCTAAAACTTGTTTCATCGCATTCAGCGCGTCAAATTACGCCGGAAACGGCCGTCTTTGTTTTGATATTGCTCGAAACACGAAGTCGAAGTCCGTTTGTTTGTTTTTCAGATATCGGTTGGTAACTTTTTTTCTATACATGCTAGCGACCTAAAACTTGTTTTATCGCATTCAGCGCGTCAAATTACGCCGGAAACGGTTGTCTTTGTTTTGATATTGCTCAAAACACGAAGTCGAATTCCGTTCGTTTCTTTCGTGGATATCGGTGAGTAACTTTTTTTCTATACATGCTAGCGACCTAAAACTTGTTTCATCGCATTCAGCCCGTCAAATTACGCCGGAAACGGTCGTCATTGTTCTGATATTGCTCGATAGACGAAGTCGGAGTCCGTTTGTTTGTTTTTCAGATATCGGTGAGTAACTTTTTTTCTATACATGCTGGCGACCTAAAACTTGTTTTATTGCATTCAGCGCGTCAAATTACGCCGGAAACGGCCGTCTTTGTTTTGATATTGCTCGAAACACGAAGTCGAAGTCCGTTTGTTTGTTTTTCAGATATCGGTTGGTAACTTTATTTCTATACATGCTAGCGACCTAAAACTTGTTTTATCGCATTCAGCGCGTCAAATTACGCCGGAAACGGTCGTCTGTGTTTTGATATTAATCAAAACACGGAGTCAATTTCCGTTCGTTTGTTTCGTGGATATCGGTGAGTAACTTTTTTTCTATACATGCTAGCGACCTAAAACTTGTTTCATCGCATTCAGCCCGTCAAATTACGCCGGAAACGGTCGTCATTGTTCTGATATTGCTCGATAGACGAAGTCGGAGTCCGTTTGTTTGTTTTTCAGATATCGGTTAGTAACTTTTTTTCTATACATGCTAGCGACCTAAAACTTGTTTCATCGCATTCAGCGCGTCAAATTACGCCGGAAACGGTCGTCTTCGTTCTGATATTGCTCAAAACACGGAGTCGAATTCCGTTCGTTTGTTTCGTGGATATCGGTGAGTAACTTTTTTTCTATACATGCTAGCGACCTAAAACTTGTTTTATCGCATTCAGCGCGTCAAATTACGCCGGAAACGGCCGTCTTTGTTTTGATATTGCTCGAAACACGAAGTCGAAGTCCGTTTGTTTGTTTTTCAGATATCGGTTAGTAACTTTTTTTCTATACATGCTGGCGACCTAAAACTTGTTTCATCGCATTCAGCGCGTCAAATTACGCCGGAAACGGCCGTCTTTGTTTTGATATTGCTCGAAACACGAAGTCGAAGTCCGTTTGTTTGTTTTTCAGATATCGGTTGGTAACTTTTTTTCTATACATGCTAGCGACCTAAAACTTGTTTTATCGCATTCAGCGCGTCAAATTACGCCGGAAACGGTTGTCTTTGTTTTGATATTGCTCAAAACACGAAGTCGAATTCCGTTCGTTTCTTTCGTGGATATCGGTGAGTAACTTTTTTTCTATACATGCTAGCGACCTAAAACTTGTTTTATCGCATTCAGCGCGTCAAATTACGCCGGAAACGGCCGTCTTTGTTTTGATATTGCTCGAAACACAAAGTCGAAGTCCGTTTGTTTGTTTTTCAGATATCGGTTGGTAACTTTATTTCTATACATGCTAGCGACCTAAAACTTGTTTTATCGCATTCAGCGCGTCAAATTACGCCGGAAACGGTCGTCTGTGTTTTGATATTGCTCAAAACACGGAGTCAATTTCCGTTCGTTTGTTTCGTGGATATCGGTGAGTAACTTTTTTTCTATACATGCTAGCGACCTAAAACTTGTTTCATCGCATTCAGCCCGTCAAATTACGCCGGAAACGGTCGTCATTGTTCTGATATTGCTCGATAGACGAAGTCGGAGTCCGTTTGTTTGTTTTTCAGATATCGGTTAGTAACTTTTTTTCTATACATGCTAGCGACCTAAAACTTGTTTCATCGCATTCAGCGCGTCAAATTACGCCGGAAACGGTCGTCTTCGTTCTGATATTGCTCAAAACACGGAGTCGAATTCCGTTCGTTTGTTTCGTGGATATCGGTGAGTAACTTTTTTTCTATACATGCTAGCGACCTAAAACTTGTTTTATCGCATTCAGCGCGTCAAATTACGCCGGAAACGGCCGTCTTTGTTTTGATATTGCTCGAAACACGAAGTCGAAGTCCGTTTGTTTGTTTTTCAGATATCGGTTGGTAACTTTTTTTTTATACATGCTAGCGACCTAAAACTTGTTTTATCGCATTCAGCGCGTCAAATTACGCCGGAAACGGCCGTCTTTGTTTTGATATTGCTCAAAACACGAAGTCGAATTCCGTTCGTTTGTTTCGTGGATATCGGTGAGTAACTTTTTTTCTATACATGCTAGCGACCTAAAACTTGTTTTATCGCATTCAGCGCGTCAAATTACGCCGGAAACGGCCGTCTTTGTTGTGATATTGCTCGAAACACGAAGTCGAAGTCCGTTTGATTGTTTTTCAGATATCGGTTGGTAACTTTTTTTCTATACACGCTAGCGACCTAAAACTTGTTTCATCGCATTCAGCGCGTCAAATTACGCCGGAAACGGTCGTCTTTGTTTTGATATTGCTCAAAACACGGAGTCAATTTCCGTTCGTTTGTTTCGTGGATATCGGTGAGTAACTTTTTTTCTATACATGCTAGCGACCTAAAACTTGTTTTATCGCATTCAGCGCGTCAAATTACGCCGGAAACGGCCGTCTTTGTTTTGATATTGCTCGAAACACGAAGTCGAAGTCCGTTTGATTGTTTTTCAGATATCGGTTGGTAACTTTTTTTCTATACATGCTAGCGACCTAAAACTTGTTTCATCGCATTCAGCGCGTCAAATTACGCCGGAAACGGTCGTCTTTGTTCTGATATTGCTCAAAACACGGAGTCGAATTCCGTTTGTTTGTTTCGTGGATATCGGTGAGTAACTTTTTTTCTATACATGCTAGCGACCTAAAACTTGTTCTATCGCATTCAGCCCGTCAAATTACGCCGGAAACGGTCGTCTTCGTTTTAATATTGCTCAAAACACGAAGTCGAATTCCGTTCGTTTGTTTCGTGGATATCGGTGAGTAACTTTTTTTCTATACATGCTAGCGACCTAAAACTTGTTTTATCGCATTCAGCGCGTAAAATTACGCCGGAAACGGTCGTCTTTGTTTTGATATTGCTCAAAACACGAAGTCGAATTCCGTTCGTTTGTTTCGTGGATATCGGTGAGTAACTTTTTTTCTATACATGCTAGCGACCTAAAACTTGTTTTATCGCATTCAGCGCGTCAAATTACGCCGGAAACGGCCGTCTTTGTTTTGATATTGCTCGAAACACGAAGTCGAAGTCCGTTTGTTTGTTTTTCAGATATCGGTTGGTAACTTTTTTTCTATACATGCTAGCGACCTAAAACTTGTTTTATCGCATTCAGCGCGTCAAATTACGCCGGAAACGGTCGTCTTTGTTTTGATATTGCTCAAAACACGGAGTCAATTTCCGTTCGTTTGTTTCGTGGATATCGCTGAGTAACTTTTTTTCTATACATGCTAGCGACCTAAAACTTGTTTTATCGCATTCAGCGCGTCAAATTACGCCGGAAACGGCCGTCTTTGTTTTGATATTGCTCGAAACACGAAGTCGAAGTCCGTTTGATTGTTTTTCAGATATCGGTTGGTAACTTTTTTTCTATACATGCTAGCGACCTAAAACTTGTTTTATCGCATTCAGCGCGTCAAATTACGCCGGAAACGGTGGTCTTTGTTTTGATATTGCTCAAAACACGAAGTCGAATTCCGTTCGTTTCTTTCGTGGATATCGGTGAGTAACTTTTTTCTATACATGCTAGCGACCTAAAACTTGTTTTATCGCATTCAGCGCGTCAAATTACGCCGGAAACGGCCGTCTTTGTTTTGATATTGCTCGAAACACGAAGTCGAAGTCCGTTTGTTTGTTTTTCAGATATCGGTTGGTAACTTTATTTCTATACATGCTAGCGACCTAAAACTTGTTTTATCGCATTCAGCGCGTCAAATTACGCCGGAAACGGTCGTCTGTGTTTTGATATTAATCAAAACACGGAGTCAATTTCCGTTCGTTTGTTTCGTGGATATCGGTGAGTAACTTTTTTTCTATACATGCTAGCGACCTAAAACTTGTTTCATCGCATTCAGCCCGTCAAATTACGCCGGAAACGGTCGTCATTGTTCTGATATTGCTCGATAGACGAAGTCGGAGTCCGTTTGTTTGTTTTTCAGATATCGGTGAGTAACTTTTTTTCTATACATGCTAGCGACCTAAAACTTGTTTTATCGCATTCAGCGCGTCAAATTACGCCGGAAACGGCCGTCTTTGTTTTGATATTGCTCGAAACACGAAGTCGAAGTCCGTTTGTTTGTTTTTCAGATATCGGTTAGTAACTTTTTTTCTATACATGCTGGCGACCTAAAACTTGTTTTATTGCATTCAGCGCGTCAAATTACGCCGGAAACGGCCGTCTTTGTTTTGATATTGCTCGAAACACGAAGTCGAAGTCCGTTTGTTTGTTTTTCAGATATCGGTTGGTAACTTTATTTCTATACATGCTAGCGACCTAAAACTTGTTTTATCGCATTCAGCGCGTCAAATTACGCCGGAAACGGTCGTCTGTGTTTTGATATTAATCAAAACACGGAGTCAATTTCCGTTCGTTTGTTTCGTGGATATCGGTGAGTAACTTTTTTTCTATACATGCTAGCGACCTAAAACTTGTTTCATCGCATTCAGCCCGTCAAATTACGCCGGAAACGGTCGTCATTGTTCTGATATTGCTCGATAGACGAAGTCGGAGTCCGTTTGTTTGTTTTTCAGATATCGGTTAGTAACTTTTTTTCTATACATGCTAGCGACCTAAAACTTGTTTCATCGCATTCAGCGCGTCAAATTACGCCGGAAACGGTCGTCTTCGTTCTGATATTGCTCAAAACACGGAGTCGAATTCCGTTCGTTTGTTTCGTGGATATCGGTGAGTAACTTTTTTTCTATACATGCTAGCGACCTAAAACTTGTTTTATCGCATTCAGCGCGTCAAATTACGCCGGAAACGGCCGTCTTTGTTTTGATATTGCTCGAAACACGAAGTCGAAGTCCGTTTGTTTGTTTTTCAGATATCGGTTAGTAACTTTTTTTCTATACATGCTGGCGACCTAAAACTTGTTTCATCGCATTCAGCGCGTCAAATTACGCCGGAAACGGCCGTCTTTGTTTTGATATTGCTCGAAACACGAAGTCGAAGTCCGTTTGTTTGTTTTTCAGATATCGGTTGGTAACTTTTTTTCTATACATGCTAGCGACCTAAAACTTGTTTTATCGCATTCAGCGCGTCAAATTACGCCGGAAACGGTTGTCTTTGTTTTGATATTGCTCAAAACACGAAGTCGAATTCCGTTCGTTTCTTTCGTGGATATCGGTGAGTAACTTTTTTTCTATACATGCTAACGACCTAAAACTTGTTTTATCGCATTCAGCGCGTCAAATTACGCCGGAAACGGCCGTCTTTGTTTTGATATTGCTCGAAACACAAAGTCGAAGTCCGTTTGTTTGTTTTTCAGATATCGGTTGGTAACTTTATTTCTATACATGCTAGCGACCTAAAACTTGTTTTATCGCATTCAGCGCGTCAAATTACGCCGGAAACGGTCGTCTGTGTTTTGATATTGCTCAAAACACGGAGTCAATTTCCGTTCGTTTGTTTCGTGGATATCGGTGAGTAACTTTTTTTCTATACATGCTAGCGACCTAAAACTTGTTTCATCGCATTCAGCCCGTCAAATTACGCCGGAAACGGTCGTCATTGTTCTGATATTGCTCGATAGACGAAGTCGGAGTCCGTTTGTTTGTTTTTCAGATATCGGTTAGTAACTTTTTTTCTATACATGCTAGCGACCTAAAACTTGTTTCATCGCATTCAGCGCGTCAAATTACGCCGGAAACGGTCGTCTTCGTTCTGATATTGCTCAAAACACGGAGTCGAATTCCGTTCGTTTGTTTCGTGGATATCGGTGAGTAACTTTTTTTCTATACATGCTAGCGACCTAAAACTTGTTTTATCGCATTCAGCGCGTCAAATTACGCCGGAAACGGCCGTCTTTGTTTTGATATTGCTCGAAACACAAAGTCGAAGTCCGTTTGTTTGTTTTTCAGATATCGGTTGGTAACTTTATTTCTATACATGCTAGCGACCTAAAACTTGTTTTATCGCATTCAGCGCGTCAAATTACGCCGGAAACGGTCGTCTGTGTTTTGATATTGCTCAAAACACGGAGTCAATTTCCGTTCGTTTGTTTCGTGGATATCGGTGAGTAACTTTTTTTCTATACATGCTAGCGACCTAAAACTTGTTTCATCGCATTCAGCCCGTCAAATTACGCCGGAAACGGTCGTCATTGTTCTGATATTGCTCGATAGACGAAGTCGGAGTCCGTTTGTTTGTTTTTCAGATATCGGTTAGTAACTTTTTTTCTATACATGCTAGCGACCTAAAACTTGTTTCATCGCATTCAGCGCGTCAAATTACGCCGGAAACGGTCGTCTTCGTTCTGATATTGCTCAAAACACGGAGTCGAATTCCGTTCGTTTGTTTCGTGGATATCGGTGAGTAACTTTTTTTCTATACATGCTAGCGACCTAAAACTTGTTTTATCGCATTCAGCGCGTCAAATTACGCCGGAAACGGCCGTCTTTGTTTTGATATTGCTCGAAACACGAAGTCGAAGTCCGTTTGTTTGTTTTTCAGATATCGGTTGGTAACTTTTTTTTTATACATGCTAGCGACCTAAAACTTGTTTTATCGCATTCAGCGCGTCAAATTACGCCGGAAACGGCCGTCTTTGTTTTGATATTGCTCAAAACACGAAGTCGAATTCCGTTCGTTTGTTTCGTGGATATCGGTGAGTAACTTTTTTTCTATACATGCTAGCGACCTAAAACTTGTTTTATCGCATTCAGCGCGTCAAATTACGCCGGAAACGGCCGTCTTTGTTGTGATATTGCTCGAAACACGAAGTCGAAGTCCGTTTGATTGTTTTTCAGATATCGGTTGGTAACTTTTTTTCTATACACGCTAGCGACCTAAAACTTGTTTCATCGCATTCAGCGCGTCAAATTACGCCGGAAACGGTCGTCTTTGTTTTGATATTGCTCAAAACACGGAGTCAATTTCCGTTCGTTTGTTTCGTGGATATCGGTGAGTAACTTTTTTTCTATACATGCTAGCGACCTAAAACTTGTTTTATCGCATTCAGCGCGTCAAATTACGCCGGAAACGGCCGTCTTTGTTTTGATATTGCTCGAAACACGAAGTCGAAGTCCGTTTGATTGTTTTTCAGATATCGGTTGGTAACTTTTTTTCTATACATGCTAGCGACCTAAAACTTGTTTCATCGCATTCAGCGCGTCAAATTACGCCGGAAACGGTCGTCTTTGTTCTGATATTGCTCAAAACACGGAGTCGAATTCCGTTTGTTTGTTTCGTGGATATCGGTGAGTAACTTTTTTTCTATACATGCTAGCGACCTAAAACTTGTTTTATCGCATTCAGCCCGTCAAATTACGCCGGAAACGGTCGTCTTCGTTTTAATATTGCTCAAAACACGAAGTCGAATTCCGTTCGTTTGTTTCGTGGATATCGGTGAGTAACTTTTTTTCTATACATGCTAGCAACCTAAAACTTGTTTTATCGCATTCAGCGCGTAAAATTACGCCGGAAACGGTCGTCTTTGTTTTGATATTGCTCAAAACACGAAGTCGAATTCCGTTCGTTTGTTTCGTGGATATCGGTGAGTAACTTTTTTTCTATACATGCTAGCGACCTAAAACTTGTTTTATCGCATTCAGCGCGTCAAATTACGCCGGAAACGGCCGTCTTTGTTTTGATATTGCTCGTAACACGAAGTCGAAGTCCGTTTGTTTGTTTTTCAGATATCGGTTGGTAACTTTATTTCTATACATGCTAGCGACCTAAAACTTGTTTTATCGCATTCAGCGCGTCAAATTACGCCGGAAACGGTCGTCTGTGTTTTGATATTAATCAAAACACGGAGTCAATTTCCGTTCGTTTGTTTCGTGGATATCGGTGAGTAACTTTTTTTCTATACATGCTAGCGACCTAAAACTTGTTTCATCGCATTCAGCCCGTCAAATTACGCCGGAAACGGTCGTCATTGTTCTGATATTGCTCGATAGACGAAGTCGGAGTCCGTTTGTTTGTTTTTCAGATATCGGTTAGTAACTTTTTTTCTATACATGCTAGCGACCTAAAACTTGTTTCATCGCATTCAGCGCGTCAAATTACGCCGGAAACGGTCGTCTTCGTTCTGATATTGCTCAAAACACGGAGTCGAATTCCGTTCGTTTGTTTCGTGGATATCGGTGAGTAACTTTTTTTCTATACATGCTAGCGACCTAAAACTTGTTTTATCGCATTCAGCGCGTCAAATTACGCCGGAAACGGCCGTCTTTGTTTTGATATTGCTCGAAACACGAAGTCGAAGTCCGTTTGTTTGTTTTTCAGATATCGGTTAGTAACTTTTTTTCTATACATGCTGGCGACCTAAAACTTGTTTCATCGCATTCAGCGCGTCAAATTACGCCGGAAACGGCCGTCTTTGTTTTGATATTGCTCGAAACACGAAGTCGAAGTCCGTTTGTTTGTTTTTCAGATATCGGTTGGTAACTTTTTTTCTATACATGCTAGCGACCTAAAACTTGTTTTATCGCATTCAGCGCGTCAAATTACGCCGGAAACGGTGGTCTTTGTTTTGATATTGCTCAAAACACGAAGTCGAATTCCGTTCGTTTCTTTCGTGGATATCGGTGAGTAACTTTTTTCTATACATGCTAGCGACCTAAAACTTGTTTTATCGCATTCAGCGCGTCAAATTACGCCGGAAACGGCCGTCTTTGTTTTGATATTGCTCGAAACACGAAGTCGAAGTCCGTTTGTTTGTTTTTCAGATATCGGTTGGTAACTTTATTTCTATACATGCTAGCGACCTAAAACTTGTTTTATCGCATTCAGCGCGTCAAATTACGCCGGAAACGGTCGTCTGTGTTTTGATATTAATCAAAACACGGAGTCAATTTCCGTTCGTTTGTTTCGTGGATATCGGTGAGTAACTTTTTTTCTATACATGCTAGCGACCTAAAACTTGTTTCATCGCATTCAGCCCGTCAAATTACGCCGGAAACGGTCGTCATTGTTCTGATATTGCTCGATAGACGAAGTCGGAGTCCGTTTGTTTGTTTTTCAGATATCGGTGAGTAACTTTTTTTCTATACATGCTGGCGACCTAAAACTTGTTTTATTGCATTCAGCGCGTCAAATTACGCCGGAAACGGCCGTCTTTGTTTTGATATTGCTCGAAACACGAAGTCGAAGTCCGTTTGTTTGTTTTTCAGATATCGGTTGGTAACTTTATTTCTATACATGCTAGCGACCTAAAACTTGTTTTATCGCATTCAGCGCGTCAAATTACGCCGGAAACGGTCGTCTGTGTTTTGATATTAATCAAAACACGGAGTCAATTTCCGTTCGTTTGTTTCGTGGATATCGGTGAGTAACTTTTTTTCTATACATGCTAGCGACCTAAAACTTGTTTCATCGCATTCAGCCCGTCAAATTACGCCGGAAACGGTCGTCATTGTTCTGATATTGCTCGATAGACGAAGTCGGAGTCCGTTTGTTTGTTTTTCAGATATCGGTTAGTAACTTTTTTTCTATACATGCTAGCGACCTAAAACTTGTTTCATCGCATTCAGCGCGTCAAATTACGCCGGAAACGGTCGTCTTCGTTCTGATATTGCTCAAAACACGGAGTCGAATTCCGTTCGTTTGTTTCGTGGATATCGGTGAGTAACTTTTTTTCTATACATGCTAGCGACCTAAAACTTGTTTTATCGCATTCAGCGCGTCAAATTACGCCGGAAACGGCCGTCTTTGTTTTGATATTGCTCGAAACACGAAGTCGAAGTCCGTTTGTTTGTTTTTCAGATATCGGTTAGTAACTTTTTTTCTATACATGCTGGCGACCTAAAACTTGTTTCATCGCATTCAGCGCGTCAAATTACGCCGGAAACGGCCGTCTTTGTTTTGATATTGCTCGAAACACGAAGTCGAAGTCCGTTTGTTTGTTTTTCAGATATCGGTTGGTAACTTTTTTTCTATACATGCTAGCGACCTAAAACTTGTTTTATCGCATTCAGCGCGTCAAATTACGCCGGAAACGGTTGTCTTTGTTTTGATATTGCTCAAAACACGAAGTCGAATTCCGTTCGTTTCTTTCGTGGATATCGGTGAGTAACTTTTTTTCTATACATGCTAGCGACCTAAAACTTGTTTTATCGCATTCAGCGCGTCAAATTACGCCGGAAACGGCCGTCTTTGTTTTGATATTGCTCGAAACACAAAGTCGAAGTCCGTTTGTTTGTTTTTCAGATATCGGTTGGTAACTTTATTTCTATACATGCTAGCGACCTAAAACTTGTTTTATCGCATTCAGCGCGTCAAATTACGCCGGAAACGGTCGTCTGTGTTTTGATATTGCTCAAAACACGGAGTCAATTTCCGTTCGTTTGTTTCGTGGATATCGGTGAGTAACTTTTTTTCTATACATGCTAGCGACCTAAAACTTGTTTCATCGCATTCAGCCCGTCAAATTACGCCGGAAACGGTCGTCATTGTTCTGATATTGCTCGATAGACGAAGTCGGAGTCCGTTTGTTTGTTTTTCAGATATCGGTTAGTAACTTTTTTTCTATACATGCTAGCGACCTAAAACTTGTTTCATCGCATTCAGCGCGTCAAATTACGCCGGAAACGGTCGTCTTCGT
Source organism: Diprion similis (assembly GCF_021155765.1). Classification (NCBI taxonomy): domain Eukaryota; kingdom Metazoa; phylum Arthropoda; class Insecta; order Hymenoptera; family Diprionidae; genus Diprion; species Diprion similis. The sequence continues at coordinate 11,517,286 of NC_060113.1, read as the reverse complement.
TCTGATATTGCTCAAAACACGGAGTCGAATTCCGTTCGTTTGTTTCGTGGATATCGGTGAGTAACTTTTTTTCTATACATGCTAGCGACCTAAAACTTGTTTTATCGCATTCAGCGCGTCAAATTACGCCGGAAACGGCCGTCTTTGTTTTGATATTGCTCGAAACACGAAGTCGAAGTCCGTTTGTTTGTTTTTCAGATATCGGTTGGTAACTTTTTTTTTATACATGCTAGCGACCTAAAACTTGTTTTATCGCATTCAGCGCGTCAAATTACGCCGGAAACGGCCGTCTTTGTTTTGATATTGCTCAAAACACGAAGTCGAATTCCGTTCGTTTGTTTCGTGGATATCGGTGAGTAACTTTTTTTCTATACATGCTAGCGACCTAAAACTTGTTTTATCGCATTCAGCGCGTCAAATTACGCCGGAAACGGCCGTCTTTGTTGTGATATTGCTCGAAACACGAAGTCGAAGTCCGTTTGATTGTTTTTCAGATATCGGTTGGTAACTTTTTTTCTATACACGCTAGCGACCTAAAACTTGTTTCATCGCATTCAGCGCGTCAAATTACGCCGGAAACGGTCGTCTTTGTTTTGATATTGCTCAAAACACGGAGTCAATTTCCGTTCGTTTGTTTCGTGGATATCGGTGAGTAACTTTTTTTCTATACATGCTAGCGACCTAAAACTTGTTTTATCGCATTCAGCGCGTCAAATTACGCCGGAAACGGCCGTCTTTGTTTTGATATTGCTCGAAACACGAAGTCGAAGTCCGTTTGATTGTTTTTCAGATATCGGTTGGTAACTTTTTTTCTATACATGCTAGCGACCTAAAACTTGTTTCATCGCATTCAGCGCGTCAAATTACGCCGGAAACGGTCGTCTTTGTTCTGATATTGCTCAAAACACGGAGTCGAATTCCGTTTGTTTGTTTCGTGGATATCGGTGAGTAACTTTTTTTCTATACATGCTAGCGACCTAAAACTTGTTCTATCGCATTCAGCCCGTCAAATTACGCCGGAAACGGTCGTCTTCGTTTTAATATTGCTCAAAACACGAAGTCGAATTCCGTTCGTTTGTTTCGTGGATATCGGTGAGTAACTTTTTTTCTATACATGCTAGCGACCTAAAACTTGTTTTATCGCATTCAGCGCGTAAAATTACGCCGGAAACGGTCGTCTTTGTTTTGATATTGCTCAAAACACGAAGTCGAATTCCGTTCGTTTGTTTCGTGGATATCGGTGAGTAACTTTTTTTCTATGCATGCTAGCGACCTAAAACTTGTTTTATCGCATTCAGCGCGTCAAATTACGCCGGAAACGGCCGTCTTTGTTTTGATATTGCTCGAAACACGAAGTCGAAGTCCGTTTGTTTGTTTTTCAGATATCGGTTGGTAACTTTTTTTCTATACATGCTAGCGACCTAAAACTTGTTTTATCGCATTCAGCGCGTCAAATTACGCCGGAAACGGTCGTCTTTGTTTTGATATTGCTCAAAACACGGAGTCAATTTCCGTTCGTTTGTTTCGTGGATATCGCTGAGTAACTTTTTTTCTATACATGCTAGCGACCTAAAACTTGTTTTATCGCATTCAGCGCGTCAAATTACGCCGGAAACGGCCGTCTTTGTTTTGATATTGCTCGAAACACGAAGTCGAAGTCCGTTTGATTGTTTTTCAGATATCGGTTGGTAACTTTTTTTCTATACATGCTAGCGACCTAAAACTTGTTTCATCGCATTCAGCGCGTCAAATTACGCCGGAAACGGTCGTCTATGTTCTGATATTGCTCAAAACACGAAGTCGAATTCCGTTTGTTTGTTTCGTGGATATCGGTGAGTAACTTTTTTTCTATACATGCTAGCGACCTAAAACTTGTTTTATCGCATTCAGCCCGTCAAATTACGCCGGAAACGGTCGTCTTCGTTTTGATATTGCTCAAAACACGAAGTCGAATTCCGTTCGTTTGTTTCGTGGATATCGGTAAGTAACTTTTTTTCTATACATGCTAGCGACCTAAAACTTGTTTTATCGCATTCAGCGCGTCAAATTACGCCGGAAACGGTCGTCTTTGTTTTGATATTGCTCAAAACACGGAGTCAATTTCCGTTCGTTTGTTTCGTGGATATCGCTGAGTAACTTTTTTTCTATACATGCTAGCGACCTAAAACTTGTTTTATCGCATTCAGCGCGTCAAATTACGCCGGAAACGGCCGTCTTTGTTTTGATATTGCTCGTAACACGAAGTCGAAGTCCGTTTGTTTGTTTTTCAGATATCGGTTGGTAACTTTATTTCTATACATGCTAGCGACCTAAAACTTGTTTTATCGCATTCAGCGCGTCAAATTACGCCGGAAACGGTCGTCTGTGTTTTGATATTAATCAAAACACGGAGTCAATTTCCGTTCGTTTGTTTCGTGGATATCGGTGAGTAACTTTTTTTCTATACATGCTAGCGACCTAAAACTTGTTTCATCGCATTCAGCCCGTCAAATTACGCCGGAAACGGTCGTCATTGTTCTGATATTGCTCGATAGACGAAGTCGGAGTCCGTTTGTTTGTTTTTCAGATATCGGTTAGTAACTTTTTTTCTATACATGCTAGCGACCTAAAACTTGTTTCATCGCATTCAGCGCGTCAAATTACGCCGGAAACGGTCGTCTTCGTTCTGATATTGCTCAAAACACGGAGTCGAATTCCGTTCGTTTGTTTCGTGGATATCGGTGAGTAACTTTTTTTCTATACATGCTAGCGACCTAAAACTTGTTTTATCGCATTCAGCGCGTCAAATTACGCCGGAAACGGCCGTCTTTGTTTTGATATTGCTCGAAACACGAAGTCGAAGTCCGTTTGTTTGTTTTTCAGATATCGGTTAGTAACTTTTTTTCTATACATGCTGGCGACCTAAAACTTGTTTCATCGCATTCAGCGCGTCAAATTACGCCGGAAACGGCCGTCTTTGTTTTGATATTGCTCGAAACACGAAGTCGAAGTCCGTTTGTTTGTTTTTCAGATATCGGTTGGTAACTTTTTTTCTATACATGCTAGCGACCTAAAACTTGTTTTATCGCATTCAGCGCGTCAAATTACGCCGGAAACGGTGGTCTTTGTTTTGATATTGCTCAAAACACGAAGTCGAATTCCGTTCGTTTCTTTCGTGGATATCGGTGAGTAACTTTTTTCTATACATGCTAGCGACCTAAAACTTGTTTTATCGCATTCAGCGCGTCAAATTACGCCGGAAACGGCCGTCTTTGTTTTGATATTGCTCGAAACACGAAGTCGAAGTCCGTTTGTTTGTTTTTCAGATATCGGTTGGTAACTTTATTTCTATACATGCTAGCGACCTAAAACTTGTTTTATCGCATTCAGCGCGTCAAATTACGCCGGAAACGGTCGTCTGTGTTTTGATATTAATCAAAACACGGAGTCAATTTCCGTTCGTTTGTTTCGTGGATATCGGTGAGTAACTTTTTTTCTATACATGCTAGCGACCTAAAACTTGTTTCATCGCATTCAGCCCGTCAAATTACGCCGGAAACGGTCGTCATTGTTCTGATATTGCTCGATAGACGAAGTCGGAGTCCGTTTGTTTGTTTTTCAGATATCGGTGAGTAACTTTTTTTCTATACATGCTGGCGACCTAAAACTTGTTTTATTGCATTCAGCGCGTCAAATTACGCCGGAAACGGCCGTCTTTGTTTTGATATTGCTCGAAACACGAAGTCGAAGTCCGTTTGTTTGTTTTTCAGATATCGGTTGGTAACTTTATTTCTATACATGCTAGCGACCTAAAACTTGTTTTATCGCATTCAGCGCGTCAAATTACGCCGGAAACGGTCGTCTGTGTTTTGATATTAATCAAAACACGGAGTCAATTTCCGTTCGTTTGTTTCGTGGATATCGGTGAGTAACTTTTTTTCTATACATGCTAGCGACCTAAAACTTGTTTCATCGCATTCAGCCCGTCAAATTACGCCGGAAACGGTCGTCATTGTTCTGATATTGCTCGATAGACGAAGTCGGAGTCCGTTTGTTTGTTTTTCAGATATCGGTTAGTAACTTTTTTTCTATACATGCTAGCGACCTAAAACTTGTTTCATCGCATTCAGCGCGTCAAATTACGCCGGAAACGGTCGTCTTCGTTCTGATATTGCTCAAAACACGGAGTCGAATTCCGTTCGTTTGTTTCGTGGATATCGGTGAGTAACTTTTTTTCTATACATGCTAGCGACCTAAAACTTGTTTTATCGCATTCAGCGCGTCAAATTACGCCGGAAACGGCCGTCTTTGTTTTGATATTGCTCGAAACACGAAGTCGAAGTCCGTTTGTTTGTTTTTCAGATATCGGTTAGTAACTTTTTTTCTATACATGCTGGCGACCTAAAACTTGTTTCATCGCATTCAGCGCGTCAAATTACGCCGGAAACGGCCGTCTTTGTTTTGATATTGCTCGAAACACGAAGTCGAAGTCCGTTTGTTTGTTTTTCAGATATCGGTTGGTAACTTTTTTTCTATACATGCTAGCGACCTAAAACTTGTTTTATCGCATTCAGCGCGTCAAATTACGCCGGAAACGGTTGTCTTTGTTTTGATATTGCTCAAAACACGAAGTCGAATTCCGTTCGTTTCTTTCGTGGATATCGGTGAGTAACTTTTTTTCTATACATGCTAGCGACCTAAAACTTGTTTTATCGCATTCAGCGCGTCAAATTACGCCGGAAACGGCCGTCTTTGTTTTGATATTGCTCGAAACACAAAGTCGAAGTCCGTTTGTTTGTTTTTCAGATATCGGTTGGTAACTTTATTTCTATACATGCTAGCGACCTAAAACTTGTTTTATCGCATTCAGCGCGTCAAATTACGCCGGAAACGGTCGTCTGTGTTTTGATATTGCTCAAAACACGGAGTCAATTTCCGTTCGTTTGTTTCGTGGATATCGGTGAGTAACTTTTTTTCTATACATGCTAGCGACCTAAAACTTGTTTCATCGCATTCAGCCCGTCAAATTACGCCGGAAACGGTCGTCATTGTTCTGATATTGCTCGATAGACGAAGTCGGAGTCCGTTTGTTTGTTTTTCAGATATCGGTTAGTAACTTTTTTTCTATACATGCTAGCGACCTAAAACTTGTTTCATCGCATTCAGCGCGTCAAATTACGCCGGAAACGGTCGTCTTCGTTCTGATATTGCTCAAAACACGGAGTCGAATTCCGTTCGTTTGTTTCGTGGATATCGGTGAGTAACTTTTTTTCTATACATGCTAGCGACCTAAAACTTGTTTTATCGCATTCAGCGCGTCAAATTACGCCGGAAACGGCCGTCTTTGTTTTGATATTGCTCGAAACACGAAGTCGAAGTCCGTTTGTTTGTTTTTCAGATATCGGTTGGTAACTTTTTTTTTATACATGCTAGCGACCTAAAACTTGTTTTATCGCATTCAGCGCGTCAAATTACGCCGGAAACGGCCGTCTTTGTTTTGATATTGCTCAAAACACGAAGTCGAATTCCGTTCGTTTGTTTCGTGGATATCGGTGAGTAACTTTTTTTCTATACATGCTAGCGACCTAAAACTTGTTTTATCGCATTCAGCGCGTCAAATTACGCCGGAAACGGCCGTCTTTGTTGTGATATTGCTCGAAACACGAAGTCGAAGTCCGTTTGATTGTTTTTCAGATATCGGTTGGTAACTTTTTTTCTATACACGCTAGCGACCTAAAACTTGTTTCATCGCATTCAGCGCGTCAAATTACGCCGGAAACGGTCGTCTTTGTTTTGATATTGCTCAAAACACGGAGTCAATTTCCGTTCGTTTGTTTCGTGGATATCGGTGAGTAACTTTTTTTCTATACATGCTAGCGACCTAAAACTTGTTTTATCGCATTCAGCGCGTCAAATTACGCCGGAAACGGCCGTCTTTGTTTTGATATTGCTCGAAACACGAAGTCGAAGTCCGTTTGATTGTTTTTCAGATATCGGTTGGTAACTTTTTTTCTATACATGCTAGCGACCTAAAACTTGTTTCATCGCATTCAGCGCGTCAAATTACGCCGGAAACGGTCGTCTTTGTTCTGATATTGCTCAAAACACGGAGTCGAATTCCGTTTGTTTGTTTCGTGGATATCGGTGAGTAACTTTTTTTCTATACATGCTAGCGACCTAAAACTTGTTCTATCGCATTCAGCCCGTCAAATTACGCCGGAAACGGTCGTCTTCGTTTTAATATTGCTCAAAACACGAAGTCGAATTCCGTTCGTTTGTTTCGTGGATATCGGTGAGTAACTTTTTTTCTATACATGCTAGCGACCTAAAACTTGTTTTATCGCATTCAGCGCGTAAAATTACGCCGGAAACGGTCGTCTTTGTTTTGATATTGCTCAAAACACGAAGTCGAATTCCGTTCGTTTGTTTCGTGGATATCGGTGAGTAACTTTTTTTCTATACATGCTAGCGACCTAAAACTTGTTTTATCGCATTCAGCGCGTCAAATTACGCCGGAAACGGCCGTCTTTGTTTTGATATTGCTCGAAACACGAAGTCGAAGTCCGTTTGTTTGTTTTTCAGATATCGGTTGGTAACTTTTTTTCTATACATGCTAGCGACCTAAAACTTGTTTTATCGCATTCAGCGCGTCAAATTACGCCGGAAACGGTCGTCTTTGTTTTGATATTGCTCAAAACACGGAGTCAATTTCCGTTCGTTTGTTTCGTGGATATCGCTGAGTAACTTTTTTTCTATACATGCTAGCGACCTAAAACTTGTTTTATCGCATTCAGCGCGTCAAATTACGCCGGAAACGGCCGTCTTTGTTTTGATATTGCTCGAAACACGAAGTCGAAGTCCGTTTGATTGTTTTTCAGATATCGGTTGGTAACTTTTTTTCTATACATGCTAGCGACCTAAAACTTGTTTCATCGCATTCAGCGCGTCAAATTACGCCGGAAACGGTCGTCTTTGTTCTGATATTGCTCAAAACACGAAGTCGAATTCCGTTTGTTTGTTTCGTGGATATCGGTGAGTAACTTTTTTTCTATACATGCTAGCGACCTAAAACTTGTTTTATCGCATTCAGCCCGTCAAATTACGCCGGAAACGGTCGTCTTCGTTTTGATATTGCTCAAAACACGAAGTCGAATTCCGTTCGTTTGTTTCGTGGATATCGGTAAGTAACTTTTTTTCTATACATGCTAGCGACCTAAAACTTGTTTTATCGCATTCAGCGCGTCAAATTACGCCGGAAACGGTCGTCTTTGTTCTGATATTGCTCAAAACACGGAGTCAATTTCCGTTCGTTTGTTTCGTGGATATCGCTGAGTAACTTTTTTTCTATACATGCTAGCGACCTAAAACTTGTTTTATCGCATTCAGCGCGTCAAATTACGCCGGAAACAGCCGTCTTCGTTTTGATATTGCTCGAAACACGAAGTCGAAGTCCGTTTGTTTGTTTTTTAGATATCGGTTGGTAACTTCTTTTCTATACATGCTAGCGACCTGAAACTTGTTTTATCGCATTCAGCGCGTCAAATTACGCCGGAAGCGGTCGTCTTTGTTTTGATATTGCTCAAAACACGGAGTCAATTTCCGTTCGTTTGTTTCGTGGATATCGGTGAGTAACTTTTTTTCTATACATGCTAGCGACCTGAAACTTGTTTTATCGCATTCAGCGCGTCAAATTACGCCGGAAACGGTCGTCTTTGTTTTGATATTGCTCAAAACACGAAGTCGAATTCCGTTCGTTTGTTTCGTGGATATCGGTGAGTAACTTTTTTTCTATACATGCTAGCGACCTAAAACTTGTTTTATCGCATTCAGCGCGTCAAATTACGCCGGAAACGGCCGTCTTTGTTGTGATATTGCTCGAAACACGAAGTCGAAGTCCGTTTGATTGTTTTTCAGATATCGGTTGGTAACTTTTTTTCTATACACGCTAGCGACCTAAAACTTGTTTTATCGCATTCAGCGCGTCAAATTACGCCGAAAACGGTCGTCTTTGTTTTGATATTGCTCAAAACACGGAGTCAATTTCCGTTCGTTTGTTTCGTGGATATCGGTGGGTAACTTTTTCTCTATACATGCTAGCGACCTAAAACTTGTTTTATCGCATTCAGCGCGTCAAATTACGCCGGAAACGGCCGTCTTTGTTTTGATATTGCTCGAAACACGAAGTCGAAGTCCGTTTGATTGTTTTTCAGATATCGGTTGGTAACTTTTTTTCTATACATGCTAGCGACCTAAAACTTGTTTTATCGCATTCAGCGCGTCAAATTACGCCGGAAACGGTCGTCTTTGTTCTGATATTGCTCAAAACACGGAGTCGAATTCCGTTTGTTTGTTTCGTGGATATCGGTGAGTAACTTTTTTTCTATACATGCTAGCGACCTAAAACTTGTTTCATCGCATTCAGCGCGTCAAATTACGCCGGAAACGGTCGTCTTTGTTCTGATATTGCTCAAAACACGAAGTCGAATTCCGTTTGTTTGTTTCGTGGATATCGGTGAGTAACTTTTTTTCTATACATGCTAGCGACCTAAAACTTGTTTTATCGCATTCAGCCCGTCAAATTACGCCGGAAACGGTCGTCTTCGTTTTGATATTGCTCAAAACACGAAGTCGAATTCCGTTCGTTTGTTTCGTGGATATCGGTAAGTAACTTTTTTTCTATACATGCTAGCGACCTAAAACTTGTTTTATCGCATTCAGCGCGTCAAATTACGCCGGAAACGGTCGTCTTTGTTTTGATATTGCTCAAAACACGGAGTCAATTTCCGTTCGTTTGTTTCGTGGATATCGCTGAGTAACTTTTTTTCTATACATGCTAGCGACCTAAAACTTGTTTTATCGCATTCAGCGCGTCAAATTACGCCGGAAACGGCCGTCTTCGTTTTGATATTGCTCGAAACACGAAGTCGAAGTCCGTTTGATTGTTTTTCAGATATCGGTTGGTAACTTCTTTTCTATACATGCTAGCGACCTAAAACTTGTTTTATCGCATTCAGCGCGTCAAATTACGCCGAAAACGGTCGTCTTTGTTTTGATATTGCTCAAAACACGGAGTCAATTTCCGTTCGTTTGTTTCGTGGATATCGGTGGGTAACTTTTTCTCTATACATGCTAGCGACCTAAAACTTGTTTTATCGCATTCAGCGCGTCAAATTACGCCGGAAACGGCCGTCTTTGTTTTGATATTGCTCGAAACACGAAGTCGAAGTCCGTTTGATTGTTTTTCAGATATCGGTTGGTAACTTTTTTTCTATACATGCTAGCGACCTAAAACTTGTTTTATCGCATTCAGCGCGTCAAATTACGCCGGAAACGGTCGTCTTTGTTCTGATATTGCTCAAAACACGGAGTCGAATTCCGTTTGTTTGTTTCGTGGATATCGGTGAGTAACTTTTTTTCTATACATGCTAGCGACCTAAAACTTGTTTTATCGCATTCAGCCCGTCAAATTACGCCGGAAACGGTCGTCTTCGTTTTGATATTGCTTAAAACACGAAGTCGAATTCCGTTCGTTTGTTTCGTGGATATCGGTGAGTAACTTTTTTTCTATACATGCTAGCGACCTAAAACTTGTTTTATCGCATTCAGCGCGTCAAATTACGCCGGAAACGGTCGTCTTCGTTTTGATATTGCTCAAAACACGAAGTCGAATTCCGTTCGTTTGTTTCGTGGATATCGGTGAGTAACTTTTTTTCTATACATGCTAGCGACCTAAAACTTGTTTCATCGCATTCAGCGCGTCAAATTACGCCGGAAACGGCCGTCTTTGTTTTGATATTGCTCGAAACACGAAGTCGAAGTCCATTTGTTTGTTTTTCAGATATCGGTTGGTAACTTTTTTTCTATACATGCTAGCGACCTAAAACTTGTTTTATCGCATTCAGCGCGTCAAATTACGCCGGAAACGGTCGTCGTTGTTTTGATATTGCTCAAAACACGGAGTCAATTTCCGTTCGTTTGTTCCGTGGATATCGCTGAGTAACTTTTTTTCTATACATGCTAGCGACCTAAAACTTGTTTTATCGCATTCAGCGCGTCAAATTACGCCGGAAACGGCCGTCTTTGTTTTGATATTGCTCGAAACACGAAGTCGAAGTCCGTTTGTTTGTTTTTTAGATATCGGTTGGTAACTTTTTTTCTATACATGCTAGCGACCTAAAACTTGTTTTATTGCATTCAGCGCGTCAAATTACGCCGGAAGCGGTCGTCTTTGTTTTGATATTGCTCAAAACACGGAGTCAATTTCCGTTCGTTTGTTTCGTGGATATCGGTGAGTAACTTTTTTTCTATACATGCTAGCGACCTGAAACTTGTTTTATCGCATTCAGCGCGTCAAATTACGCCGGAAACGGCCGTCTTTCTTTTGATATTGCTCGATAGACGAAGTCGGAGTCCGTTTGTTTGTTTTTCAGATATCGGTTGGTAACTTTTTTTCTATACATGCCAGCGACCTAAAACTTGTTTTATCGCATTCAGCGCGTCAAATTACGCCGGAAGCGGCTGTCTTTGTTTTGATATTGCTCGAAACACGAAGTCGAAGTCCGTTTGTTTGTTTTTCAGATATCGGTTGGAAACTTTTTTTCTATACATGCTAGCGACCTAAAACCTGTTTCATCGCATTCAGCGCGTCTAATTACGCCGGAAACGGTCGTCTTTGTTCTGATATTGCTCAAAACACGGAGTCGAATTCCGTTTGTTTGTTTTTCAGATATCGGTTAGTAACTTTTTTTCTATACATGCTAGCGACCTGAAACTTGTTTTATCGCATTCAGCGCGTCAAATTACGCCGGAAACGGTCGTCTTTGTTTTGATATTGCTCAAAACACGAAGTCGAATTCCGTTCGTTTGTTTCGTTGATATCGGTAAGTAACTTTTTTTCTATACATGCTAGCGACCTAAAACTTGTTTTATCGCATTCAGCGCGTCAAATTACGCCGGAAACGGCCGTCTTTCTTTTGATATTGCTCGATAGACGAAGTCGGAGTCCGTTTGTTTGTTTTTCAGATATCGGTTAGTAACTTTTTTTCTATACATGCTAGCGACCTAAAACTTGTTTTATCGCATTCAGCGCGTCAAATTACGCCGGAAACGGTCGTCTTTGTTTTGATATTGCTTAAAACACGAAGTCGAATTCCGTTCGTTTGTTTTGTGGATATCGGTGAGTAACTTTTTTTTTATACATGCTAGCGACCTAAAACTTGTTTTATCGCATTCAGCGCGTCAAATCACGCCGGAAACGGTCGTCTTTGTTTTGATATTGCTCAAAACACGGAGTCAATTTCCGTTCGTTTGTTTCGTGGATATCGCTGAGTAACTTTTTTTCTATACATGCTAGCGACCTAAAACTTGTTTTATCGCATTCAGCGCGTCAAATTACGCCGAAAACGGCCGTCTTTGTTTCGATATTGCTCGAAACACGAAGTCGAAGTCCGTTTGTTTGTTTTTTAGATATCGGTTGGTAACTTTTTTTCTATACATGCTAGCGACCTAAAACTTGTTTTATCGCATTCAGCGCGTCAAATTACGCCGGAAGCGGTCGTCTTTGTTTTGATATTGCTCAAAACACGGAGTCAATTTCCGTTCGTTTGTTTCGTGGATATCGGTGAGTAACTTTTTTTCTATACATGCTAGCGACCTGAAACTTGTTTTATCGCATTCAGCGCGTCAAATTACGCCGGAAACGGCCGTCTTTCTTTTGATATTGCTCGATAGACGAAGTCGGAGTCCGTTTGTTTGTTTTTCAGATATCGGTTAGTAACTTTTTTTCTATACATGCTAGCGACCTAAAACTTGTTTTATCGCATTCAGCCCGTCAAATTACGCCGAAAACGGTCGTCTTCGTTTTGATATTGCTCAAAACACGAAGTCGAATTCCGTTCGTTTGTTTCGTGGATATCGGTGAGTAACTTTTTTTCTATACATGCTAGCGACCTAAAACTTGTTTTATCGCATTCAGCGCGTCAAATTACGCCGGAAACGGCCGTCTTTGTTTTGATATTGCTCGAAACACGAAGTCGAAGTCCATTTGTTTGTTTTTCAGATATCGGTTGGTAACTTTTTTTCTATACATGCTAGCGACCTAAAACTTGTTTTATCGCATTCAGCGCGTCAAATTACGCCGGAAACGGTCGTCGTTGTTTCGATATTAATCAAAACACGGAGTCAATTTCCGTTCGTTTGTTCCGTGGATATCGCTGAGTAACTTTTTTTCTATACATGCTAGCGACCTAAAACTTGTTTTATCGCATTCAGCGCGTCAAATTACGCCGGAAACGGCCGTCTTTGTTTTGATATTGCTCGAAACACGAAGTCGAAGTCCGTTTGTTTGTTTTTTAGATATCGGTTGGTAACTTTTTTTCTATACATGCTAGCGACCTAAAACTTGTTTTATTGCATTCAGCGCGTCAAATTACGCCGGAAGCGGTCGTCTTTCTTTTGATATTGCTCGATAGACGAAGTCGGAGTCCGTTTGTTTGTTTTTCAGATATCGGTTAGTAACTTTTTTTCTATACATGCTAGCGACCTAAAACTTGTTTTATCGCATTCAGCGCGTCAAATTACGCCGGAAACGGTCGTCTTTGTTTTGATATTGCTTAAAACACGAAGTCGAATTCCGTTCGTTTGTTTTGTGGATATCGGTGAGTAACTTTTTTTTTATACATGCTAGCGACCTAAAACTTGTTTTATCGCATTCAGCGCGTCAAATCACGCCGGAAACGGTCGTCTTTGTTTTGATATTGCTCAAAACACGGAGTCAATTTCCGTTCGTTTGTTTCGTGGATATCGCTGAGTAACTTTTTTTCTATACATGCTAGCGACCTAAAACTTGTTTTATCGCATTCAGCGCGTCAAATTACGCCGAAAACGGCCGTCTTTGTTTTGATATTGCTTAAAACACGAAGTCGAATTCCGTTCGTTTGTTTTGTGGATATCGGTGAGTAACTTTTTTTTTATACATGCTAGCGACCTAAAACTTGTTTTATCGCATTCAGCGCGTCAAATCACGCCGGAAACGGTCGTCTTTGTTTTGATATTGCTCAAAACACGGAGTCAATTTCCGTTCGTTTGTTTCGTGGATATCGCTGAGTAACTTTTTTTCTATACATGCTAGCGACCTAAAACTTGTTTTATCGCATTCAGCGCGTCAAATTACGCCGAAAACGGCCGTCTTTGTTTCGATATTGCTCGAAACACGAAGTCGAAGTCCGTTTGTTTGTTTTTTAGATATCGGTTGGTAACTTTTTTTCTATACATGCTAGCGACCTAAAACTTGTTTTATCGCATTCAGCGCGTCAAATTACGCCGGAAGCGGTCGTCTTTGTTTTGATATTGCTCAAAACACGGAGTCAATTTCCGTTCGTTTGTTTCGTGGATATCGGTGAGTAACTTTTTTTCTATACATGCTAGCGACCTGAAACTTGTTTTATCGCATTCAGCGCGTCAAATTACGCCGGAAACGGCCGTCTTTCTTTTGATATTGCTCGATAGACGAAGTCGGAGTCCGTTTGTTTGTTTTTCAGATATCGGTTAGTAACTTTTTTTCTATACATGCTAGCGACCTAAAACTTGTTTTATCGCATTCAGCCCGTCAAATTACGCCGAAAACGGTCGTCTTCGTTTTGATATTGCTCAAAACACGAAGTCGAATTCCGTTCGTTTGTTTCGTGGATATCGGTGAGTAACTTTTTTTCTATACATGCTAGCGACCTAAAACTTGTTTTATCGCATTCAGCGCGTCAAATTACGCCGGAAACGGCCGTCTTTGTTTTGATATTGCTCGAAACACGAAGTCGAAGTCCATTTGTTTGTTTTTCAGATATCGGTTGGTAACTTTTTTTCTATACATGCTAGCGACCTAAAACTTGTTTTATCGCATTCAGCGCGTCAAATTACGCCGGAAACGGTCGTCGTTGTTTCGATATTAATCAAAACACGGAGTCAATTTCCGTTCGTTTGTTCCGTGGATATCGCTGAGTAACTTTTTTTCTATACATGCTAGCGACCTAAAACTTGTTTTATCGCATTCAGCGCGTCAAATTACGCCGGAAACGGCCGTCTTTGTTTTGATATTGCTCGAAACACGAAGTCGAAGTCCGTTTGTTTGTTTTTTAGATATCGGTTGGTAACTTTTTTTCTATACATGCTAGCGACCTAAAACTTGTTTTATTGCATTCAGCGCGTCAAATTACGCCGGAAGCGGTCGTCTTTCTTTTGATATTGCTCGATAGACGAAGTCGGAGTCCGTTTGTTTGTTTTTCAGATATCGGTTAGTAACTTTTTTTCTATACATGCTAGCGACCTAAAACTTGTTTTATCGCATTCAGCGCGTCAAATTACGCCGGAAACGGTCGTCTTTGTTTTGATATTGCTTAAAACACGAAGTCGAATTCCGTTCGTTTGTTTTGTGGATATCGGTGAGTAACTTTTTTTTTATACATGCTAGCGACCTAAAACTTGTTTTATCGCATTCAGCGCGTCAAATCACGCCGGAAACGGTCGTCTTTGTTTTGATATTGCTCAAAACACGGAGTCAATTTCCGTTCGTTTGTTTCGTGGATATCGCTGAGTAACTTTTTTTCTATACATGCTAGCGACCTAAAACTTGTTTTATCGCATTCAGCGCGTCAAATTACGCCGAAAACGGCCGTCTTTGTTTCGATATTGCTCGAAACACGAAGTCGAAGTCCGTTTGTTTGTTTTTTAGATATCGGTTGGTAACTTTTTTTCTATACATGCTAGCGACCTAAAACTTGTTTTATCGCATTCAGCGCGTCAAATTACGCCGGAAGCGGTCGTCTTTGTTTTGATATTGCTCAAAACACGGAGTCAATTTCCGTTCGTTTGTTTCGTGGATATCGGTGAGTAACTTTTTTTCTATACATGCTAGCGACCTGAAACTTGTTTTATCGCATTCAGCGCGTCAAATTACGCCGGAAACGGCCGTCTTTCTTTTGATATTGCTCGATAGACGAAGTCGGAGTCCGTTTGTTTGTTTTTCAGATATCGGTTAGTAACTTTTTTTCTATACATGCTAGCGACCTAAAACTTGTTTTATCGCATTCAGCCCGTCAAAGTACGCCGAAAACGGTCGTCTTCGTTTTGATATTGCTCAAAACACGAAGTCGAATTCCGTTCGTTTGTTTCGTGGATATCGGTGAGTAACTTTTTTTCTATACATGCTAGCGACCTAAAACTTGTTTTATCGCATTCAGCGCGTCAAATTACGCCGGAAACGGCCGTCTTTGTTTTGATATTGCTCGAAACACGAAGTCGAAGTCCATTTGTTTGTTTTTCAGATATCGGTTGGTAACTTTTTTTCTATACATGCTAGCGACCTAAAACTTGTTTTATCGCATTCAGCGCGTCAAATTACGCCGGAAACGGTCGTCGTTGTTTTGATATTAATCAAAACACGGAGTCAATTTCCGTTCGTTTGTTCCGTGGATATCGCTGAGTAACTTTTTTTCTATACATGCTAGCGACCTAAAACTTGTTTTATCGCATTCAGCGCGTCAAATTACGCCGGAAACGGCCGTCTTTGTTTTGATATTGCTCGAAACACGAAGTCGAAGTCCGTTTGTTTGTTTTTTAGATATCGGTTGGTAACTTTTTTTCTATACATGCTAGCGACCTAAAACTTGTTTTATCGCATTCAGCGCGTCAAATTACGCCGGAAGCGGCTGTCTTTGTTCTGATATTGCTCGAAACACGAAGTCGAAGTCCGTTTGTTTGTTTTTCAGATATCGGTTGGAAACTTTTTTTCTATACATGCTAGCGACCTAAAACCTGTTTCATCGCATTCAGCGCGTCTAATTACGCCGGAAACGGTCGTCTTTGTTCTGATATTGCTCAAAACACGGAGTCGAATTCCGTTTGTTTGTTTTTCAGATATCGGTTAGTAACTTTTTTTCTATACATGCTAGCGACCTGAAACTTGTTTTATCGCATTCAGCGCGTCAAATTACGCCGGAAGCGGTCGTCTTTGTTTTGATATTGCTTAAAACACGAAGTCGAATTCCGTTCGTTTGTTTCGTGGATATCGGTGAGTAACTTTTTTTCTATACATGCTAGCAACCTCAAACTTGTTTTATCGCATTCAGCGCGTCAAATTACGCCGGAAGCGGTCGTCTTTGTTTTGATATTGCTCAAAACACGAAGTCGAATTCCGTTCGTTTGTTTCGTGGATATCGGTGAGTAACTTTTTTTCTATACATGCTAGCGACCTAAAACTTGTTTTATTGCATACAGCCCGTCAAATTACGCCGGAAACGGTCGTCTTTGTTCTGATATTGCTCGATAGACGAAGTCGGAGTCCGTTTGTTTGTTTTTCAGATATCGGTTAGTAACTTTTTTTCTATACATGCTAGCGACCTGAAACTTGTTTCATCGCATTCAGCGCGTCAAATTACGCCGGAAACGGTCGTCTTTGTTCTGATATTGCTCAAAACACGGAGTTCAATTCCGTTTGTTTGTTTCGTGGATATCGGTGAGTGACTTTTTTTCTATACATGCTAGCGACCTAAAACTTGTTTTATCGCATTCAGCGCGTCAAATTACGCCGGAAACGGTGGTCTTTGTTTTGATATTGCTTAAAACACGAAGTCGAATTCCGTTCGTTTGTTTCGTGGATATCGGTGAGTAACTTTTTTTCTATACATGCTAGCGACCTAAAACTTGTTTTATCGCATACAGCCCGTCAAATTACGCCGGAAACGGTCGTCTTTGTTCTGATATTGCTCGATAGACGAAGTCGGAGTCCGTTTGTTTGTTTTTCAGATATCGGTTAGTAACTTTTTTTCTATACATGCTAGCGACCTAAAACTTGTTTCATCGCATTCAGCGCGTGAAATTACGCCGGAAACGGTCGTCTTTGTTCTGATATTGCTCAAAACACGGAGTCGAATTCCTTTTGTTTGTTTCGTGGATATCGGTGAGTAACTTTTTTTCTATACATGCTAGCGACCTAAAACTTGTTTTATCGCATTCAGCCCGTCAAATTACGCCGGAAACGGTCGTCTTCGTTTTGATATTGCTTAAAACACGAAGTCGAATTCCGTTCGTTTGTTTCGTGGATATCGGTGAGTAACTTTTTTTCTATACATGCTAGCAACCTAAAACTTGTTTTATCGCATTCAGCGCGTCAAATTACGCCGGAAACGGTCGTCTTTGTTTTGATATTGCTTGAAACACGAAGTTGAATTCCGTTCGTTTGTTTCGTGGATATCGGTGAGTAACTTTTTTTCTATACATGCTAGCGACCTAAAACTTGTTTTATCGCATACAGCCCGTCAAATTACGCCGGAAACGGTCGTCTTTGTTCTGATATTGCTCGATAGACGAAGTCGGAGTCCGTTTGTTTGTTTTTCAGATATCGGTTAGTAACTTTTTTTCTATACATGCTAGCGACCTAAAACTTGTTTCATCGCATTCAGCGCGTCAAATTACGCCGGAAACGGTCGTCTTTGTTCTGATATTGCTCAAAACACGGAGTCGAATTCCTTTTGTTTGTTTCGTGGATATCGGTGAGTAACTTTTTTTCTATACATGCTAGCGACCTAAAACTTGTTTTATCGCATTCAGCCCGTCAAATTACGCCGGAAACGGTCGTCTTCGTTTTGATATTGCTTAAAACACGAAGTCGAATTCCGTTCGTTTGTTTCGTGGATATCGGTGAGTAACTTTTTTTCTATACATGCTAGCAACCTAAAACTTGTTTTATCGCATTCAGCGCGTCAAATTACGCCGGAAACGGTCGTCTTTGTTTTGATATTGCTCAAAACACGAAGTCGAATTCCGTACGTTTGTTTCGTGGATATCGGTGAGTAACTTTTTTTCTATACATGCTAGCGACCTAAAACTTGTTTTATCGCATTCAGCGCGTCAAATTACGCCGGAAACGGTCGTCTTTGTTCTGATATTGCTCAAAACACGAAGTCGAATTCCGTACGTTTGTTTCGTGGATATCGGTGAGTAACTTTTTTTCTATACATGCTAGCGACCTAAAACTTGTTTTATCGCATTCAGCGCGTCAAATTACGCCGGAAACGGCCGTCTTTGTTTTGATATTGCTCGAAACACGAAGTCGAAGTCCGTTTGTTTGTTTTTCAGATATCGGTTGGTAACTTTTTTTCTATACATGCTAGCGACCTAAAACTTGTTTCATCGCATTCAGCGCGTCAAATTACGCCGGAAACGGTCGTCTTTGTTCTGATATTGCTCAAAACACGGAGTCGAATTCCTTTTGTTTGTTTCGTGGATATCGGTGAGTAACTTTTTTTCTATACATGCTAGCGACCTAAAACTTGTTTTATCGCATTCAGCGCGTCAAATTACGCCGGAAACGGTCGTCTTTGTTTTGATATTGCTGAAAACACGGAGTCAATTTCCGTTCGTTTGTTTCGTGGATATCGGTGAGTAACTTTTTTTCTATACATGCTAGCGACCTGAAACTTGTTTTATCGCATTCAGCGCGTCAAATTACGCCGGAAACGGCCGTCTTTCTTTTGATATTGCTCGATAGACGAAGTCGGAGTCCGTTTGTTTGTTTTTCAGATATCGGTTGGTAACTTTTTTTCTATACATGCTAGCGACCTAAAACTTGTTTTATCGCATTCAGCGCGTCAAATTACGCCGGAAGCGGCTGTCTTTGTTTTGATATTGCTCGAAACACGAAGTCGAAGTCCGTTTGTTTGTTTTTCAGATATCGGTTGGAAACTTTTTTTCTATACATGCTAGCGACCTAAAACCTGTTTCATCGCATTCAGCGCGTCTAATTACGCCGGAAACGGTCGTCTTTGTTCTGATATTGCTCAAAACACGGAGTCGAATTCCGTTTGTTTGTTTTTCAGATATCGGTTAGTAACTTTTTTTCTATACATGCTAGCGACCTGAAACTTGTTTTATCGCATTCAGCGCGTCAAATTACGCCGGAAACGGTCGTCTTTGTTTTGATATTGCTCAAAACACGAAGTCGAATTACGTTCGTTTGTTTCGTGGATATCGGTAAGTAACTTTTTTTCTATACATGCTAGCGACCTGAAACTTGTTTTATCGCATTCAGCGCGTCAAATTACGCCGGAAACGGCCGTCTTTCTTTTGATATTGCTCGATAGACGAAGTCGGAGTCTGTTTGTTTGTTTTTCAGATATCGGTTAGTAACTTTTTTTCTATACATGCTAGCGACCTAAAACTTGTTTTATCGCATTCAGCGCGTCAAATTACGCCGGAAACGGTCGTCTTTGTTTTGATATTGCTTAAAACACGAAGTCGAATTCCGTTCGTTTGTTTTGTGGATATCGGTGAGTAACTTTTTTTCTATACATGCTAGCGACCTAAAACTTGTTTTATCGCATTCAGCCCGTCAAATTACGCCGGAAACGGTCGTCTTCGTTTTGATATTGCTCAAAACACGAAGTCGAATTCCGTTCGTTTGTTTCGTGGATATCGGTGAGTAACTTTTTTTCTATACATGCTAGCGACCTAAAACTTGTTTTATCGCATTCAGCGCGTCAAATTACGCCGAAAACGGTCGTCTTTGTTCTGATATTGCTCAAAACACGAAGTCGAATTCCGTTCGTTTGTTTCGTGGATATCGGTGAGTAACTTTTTTTCTATACATGCTAGCGACCTAAAACTTGTTTTATCGCATTCAGCGCGTCAAATTACGCCGGAAACGGTCGTCTTTGTTCTGATATTGCTCAAAACACGGAGTCGAATTCCTTTTGTTTGTTTCGTGGATATCGGTGAGTAACTTTTTTTCTATACATGCTAGCGACCTAAAACTTGTTTTATCGCATTCAGCGCGTCAAATTACGCCGGAAACGGTCGTCTTTGTTTTGATATTGCTGAAAACACGGAGTCAATTTCCGTTCGTTTGTTTCGTGGATATCGGTGAGTAACTTTTTTTCTATACATGCTAGCGACCTGAAACTTGTTTCATCGCATTCAGCGCGTCAAATTACGCCGGAAACGGCCGTCTTTGTTTTGATATTGCTCGAAACACGAAGTCGAAGTCCGTTTGTTTGTTTTTCAGATATCGGTTGGTAACTTTTTTTCTATACATGCTAGCGACCTAAAACTTGTTTTATCGCATTCAGCGCGTCAAATTACGCCGGAAACGGTCGTCTTTGTTCTGATATTGCTCAAAACACGGAGTCGAATTCCTTTGGTTTGTTTCGTGGATATCGGTGAGTAACTTTTTTTCTATACATGCTAGCGACCTAAAACTTGTTTTATCGCATTCAGCGCGTCAAATTACGCCGGAAACGGTCGTCTTTGTTTTGATATTGCTCAAAACACGAAGTCGAATTCCGTACGTTTGTTTCGTGGATATCGGTGAGTAACTTTTTTTCTATACATGCTAGCGACCTAAAACTTGTTTTATCGCATTCAGCGCGTCAAATTACGCCGGAAACGGTCGTCTTTGTTCTGATATTGCTCAAAACACGAAGTCGAATTCCGTACGTTTGTTTCGTGGATATCGGTGAGTAACTTTTTTTCTATACATGCTAGCGACCTAAAACTTGTTTTATCGCATTCAGCGCGTCAAATTACGCCGGAAACGGCCGTCTTTGTTTTGATATTGCTCGAAACACGAAGTCGAAGTCCGTTTGTTTGTTTTTCAGATATCGGTTGGTAACTTTTTTTCTATACATGCTAGCGACCTAAAACTTGTTTTATCGCATTCAGCGCGTCAAATTACGCCGGAAACGGTCGTCTTTGTTCTGATATTGCTCAAAACACGGAGTCGAATTCCTTTTGTTTGTTTCGTGGATATCGGTGAGTAACTTTTTTTCTATACATGCTAGCGACCTAAAACTTGTTTTATCGCATTCAGCGCGTCAAATTACGCCGGAAACGGTCGTCTTTGTTTTGATATTGCTGAAAACACGGAGTCAATTTCCGTTCGTTTGTTTCGTGGATATCGGTGAGTAACTTTTTTTCTATACATGCTAGCGACCTGAAACTTGTTTTATCGCATTCAGCGCGTCAAATTACGCCGGAAACGGCCGTCTTTCTTTTGATATTGCTCGATAGACGAAGTCGGAGTCCGTTTGTTTGTTTTTCAGATATCGGTTAGTAACTTTTTTTCTATACATGCTAGCGACCTAAAACTTGTTTTATCGCATTTAGCCCGTCAAATTACGCCGGAAACGGTCGTCTTCGTTTTGATATTGCTTAAAATACGAAGTCGAATTCCGTTCGTTTGTTTCGTGGATATCGGTGAGTAACTTTTTTTCTATACATGCTAGCGACCTAAAACTTGTTTTATCGCATTCAGCGCGTCAAATTACGCCGGAAACGGTCGTCTTTGTTTTGATATTGCTCAAAACACGAAGTCGAATTCCGTTCGTTTGTTTCGTGGATATCGGTGAGTAACTTTTTTTCTATACATGCTAGCGACCTAAAACTTGTTTTATCGCATTCAGCGCGTCAAATTACGCCGGAAACGGCCGTCTTTGTTTTGATATTGCTCGAAACACGAAGTCGAAGTCCGTTTGTTTGTTTTTCAGATATCGGTTGGTAACTTTTTTTCTATACATGCTAGCGACCTCAAACTTGTTTTATCGCATTCAGCGCGTCAAATTACGCCGGAAGCGGTCGTCTTTGTTTTGATATTGCTCAAAACACGAAGTCGAATTCCGTTCGTTTGTTTCGTGGATATCGGTGAGTAACTTTTTTTCTATAGATGCTAGCGACCTCAAACTTGTTTTATCGCATTCAGCGCGTCAAATTACGCCGGAAGCGGTCGTCTTTGTTTTGATATTGCTCAAAACACGAAGTCGAATTCCGTTCGTTTGTTTCGTGGATATCGGTGAGTAACTTTTTTTCTATACATGCTAGCGACCTAAAACTTGTTTTATTGCATTCAGCCCGTCAAATTACGCCGGAAACGGTCGTCTTTGTTCTGATATTGCTCGATAGACGAAGTCGGAGTCCGTTTGTTTGTTTTTCAGATATCGGTTAGTAACTTTTTTTCTATACATGCTAGCGACCTGAAACTTGTTTCATCGCATTCAGCGCGTCAAATTACGCCGGAAACGGTCGTCTTTGTTCTGATATTGCTCAAAACACGGAGTTCAATTCCGTTTGTTTGTTTCGTGGATATCGGTGAGTGACTTTTTTTCTATACATGCTAGCGACCTAAAACTTGTTTTATCGCATTCAGCGCGTCAAATTACGCCGAAAACGGTGGTCTTTGTTTTGATATTGCTTAAAACACGAAGTCGAATTCCGTTCGTTTGTTTCGTGGATATCGGTGAGTAACTTTTTTTCTATACATGCTAGCGACCTAAAACTTGTTTTATCGCATACAGCCCGTCAAATTACGCCGGAAACGGTCGTCTTTGTTCTGATATTGCTCGATAGACGAAGTCGGAGTCCGTTTGTTTGTTTTTCAGATATCGGTTAGTAACTTTTTTTCTATACATGCTAGCGACCTAAAACTTGTTTCATCGCATTCAGCGCGTGAAATTACGCCGGAAACGGTCGTCTTTGTTCTGATATTGCTCAAAACACGGAGTCGAATTCCTTTTGTTTGTTTCGTGGATATCGGTGAGTAACTTTTTTTCTATACATGCTAGCGACCTCAAACTTGTTTCATCGCATTCAGCGCGTCAAATTACGCCGGAAGCGGTCGTCTTTGTTTTGATATTGCTTAAAACACGAAGTCGAATTCCGTTCGTTTGTTTCGTGGATATCGGTGAGTAACTTTTTTTCTATACATGCTAGCAACCTCAAACTTGTTTTATCGCATTCAGCGCGTCAAATTACGCCGGAAGCGGTCGTCTTTGTTTTGATATTGCTCAAAACACGAAGTCGAATTCCGTTCGTTTGTTTCGTGGATATCGGTGAGTAACTTTTTTTCTATACATGCTAGCGACCTAAAACTTGTTTTATTGCATACAGCCCGTCAAATTACGCCGGAAACGGTCGTCTTTGTTCTGATATTGCTCGATAGACGAAGTCGGAGTCCGTTTGTTTGTTTTTCAGATATCGGTTAGTAACTTTTTTTCTATACATGCTAGCGACCTGAAACTTGTTTCATCGCATTCAGCGCGTCAAATTACGCCGGAAACGGTCGTCTTTGTTCTGATATTGCTCAAAACACGGAGTTCAATTCCGTTTGTTTGTTTCGTGGATATCGGTGAGTGACTTTTTTTCTATACATGCTAGCGACCTAAAACTTGTTTTATCGCATTCAGCGCGTCAAATTACGCCGGAAACGGTGGTCTTTGTTTTGATATTGCTTAAAACACGAAGTCGAATTCCGTTCGTTTGTTTCGTGGATATCGGTGAGTAACTTTTTTTCTATACATGCTAGCGACCTAAAACTTGTTTTATCGCATACAGCCCGTCAAATTACGCCGGAAACGGTCGTCTTTGTTCTGATATTGCTCGATAGACGAAGTCGGAGTCCGTTTGTTTGTTTTTCAGATATCGGTTAGTAACTTTTTTTCTATACATGCTAGCGACCTAAAACTTGTTTCATCGCATTCAGCGCGTGAAATTACGCCGGAAACGGTCGTCTTTGTTCTGATATTGCTCAAAACACGGAGTCGAATTCCTTTTGTTTGTTTCGTGGATATCGGTGAGTAACTTTTTTTCTATACATGCTAGCGACCTAAAACTTGTTTTATCGCATTCAGCCCGTCAAATTACGCCGGAAACGGTCGTCTTCGTTTTGATATTGCTTAAAACACGAAGTCGAATTCCGTTCGTTTGTTTCGTGGATATCGGTGAGTAACTTTTTTTCTATACATGCTAGCAACCTAAAACTTGTTTTATCGCATTCAGCGCGTCAAATTACGCCGGAAACGGTCGTCTTTGTTTTGATATTGCTTGAAACACGAAGTTGAATTCCGTTCGTTTGTTTCGTGGATATCGGTGAGTAACTTTTTTTCTATACATGCTAGCGACCTAAAACTTGTTTTATCGCATACAGCCCGTCAAATTACGCCGGAAACGGTCGTCTTTGTTCTGATATTGCTCGATAGACGAAGTCGGAGTCCGTTTGTTTGTTTTTCAGATATCGGTTAGTAACTTTTTTTCTATACATGCTAGCGACCTAAAACTTGTTTCATCGCATTCAGCGCGTGAAATTACGCCGGAAACGGTCGTCTTTGTTCTGATATTGCTCAAAACACGGAGTCGAATTCCTTTTGTTTGTTTCGTGGATATCGGTGAGTAACTTTTTTTCTATACATGCTAGCGACCTCAAACTTGTTTTATCGCATTCAGCGCGTCAAATTACGCCGGAAGCGGTCGTCTTTGTTTTGATATTGCTTAAAACACGAAGTCGAATTCCGTTCGTTTGTTTCGTGGATATCGGTGAGTAACTTTTTTTCTATACATGCTAGCAACCTCAAACTTGTTTTATCGCATTCAGCGCGTCAAATTACGCCGGAAGCGGTCGTCTTTGTTTTGATATTGCTCAAAACACGAAGTCGAATTCCGTTCGTTTGTTTCGTGGATATCGGTGAGTAACTTTTTTTCTATACATGCTAGCGACCTAAAACTTGTTTTATTGCATACAGCCCGTCAAATTACGCCGGAAACGGTCGTCTTTGTTCTGATATTGCTCGATAGACGAAGTCGGAGTCCGTTTGTTTGTTTTTCAGATATCGGTTAGTAACTTTTTTTCTATACATGCTAGCGACCTGAAACTTGTTTCATCGCATTCAGCGCGTCAAATTACGCCGGAAACGGTCGTCTTTGTTCTGATATTGCTCAAAACACGGAGTTCAATTCCGTTTGTTTGTTTCGTGGATATCGGTGAGTGACTTTTTTTCTATACATGCTCGCGACCTAAAACTTGTTTTATCGCATTCAGCGCGTCAAATTACGCCGGAAACGGTGGTCTTTGTTTTGATATTGCTTAAAACACGAAGTCGAATTCCGTTCGTTTGTTTCGTGGATATCGGTGAGTAACTTTTTTTCTATACATGCTAGCGACCTAAAACTTGTTTTATCGCATACAGCCCGTCAAATTACGCCGGAAACGGTCGTCTTTGTTCTGATATTGCTCGATAGACGAAGTCGGAGTCCGTTTGTTTGTTTTTCAGATATCGGTTAGTAACTTTTTTTCTATACATGCTAGCGACCTAAAACTTGTTTCATCGCATTCAGCGCGTGAAATTACGCCGGAAACGGTCGTCTTTGTTCTGATATTGCTCAAAACACGGAGTCGAATTCCTTTTGTTTGTTTCGTGGATATCGGTGAGTAACTTTTTTTCTATACATGCTAGCGACCTAAAACTTGTTTTATCGCATTCAGCCCGTCAAATTACGCCGGAAACGGTCGTCTTCGTTTTGATATTGCTTAAAACACGAAGTCGAATTCCGTTCGTTTGTTTCGTGGATATCGGTGAGTAACTTTTTTTCTATACATGCTAGCAACCTAAAACTTGTTTTATCGCATTCAGCGCGTCAAATTACGCCGGAAACGGTCGTCTTTGTTTTGATATTGCTTGAAACACGAAGTTGAATTCCGTTCGTTTGTTTCGTGGATATCGGTGAGTAACTTTTTTTCTATACATGCTAGCGACCTAAAACTTGTTTTATCGCATACAGCCCGTCAAATTACGCCGGAAACGGTCGTCTTTGTTCTGATATTGCTCGATAGACGAAGTCGGAGTCCGTTTGTTTGTTTTTCAGATATCGGTTAGTAACTTTTTTTCTATACATGCTAGCGACCTAAAACTTGTTTCATCGCATTCAGCGCGTGAAATTACGCCGGAAACGGTCGTCTTTGTTCTGATATTGCTCAAAACACGGAGTCGAATTCCTTTTGTTTGTTTCGTGGATATCGGTGAGTAACTTTTTTTCTATACATGCTAGCGACCTCAAACTTGTTTTATCGCATTCAGCGCGTCAGATTACGCCGGAAGCGGTCGTCTTTGTTTTGATATTGCTTAAAACACGAAGTCGAATTCCGTTCGTTTGTTTCGTGGATATCGGTGAGTAACTTTTTTTCTATACATGCTAGCAACCTCAAACTTGTTTTATCGCATTCAGCGCGTCAAATTACGCCGGAAGCGGTCGTCTTTGTTTTGATATTGCTCAAAACACGAAGTCGAATTCCGTTCGTTTGTTTCGTGGATATCGGTGAGTAACTTTTTTTCTATACATGCTAGCGACCTAAAACTTGTTTTATTGCATACAGCCCGTCAAATTACGCCGGAAACGGTCGTCTTTGTTCTGATATTGCTCGATAGACGAAGTCGGAGTCCGTTTGTTTGTTTTTCAGATATCGGTTAGTAACTTTTTTTCTATACATGCTAGCGACCTGAAACTTGTTTCATCGCATTCAGCGCGTCAAATTACGCCGGAAACGGTCGTCTTTGTTCTGATATTGCTCAAAACACGGAGTTCAATTCCGTTTGTTTGTTTCGTGGATATCGGTGAGTGACTTTTTTTCTATACATGCTCGCGACCTAAAACTTGTTTTATCGCATTCAGCGCGTCAAATTACGCCGGAAACGGTGGTCTTTGTTTTGATATTGCTTAAAACACGAAGTCGAATTCCGTTCGTTTGTTTCGTGGATATCGGTGAGTAACTTTTTTTCTATACATGCTAGCGACCTAAAACTTGTTTTATCGCATACAGCCCGTCAAATTACGCCGGAAACGGTCGTCTTTGTTCTGATATTGCTCGATAGACGAAGTCGGAGTCCGTTTGTTTGTTTTTCAGATATCGGTTAGTAACTTTTTTTCTATACATGCTAGCGACCTAAAACTTGTTTCATCGCATTCAGCGCGTGAAATTACGCCGGAAACGGTCGTCTTTGTTCTGATATTGCTCAAAACACGGAGTCGAATTCCTTTTGTTTGTTTCGTGGATATCGGTGAGTAACTTTTTTTCTATACATGCTAGCGACCTAAAACTTGTTTTATCGCATTCAGCCCGTCAAATTACGCCGGAAACGGTCGTCTTCGTTTTGATATTGCTTAAAACACGAAGTCGAATTCCGTTCGTTTGTTTCGTGGATATCGGTGAGTAACTTTTTTTCTATACATGCTAGCAACCTAAAACTTGTTTTATCGCATTCAGCGCGTCAAATTACGCCGGAAACGGTCGTCTTTGTTTTGATATTGCTTGAAACACGAAGTTGAATTCCGTTCGTTTGTTTCGTGGATATCGGTGAGTAACTTTTTTTCTATACATGCTAGCGACCTAAAACTTGTTTTATCGCATACAGCCCGTCAAATTACGCCGGAAACGGTCGTCTTTGTTCTGATATTGCTCGATAGACGAAGTCGGAGTCCGTTTGTTTGTTTTTCAGATATCGGTTAGTAACTTTTTTTCTATACATGCTAGCGACCTAAAACTTGTTTCATCGCATTCAGCGCGTCAAATTACGCCGGAAACGGTCGTCTTTGTTCTGATATTGCTCAAAACACGGAGTCGAATTCCTTTTGTTTGTTTCGTGGATATCGGTGAGTAACTTTTTTTCTATACATGCTAGCGACCTAAAACTTGTTTTATCGCATTCAGCCCGTCAAATTACGCCGGAAACGGTCGTCTTCGTTTTGATATTGCTTAAAACACGAAGTCGAATTCCGTTCGTTTGTTTCGTGGATATCGGTGAGTAACTTTTTTTCTATACATGCTAGCAACCTAAAACTTGTTTTATCGCATTCAGCGCGTCAAATTACGCCGGAAACGGTCGTCTTTGTTTTGATATTGCTCAAAACACGAAGTCGAATTCCGTACGTTTGTTTCGTGGATATCGGTGAGTAACTTTTTTTCTATACATGCTAGCGACCTAAAACTTGTTTTATCGCATTCAGCGCGTCAAATTACGCCGGAAACGGTCGTCTTTGTTCTGATATTGCTCAAAACACGAAGTCGAATTCCGTACGTTTGTTTCGTGGATATCGGTGAGTAACTTTTTTTCTATACATGCTAGCGACCTAAAACTTGTTTTATCGCATTCAGCGCGTCAAATTACGCCGGAAACGGCCGTCTTTGTTTTGATATTGCTCGAAACACGAAGTCGAAGTCCGTTTGTTTGTTTTTCAGATATCGGTTGGTAACTTTTTTTCTATACATGCTAGCGACCTAAAACTTGTTTCATCGCATTCAGCGCGTCAAATTACGCCGGAAACGGTCGTCTTTGTTCTGATATTGCTCAAAACACGGAGTCGAATTCCTTTTGTTTGTTTCGTGGATATCGGTGAGTAACTTTTTTTCTATACATGCTAGCAACCTCAAACTTGTTTTATCGCATTCAGCGCGTCAAATTACGCCGGAAACGGTCGTCTTTGTTTTGATATTGCTGAAAACACGGAGTCAATTTCCGTTCGTTTGTTTCGTGGATATCGGTGAGTAACTTTTTTTCTATACATGCTAGCGACCTGAAACTTGTTTTATCGCATTCAGCGCGTCAAATTACGCCGGAAACGGCCGTCTTTCTTTTGATATTGCTCGATAGACGAAGTCGGAGTCCGTTTGTTTGTTTTTCAGATATCGGTTGGTAACTTTTTTTCTATACATGCTAGCGACCTAAAACTTGTTTTATCGCATTCAGCGCGTCAAATTACGCCGGAAGCGGCTGTCTTTGTTTTGATATTGCTCGAAACACGAAGTCGAAGTCCGTTTGTTTGTTTTTCAGATATCGGTTGGAAACTTTTTTTCTATACATGCTAGCGACCTAAAACCTGTTTCATCGCATTCAGCGCGTCTAATTACGCCGGAAACGGTCGTCTTTGTTCTGATATTGCTCAAAACACGGAGTCGAATTCCGTTTGTTTGTTTTTCAGATATCGGTTAGTAACTTTTTTTCTATACATGCTAGCGACCTGAAACTTGTTTTATCGCATTCAGCGCGTCAAATTACGCCGGAAACGGTCGTCTTTGTTTTGATATTGCTCAAAACACGAAGTCGAATTACGTTCGTTTGTTTCGTGGATATCGGTAAGTAACTTTTTTTCTATACATGCTAGCGACCTGAAACTTGTTTTATCGCATTCAGCGCGTCAAATTACGCCGGAAACGGCCGTCTTTCTTTTGATATTGCTCGATAGACGAAGTCGGAGTCCGTTTGTTTGTTTTTCAGATATCGGTTAGTAACTTTTTTTCTATACATGCTAGCGACCTAAAACTTGTTTTATCGCATTCAGCGCGTCAAATTACGC
The DNA here is from genome assembly GCF_021155765.1 of Diprion similis. Taxonomy (NCBI): domain Eukaryota; kingdom Metazoa; phylum Arthropoda; class Insecta; order Hymenoptera; family Diprionidae; genus Diprion; species Diprion similis. The sequence goes on along the minus strand of NC_060113.1, from coordinate 11,488,150 downwards.
CGGAAACGGTCGTCTTTGTTTTGATATTGCTTAAAACACGAAGTCGAATTCCGTTCGTTTGTTTTGTGGATATCGGTGAGTAACTTTTTTTCTATACATGCTAGCGACCTAAAACTTGTTTTATCGCATTCAGCCCGTCAAATTACGCCGGAAACGGTCGTCTTCGTTTTGATATTGCTCAAAACACGAAGTCGAATTCCGTTCGTTTGTTTCGTGGATATCGGTGAGTAACTTTTTTTCTATACATGCTAGCGACCTAAAACTTGTTTTATCGCATTCAGCGCGTCAAATTACGCCGAAAACGGTCGTCTTTGTTCTGATATTGCTCAAAACACGAAGTCGAATTCCGTTCGTTTGTTTCGTGGATATCGGTGAGTAACTTTTTTTCTATACATGCTAGCGACCTAAAACTTGTTTTATCGCATTCAGCGCGTCAAATTACGCCGGAAACGGTCGTCTTTGTTCTGATATTGCTCAAAACACGGAGTCGAATTCCTTTTGTTTGTTTCGTGGATATCGGTGAGTAACTTTTTTTCTATACATGCTAGCGACCTAAAACTTGTTTTATCGCATTCAGCGCGTCAAATTACGCCGGAAACGGTCGTCTTTGTTTTGATATTGCTTAAAACACGAAGTCGAATTCCGTTCGTTTGTTTTGTGGATATCGGTGAGTAACTTTTTTTCTATACATGCTAGCGACCTAAAACTTGTTTTATCGCATTCAGCCCGTCAAATTACGCCGGAAACGGTCGTCTTCGTTTTGATATTGCTCAAAACACGAAGTCGAATTCCGTTCGTTTGTTTCGTGGATATCGGTGAGTAACTTTTTTTCTATACATGCTAGCGACCTAAAACTTGTTTTATCGCATTCAGCGCGTCAAATTACGCCGAAAACGGTCGTCTTTGTTCTGATATTGCTCAAAACACGAAGTCGAATTCCGTTCGTTTGTTTCGTGGATATCGGTGAGTAACTTTTTTTCTATACATGCTAGCGACCTAAAACTTGTTTTATCGCATTCAGCGCGTCAAATTACGCCGGAAACGGTCGTCTTTGTTCTGATATTGCTCAAAACACGGAGTCGAATTCCTTTTGTTTGTTTCGTGGATATCGGTGAGTAACTTTTTTTCTATACATGCTAGCGACCTAAAACTTGTTTTATCGCATTCAGCGCGTCAAATTACGCCGGAAACGGTCGTCTTTGTTTTGATATTGCTGAAAACACGGAGTCAATTTCCGTTCGTTTGTTTCGTGGATATCGGTGAGTAACTTTTTTTCTATACATGCTAGCGACCTGAAACTTGTTTCATCGCATTCAGCGCGTCAAATTACGCCGGAAACGGCCGTCTTTGTTTTGATATTGCTCGAAACACGAAGTCGAAGTCCGTTTGTTTGTTTTTCAGATATCGGTTGGTAACTTTTTTTCTATACATGCTAGCGACCTAAAACTTGTTTTATCGCATTCAGCGCGTCAAATTACGCCGGAAACGGTCGTCTTTGTTCTGATATTGCTCAAAACACGGAGTCGAATTCCTTTTGTTTGTTTCGTGGATATCGGTGAGTAACTTTTTTTCTATACATGCTAGCGACCTAAAACTTGTTTTATCGCATTCAGCGCGTCAAATTACGCCGGAAACGGTCGTCTTTGTTCTGATATTGCTCAAAACACGAAGTCGAATTCCGTACGTTTGTTTCGTGGATATCGGTGAGTAACTTTTTTTCTATACATGCTAGCGACCTAAAACTTGTTTTATCGCATTCAGCGCGTCAAATTACGCCGGAAACGGCCGTCTTTGTTTTGATATTGCTCGAAACACGAAGTCGAAGTCCGTTTGTTTGTTTTTCAGATATCGGTTGGTAACTTTTTTTCTATACATGCTAGCGACCTAAAACTTGTTTTATCGCATTCAGCGCGTCAAATTACGCCGGAAACGGTCGTCTTTGTTCTGATATTGCTCAAAACACGGAGTCGAATTCCTTTTGTTTGTTTCGTGGATATCGGTGAGTAACTTTTTTTCTATACATGCTAGCGACCTAAAACTTGTTTTATCGCATTCAGCGCGTCAAATTACGCCGGAAACGGTCGTCTTTGTTTTGATATTGCTGAAAACACGGAGTCAATTTCCGTTCGTTTGTTTCGTGGATATCGGTGAGTAACTTTTTTTCTATACATGCTAGCGACCTGAAACTTGTTTTATCGCATTCAGCGCGTCAAATTACGCCGGAAACGGCCGTCTTTCTTTTGATATTGCTCGATAGACGAAGTCGGAGTCCGTTTGTTTGTTTTTCAGATATCGGTTGGTAACTTTTTTTCTATACATGCTAGCGACCTAAAACTTGTTTTATCGCATTCAGCGCGTCAAATTACGCCGGAAGCGGCTGTCTTTGTTTTGATATTGCTCGAAACACGAAGTCGAAGTCCGTTTGTTTGTTTTTCAGATATCGGTTGGAAACTTTTTTTCTATACATGCTAGCGACCTAAAACCTGTTTCATCGCATTCAGCGCGTCTAATTACGCCGGAAACGGTCGTCTTTGTTCTGATATTGCTCAAAACACGGAGTCGAATTCCGTTTGTTTGTTTTTCAGATATCGGTTAGTAACTTTTTTTCTATACATGCTAGCGACCTGAAACTTGTTTTATCGCATTCAGCGCGTCAAATTACGCCGGAAACGGTCGTCTTTGTTTTGATATTGCTCAAAACACGAAGTCGAATTACGTTCGTTTGTTTCGTGGATATCGGTAAGTAACTTTTTTTCTATACATGCTAGCGACCTGAAACTTGTTTTATCGCATTCAGCGCGTCAAATTACGCCGGAAACGGCCGTCTTTCTTTTGATATTGCTCGATAGACGAAGTCGGAGTCCGTTTGTTTGTTTTTCAGATATCGGTTAGTAACTTTTTTTCTATACATGCTAGCGACCTAAAACTTGTTTTATCGCATTCAGCGCGTCAAATTACGCCGGAAACGGTCGTCTTTGTTTTGATATTGCTTAAAACACGAAGTCGAATTCCGTTCGTTTGTTTTGTGGATATCGGTGAGTAACTTTTTTTCTATACATGCTAGCGACCTAAAACTTGTTTTATCGCATTCAGCCCGTCAAATTACGCCGGAAACGGTCGTCTTCGTTTTGATATTGCTCAAAACACGAAGTCGAATTCCGTTCGTTTGTTTCGTGGATATCGGTGAGTAACTTTTTTTCTATACATGCTAGCGACCTAAAACTTGTTTTATCGCATTCAGCGCGTCAAATTACGCCGAAAACGGTCGTCTTTGTTCTGATATTGCTCAAAACACGAAGTCGAATTCCGTTCGTTTGTTTCGTGGATATCGGTGAGTAACTTTTTTTCTATACATGCTAGCGACCTAAAACTTGTTTTATCGCATTCAGCGCGTCAAATTACGCCGGAAACGGTCGTCTTTGTTCTGATATTGCTCAAAACACGGAGTCGAATTCCTTTCGTTTGTTTCGTGGATATCGGTGAGTAACTTTTTTTCTATACATGCTAGCGACCTAAAACTTGTTTTATCGCATTCAGCGCGTCAAATTACGCCGGAAACGGTCGTCTTTGTTTTGATATTGCTGAAAACACGGAGTCAATTTCCGTTCGTTTGTTTCGTGGATATCGGTGAGTAACTTTTTTTCTATACATGCTAGCGACCTGAAACTTGTTTTATCGCATTCAGCGCGTCAAATTACGCCGGAAACGGCCGTCTTTCTTTTGATATTGCTCGATAGACGAAGTCGGAGTCCGTTTGTTTGTTTTTCAGATATCGGTTGGTAACTTTTTTTCTATACATGCTAGCGACCTAAAACTTGTTTTATCGCATTCAGCGCGTCAAATTACGCCGGAAGCGGCTGTCTTTGTTTTGATATTGCTCGAAACACGAAGTCGAAGTCCGTTTGTTTGTTTTTCAGATATCGGTTGGAAACTTTTTTTCTATACATGCTAGCGACCTAAAACCTGTTTCATCGCATTCAGCGCGTCTAATTACGCCGGAAACGGTCGTCTTTGTTCTGATATTGCTCAAAACACGGAGTCGAATTCCGTTTGTTTGTTTTTCAGATATCGGTTAGTAACTTTTTTTCTATACATGCTAGCGACCTAAAACTTGTTTTATCGCATTCAGCGCGTCAAATTACGCCGGAAGCGGTCGTCTTTGTTTTGATATTGCTCAAAACACGGAGTCAATTTCCGTTCGTTTGTTTCGTGGATATCGGTGAGTAACTTTTTTTCTATACATGCTAGCGACCTGAAACTTGTTTTATCGCATTCAGCGCGTCAAATTACGCCGGAAACGGCCGTCTTTCTTTTGATATTGCTCGATAGACGAAGTCGGAGTCCGTTTGTTTGTTTTTCAGATATCGGTTAGTAACTTTTTTTCTATACATGCTAGCGACCTAAAACTTGTTTTATCGCATTCAGCCCGTCAAATTACGCCGGAAACGGTCGTCTTCGTTTTGATATTGCCTAAAACACGAAGTCGAATTCCGTTCGTTTGTTTCGTGGATATCGGTGAGTAACTTTTTTTCTATACATGCTAGCGACCTAAAACTTGTTTCATCGCATTCAGCGCGTCAAATTACGCCGGAAACGGTCGTCTTTGTTCTGATATTGCTCAAAACACGGAGTCGAATTCCGTTTGTTTGTTTCGTGGATATCGGTGAGTAACTTTTTTTCTATACATGCTAGCGACCTAAAACTTGTTTTATCGCATTCAGCCCGTCAAATTACGCCGGAAACGGTCGTCTTCGTTTTGATATTGCTTAAAACACGAAGTCGAATTCCGTTCGTTTGTTTCGTGGATATCGGTTAGTAACTTTTTTTCTATACATGCTAGCGACCTAAAACTTGTTTTATCGCATTCAGCCCGTCAAATTACGCCGGAAACGGTCGTCTTCGTTTTGATATTGCTTAAAACACGAAGTCGAATTCCGTTCGTTTGTTTCGTGGATATCGGTGAGTAACTTTTTTTCTATACATGCTAGCGACCTAAAACTTGTTTCATCGCATTCAGCGCGTCAAATTACGCCGGAAACGGTCGTCTTTGTTCTGATATTGCTCAAAACACGGAGTCGAATTCCGTTTGTTTGTTTCGTGGATATCGGTGAGTAACTTTTTTTCTATACATGCTAGCGACCTAAAACTTGTTTTATCGCATTCAGCCCGTCAAATTACGCCGGAAACGGTCGTCTTCGTTTTGATATTGCTTAAAACACGAAGTCGAATTCCGTTCGTTTGTTTCGTGGATATCGGTGAGTAACTTTTTTTCTATACATGCTAGCGACCTAAAACTTGTTTGATCGCATTCAGCGCGTCAAATTACGCCGGAAACGGTCGTCTTCGTTTTGATATTGCTCAAAACACGAAGTCGAATTCCGTTCGTTTGTTTCGTGGATATCGGTGAGTAACTTTTTTTCTATACATGCTAGCGACCTAAAACTTGTTTTATCGCATTCAGCGCGTCAAATTACGCCGGAAACGGCCGTCTTTGTTTTGATATTGCTCGAAACACGAAGTCGAAGTCCATTTGTTTGTTTTTCAGATATCGGTTGGTAACTTATTTTCTATACATGCTAGCGACCTAAAACTTGTTTTATCGCATTCAGCGCGTCAAATTACGCCGGAAACGGTCGTCTTTGTTTTGATATTGCTCAAAACACGGAGTCAATTTCCGTTCGTTTGTTCCGTGGATATCGCTGAGTAACTTTTTTTCTATACATGCTAGCGACCTAAAACTTGTTTTATCGCATTCAGCGCGTCAAATTACGCCGGAAACGGCCGTCTTTGTTTTGATATTGCTCGAAACACGAAGTCGAAGTCCGTTTGTTTGTTTTTTAGATATCGGTTGGTCACTTTTTTTCTATACATGCTAGCGACCTAAAACTTGTTTTATCGCATTCAGCGCGTCAAATTACGCCGGAAGCGGTCGTCTTTGTTTTGATATTGCTCAAAACACGGAGTCAATTTCCGTTCGTTTGTTTCGTGGATATCGGTGAGTAACTTTTTTTCTATACATGCTAGCGACCTGAAACTTGTTTTATCGCATTCAGCGCGTCAAATTACGCCGGAAGCGGTCGTCTTTATTTTGATATTGCTCAAAACACGGAGTCAATTTCCGTTCGTTTGTTTCGTGGATATCGGTGAGTAACTTTTTTTCTATACATGCTAGCGACCTAAAACTTGTTTCATCGCATTCAGCGCGTCAAATTACGCCGGAAACGGTCGTCTTTGTTCTGATATTGCTCAAAACACGGAGTCGAATTCCGTTTGTTTGTTTCGTGGATATCGGTGAGTAACTTTTTTTCTATACATGCTAGCGACCTAAAACTTGTTTTATCGCATTCAGCCCGTCAAATTACGCCGGAAACGGTCGTCTTCGTTTTGATATTGCTTAAAACACGAAGTCGAATTCCGTTCGTTTGTTTCGTGGATATCGGTGAGTAACTTTTTTTCTATACATGCTAGCGACCTAAAACTTGTTTTATCGCATTCAGCGCGTCAAATTACGCCGGAAACGGTCGTCTTCGTTTTGATATTGCTCAAAACACGAAGTCGAATTCCGTTCGTTTGTTTCGTGGATATCGGTGAGTAACTTTTTTTCTATACATGCTAGCGACCTAAAACTTGTTTTATCGCATTCAGCGCGTCAAATTACGCCGGAAACGGTCGTCGTTGTTTTGATATTGCTTGAAACACGGAGTCAATTTCCGTTCGTTTGTTCCGTGGATATCGCTGAGTAACTTTTTTTCTATACATGCTAGCGACCTAAAACTTGTTTTATCGCATTCAGCGCGTCAAATTACGCCGGAAACGGCCGTCTTTGTTTTGATATTGCTCGAAACACAAAGTCGAAGTCCGTTTTTTTTTTTTTTAGATATCGGTTGGTAACTTTTTTTCTATACATGCTAGCGACCTAAAACTTGTTTTATCGCATTCAGCGCGTCAAATTACGCCGGAAACGGCCGTCTTTGTTTTGATATTGCTCGATAGACGAAGTCGGAGTCCGTTTGTTTGTTTTTCAGATATCGGTTAGTAACTTTTTATCTATACATGCTAGCGACCTAAAACTTGTTTCATCGCATTCAGCGCGTCAAATTACGCCGGAAACGGTCGTCTTTGTTCTGATATTGCTCAAAACACGGAGTCGAATTCCTTTTGTTTGTTTCGTGGATATCGGTGAGTAACTTTTTTTCTATACATGCTAGCGACCTTAAACTTGTTTTATCGCATTCAGCCCGGCAAATTACGCCGGAAACGGTCGTCTTCGTTTTGATATTGCTTAAAACACGCAGTCGAATTCCGTTCGTTTGTTTCGTGGATATCGGTGAGTAACTTTTTTTCTATACATGCTAGCGACCTAAAACTTGTTTTATCGCATTCAGCGCGTCAAATTACGCCGGAAACGGCCGTCTTTGTTTTGATATTGCTCGAAACACGGAGTCGAAGTCCGTTTGTTTGTTTTTTAGATATCGGTTGGTAACTTTTTTTCTATACATGCTAGCGACCTAAAACTTGTTTCATCGCATTCAGCGCGTCAAATTACGCCGGAAACGGTCGTCTTTGTTCTGATATTGCTCAGAACACGGAGTCGAATTCCGTTTGTTTGTTTCGTGGATATCGGTGAGTAACTTTTTTTCTATACATGCTAGCGACCTAAAACTTGTTTTATCGCATTCAGCGCGTCAAATTACGCCGAAAACGGTCGTCTTTGTTTTGATATTGCTTAAAACACGAAGTCGAATTCCGTTCGTTTGTTTCGTGGATATCGGTGAGTAACTTTTTTTCTATACATGCTAGCGACCTAAAACTTGTTTTATCGCATACAGCTCGTCAAATTACATCGGAAACGGTCGTCTTTGTTCTGATATTGCTCAATAGACGAAGTCGGAGTCCGTTTGTTTGTTTTTCAGATATCGGTTAGTAACTTTTTATCTATACATGCTAGCGACCTAAAACTTGTTTCATCGCATTCAGCGCGTCAAATTACGCCGGAAACGGTCGTCTTTGTTCTGATATTGCTCAAAACACGGAGTCGAATTCCGTTTGTTTGTTTCGTGGATATCGGTGAGTAACTTTTTTTCTATACATGCTAGCGACCTTAAACTTGTTTTATCGCATTCAGCCTGGCAAATTACGCCGGAAACGGTCGTCTTCGTTTTGATATTGCTTAAAACACGAAGTCGAATTCCGTTCGTTTGTTTCGTGGATATCGGTGAGTAACTTTTTTTCTGTACATGCTAGCGACCTAAAACTTGTTTTATCGCATTCAGCGCGTCAAATTACGCCGGAAACGGCCGTCTTTGTTTTGATATTGCTCGAAACACGAAGTCGAAGTCCGTTTGTTTGTTTTTTAGATATCGGTTGGTAACTTTTTTTCTATACATGCTAGCGACCTAAAACTTGTTTCATCGCATTCAGCGCGTCAAATTACGCCGGAAACGGTCGTCTTTGTTCTGATATTGCTCAAAACACGGAGTCGAATTCCGTTTGTTTGTTTCGTGAATATCGGTGAGTAACTTTTTTTCTATACATGCTAGCGACCTAAAACTTGTTTTATCGCATTCAGCGCGTCAAATTACGCCGAAAACGGTCGTCTTTGTTTTGATATTGCTTAAAACACGAAGTCGAATTCCGTTCGTTTGTTTCGTGGATATCGGTGAGTCACTTTTTTTCTATACATGCTAGCGACCTAAAACTTGTTTTATCGCATTCAGCGCGTCAAATTACGCCGGAAACGGCCGTCTTTGTTTTGATATTGCTCGAAACACGAAGTCGAAGTCCGTTTGTTTGTTTTTCAGATATCGGTTGGTAACTTTTTTTCTATACATCCTAGCGACCTCAAACTTGTTTTATCGCATACAGCCCGTCAAATTACGCCGGAAACGGTCGTCTTTGTTCTGATATTGCTCGATAGACGAAGTCGGAGTCCGTTTGTTTGTTTTTCAGATATCGGTTAGTAACTTTTTTTCTATACATGCTAGCGACCTAAAACTTGTTTCATCGCATTCAGCGCGTCAAATTACGCCGGAAACGGTCGTCTTTGTTCTGATATTGCTCAAAACACGGAGTCGAATTCCGTTTGTTTGTTTCGTGGATATCGGTGAGTAACTTTTTTTCTATACATGCTAGCGACCTAAAACTTGTTTTATCGCATTCAGCGCGTCAAATTACGCCGGAAACGGCCGTCTTTGTTTCGATATTGCTCGAAACACGAAGTCGAAGTCCGTTTGTTTGTTTTTCAGATATCGGTTGGTAACTTTTTTTCTATACATCCTAGCGACCTAAAACTTGTTTTATCGCATTCAGCGCGTCAAATTACGCCGGAAACGGTCGTCTTTGTTTTGATATTGCTCAAAACACGGAGTCAATTTCCGTTCGTTTGTTTCGTGGATATCGCTGAGTAACTTTTTTTCTATACATGCTAGCGACCTCAAACTTGTTTTATCGCATACAGCCCGTCAAATTACGCCGGAAACGGTCGTCTTTGTTCTGATATTGCTCGATAGACGAAGTCGGAGTCCGTTTGTTTGTTTTTCAGATATCGGTTAGTAACTTTTTTTCTATACATGCTAGCGACCTAAATTTTGTTTCATCGCATTCAGCGCGTCAAATTACGCCGGGAACGGTCGTCTTTGTTCTGATATTGCTCAAAACACGGAGTCGAATTCCGTTTGTTTGTTTCGTGGATATCGGTGAGTAACTTTTTTTCTATACATGCTAGCGACCTAAAACTTGTTTTATCGCATTCAGCCCGTCAAATTACGCCGGAAACGGTCGTCTTCGTTTTGATATTGCTTAAAACACGAAGTCGAATTCCGTTCGTTTGTTTCGTGGATATCGGTGAGTAACTTTTTTTCTATACATGCTAGCGACCTAAAACTTGTTTCATCGCATTCAGCGCGTCAAATTACGCCGGAAACGGTCGTCTTTGTTCTGATATTGCTCGATAGACGAAGTCGGAGTCCGTTTGTTTGTTTTTCAGATATCGGTTAGTAACTTTTTTTCTATACATGCTAGCGACCTAAAACTTGTTTCATCGCATTCAGCGCGTCAAATTACGCCGGAAACGGTCGTCTTTGTTCTGATATTGCTCAAAACACGGAGTCGAATTCCGTTTGTTTGTTTCGTGGATATCGGTGAGTAACTTTTTTTCTATACATGCTAGCGACCTAAAACTTGTTTTATCGCATTCAGCGCGTCAAATTACGCCGGAAACGGCCGTCTTTGTTTCGATATTGCTCGAAACACGAAGTCGAAGTCCGTTTGTTTGTTTTTCAGATATCGGTTGGTAACTTTTTTTCTATACATCCTAGCGACCTAAAACTTGTTTTATCGCATTCAGCGCGTCAAATTACGCCGGAAACGGTCGTCTTTGTTTTGATATTGCTCAAAACACGGAGTCAATTTCCGTTCGTTTGTTTCGTGGATATCGCTGAGTTACTTTTTTTCTATACATGCTAGCGACCTAAAACTTGTTTTATCGCATACAGCCCGTCAAATTACGCCGGAAACGGTCGTCTTTGTTCTGATATTGCTCGATAGACGAAGTCGGAGTCCGTTTGTTTGTTTTTCAGATATCGGTTAGTAACTTTTTTTCTATACATGCTAGCGACCTAAATTTTGTTTCATCGCATTCAGCGCGTCAAATTACGCCGGGAACGGTCGTCTTTGTTCTGATATTGCTCAAAACACGGAGTCGAATTCCGTTTGTTTGTTTCGTGGATATCGGTGAGTAACTTTTTTTCTATACATGCTAGCGACCTAAAACTTGTTTCATCGCATTCAGCCCGTCAAATTACGCCGGAAACGGTCGTCTTCGTTTTGATATTGCTTAAAACACGAAGTCGAATTCCGTTCGTTTGTTTCGTGGATATCGGTGAGTAACTTTTTTTCTATACATGCTAGCGACCTAAAACTTGTTTCATCGCATTCAGCGCGTCAAATTACGCCGGAAACGGTCGTCTTTGTTCCGATATTGCTCAAAACACGGAGTCGAATTCCTTTTGTTTGTTTCGTGGATATCGGTGAGTAACATTTTTTCTATACATGCTAGCGACCTTAAACTTGTTTTATCGCATTCAGCCCGGCAAATTACGCCGGAAACGGTCGTCTTCGTTTTGATATTGCTTAAAACACGAAGTCGAATTCCGTTCGTTTGTTTCGTGGATATCGGTGAGTAACTTTTTTTCTATACATGCTAGCGACCTAAAACTTGTTTTATCGCATTCAGCGCGTCAAATTACGCCGGAAACGGCCGTCTTTGTTTTAATATTGCTCGAAACACGAAGTCGAAGTCCGTTTGTTTGTTTTTCAGATATTGGTTGGTACCTTTTTTTCTATACATCCTAGCGACCTAAAACTTGTTTCATCGCATTCAGCGCGTCAAATTACGCCGGAAACGGTCGTCTTTGTTCTGATATTGCTCAAAACACGGAGTCGAATTCCGTTTGTTTGTTTCGTGGATATCGGTGAGTAACTTTTTTTCTATACATGCTAGCGACCTAAAACTTGTTTCATCGCATTCAGCCCGTCAAATTACGCCGGAAACGGTCGTCTTCGTTTTGATATTGCTTAAAACACGAAGTCGAATTCCGTTCGTTTGTTTCGTGGATATCGGTGAGTAACTTTTTTTCTATACATGCTAGCGACCTAAAACTTGTTTTATCGCATTCAGCGCGTCAAATTACGCCGGAAACGGCCGTCTTTGTTTTGATATTGCTCAAAACACGGAGTCGAAGTCCGTTTGTTTGTTTCGTGGATATCGGTGAGTAACTTTTTTTCTATACATGCTAGCGACCTAAAACTTGTTTTATCGCATTCAGCGCGTCAAATTACGCCTAAAACGGTCGTCTTTGTTTTGATATTGCTTAAAACACGAAGTCGAATTCCGTTCGTTTGTTTCGTGGATATCGGTGAGTAACTTTTTTTCTATACATGCTAGCGACCTAAAACTTGTTTTATCGCATACAGCCCGTCAAATTACGCCGGAAACGGTCGTCTTTGTTCTGATATTGCTCGATAGACGAAGTCGGAGTCCGTTTGTTTGTTTTTCAGATATCGGTTAGTCACTTTTTTTCTATACATGCTAGCGACCTAAAACTTGTTTCATCGCATTCAGCGCGTCAAATTACGCCGGAAACGGTCGTCTTTGTTCTGATATTGCTCAAAACACGGAGTCGAATTCCGTTTGTTTGTTTCGTGGATATCGGTGAGTAACTTTTTTTCTATACATGCTAGCGACCTAAAACTTGTTTTATCGCATTCAGCCCGTCAAATTACGCCGGAAACGGTCGTCTTCGTTTTGATATTGCTTAAAACACGAAGTCGAATTCCGTTCGTTTGTTTCGTGGATATCGGTGAGTAACTTTTTTTCTATACATGCTAGTGACCTAAAACTTGTTTTATCGCATTCAGCGCGTCAAATTACGCCGGAAACGGCCGTCTTTGTTTTGATATTGCTCGAAACACGAAGTCGAAGTCCGTTTGTTTGTTTTTCAGATATCGGTTGGTAACTTTTTTTCTATACATCCTAGCGACCTGAAACTTGTTTTATCGCATACAGCCCGTCAAATTACGCCGAAAACGGTCGTCTTTGTTTTGATATTGCTTAAAACACGAAGTCGAATTCCGTTCGTTTGTTTCGTGGATATCGGTGAGTAACTTTTTTTCTATACATGCTAGCGACCTAAATTTTGTTTCATCGCATTCAGCGCGTCAAATTACGCCGGAAACGGCCGTCTTTGTTTCGATATTGCTCGAAACACGAAGTCGAAGTCCGTTTGTTTGTTTTTCAGATATCGGTTGGTAACTTTTTTTTTATACATCCTAGCGACCTAAAACTTGTTTTATCGCATTCAGCGCGTCAAATTACGCCGGAAACGGTCGTCTTTGTTTTGATATTGCTCAAAACACGGAGTCAATTTCCGTTCGTTTGTTTCGTGGATATCGCTGAGTAACTTTTTTTCTATACATGCTAGCGACCTAAAACTTGTTTTATCGCATACAGCCCGTCAAATTACGCCGGAAACGGTCGTCTTTGTTCTGATATTGCTCGATAGACGAAGTCGGAGTCCGTTTGTTTGTTTTTCAGATATCGGTTAGTAACTTTTTTTCTATACATGCTAGCGACCTAAATTTTGTTTCATCGCATTCAGCGCGTCAAATTACGCCGGAAACGGTCGTCTTTGTTCTGATATTGCTTAAAACACGAAGTCGAATTCCGTTCGTTTGTTTCGTGGATATCGGTGAGTAACTTTTTTTCTATACATGCTAGCGACCTAAAACTTGTTTCATCGCATTCAGCGCGTCAAATTACGCCGGAAACGGTCGTCTTTGTTCTGATATTGCTCAAAACACGGAGTCGAATTCCTTTTGTTTGTTTCGTGGATATCGGTGAGTAACATTTTTTCTATACATGCTAGCGACCTTAAACTTGTTTTATCGCATTCAGCCCGGCAAATTACGCCGGAAACGGTCGTCTTCGTTTTGATATTGCTTAAAACACGAAGTCGAATTCCGTTCGTTTGTTTCGTGGATATCGGTGAGTAACTTTTTTTCTATACATGCTAGCGACCTAAAACTTGTTTTATCGCATTCAGCGCGTCAAATTACGCCGGAAACGGCCGTCTTTGTTTTGATATTGCTCGAAACACGAAGTCGAAGTCCGTTTGTTTGTTTTTTAGATATCGGTTGGTAACTTTTTTTCTATACATGCTAGCGACCTAAAACTTGTTTCATCGCATTCAGCGCGTCAAATTACGCCGGAAACGGTCGTCTTTGTTTTGATATTGCTCAAAACACGGAGTCAATTTCCGTTCGTTTGTTTCGTGGATATCGCTGAGTAACTTTTTTTCTATACATGCTAGCGACCTAAAACTTGTTTTATCGCATACAGCCCGTCAAATTACGCCGGAAACGGTCGTCTTTGTTCTGATATTGCTCGATAGACGAAGTCGGAGTCCGTTTGTTTGTTTTTCAGATATCGGTTAGTAACTTTTTTTCTATACATGCTAGCGACCTAAATTTTGTTTCATCGCATTCAGCGCGTCAAATTACGCCGGAAACGGTCGTCTTTGTTCTGATATTGCTTAAAACACGAAGTCGAATTCCGTTCGTTTGTTTCGTGGATATCGGTGAGTAACTTTTTTTCTATACATGCTAGCGACCTAAAACTTGTTTCATCGCATTCAGCGCGTCAAATTACGCCGGAAACGGTCGTCTTTGTTCTGATATTGCTCAAAACACGGAGTCGAATTCCTTTTGTTTGTTTCGTGGATATCGGTGAGTAACATTTTTTCTATACATGCTAGCGACCTTAAACTTGTTTTATCGCATTCAGCCCGGCAAATTACGCCGGAAACGGTCGTCTTCGTTTTGATATTGCTTAAAACACGAAGTCGAATTCCGTTCGTTTGTTTCGTGGATATCGGTGAGTAACTTTTTTTCTATACATGCTAGCGACCTAAAACTTGTTTTATCGCATTCAGCGCGTCAAATTACGCCGGAAACGGCCGTCTTTGTTTTGATATTGCTCGAAACACGAAGTCGAAGTCCGTTTGTTTGTTTTTTAGATATCGGTTGGTAACTTTTTTTCTATACATGCTAGCGACCTAAAACTTGTTTCATCGCATTCAGCGCGTCAAATTACGCCGAAAACGGTCGTCTTTGTTTTGATATTGCTTAAAACACGAAGTCGAATTCCGTTCGTTTGTTTCGTGGATATCGGTGAGTAACTTTTTTTCTATACATGCTAGCGACCTAAAACTTATTTTATCGCACACAGCCCGTCAAATTACGCCGGAAACGGTTGTCTTTGTTCTGATATTGCTCGATGGACGAAGTCGGAGTCCGTTTGTTTGTTTTTCAGATATCGGTTAGTAACTTTTTTTCTATACATGCTAGCGACCTAAATTTTGTTTCATCGCATTCAGCGCGTCAAATTACGCCGGAAACGGTCGTCTTTGTTCTGATATTGCTCAAAACACGGAGTCGAATTCCGTTTGTTTGTTTCGTGGATATCGGTGAGTAACTTTTTTTCTATACATGCTAGCGACCTAAAACTTGTTTCATCGCATTCAGCCCGTCAAATTACGCCGGAAACGGTCGTCTTCGTTTTGATATTGCTTAAAACACGAAGTCGAATTCCGTTCGTTTGTTACGTGGATATCGGTGAGTAACTTTTTTTCTATACATGCTAGCGACCTAAAACTTGTTTCATCGCATTCAGCGCGTCAAATTACGCCGGAAACGGTCGTCTTTGTTCTGATATTGCTCAAAACACGGAGTCGAATTCCTTTTGTTTGTTTCGTGGATATCGGTGAGTAACATTTTTTCTATACATGCTAGCGACCTTAAACTTGTTTTATCGCATTCAGCCCGGCAAATTACGCCGGAAACGGTCGTCTTCGTTTTGATATTGCTTAAAACACGAAGTCGAATTCCGTTCGTTTGTTTCGTGGATATCGGTGAGTAACTTTTTTTCTATACATGCTAGCGACCTAAAACTTGTTTTATCGCATTCAGCGCGTCAAATTACGCCGGAAACGGCCGTCTTTGTTTTGATATTGCTCGAAACACGAAGTCGAAGTCCGTTTGTTTGTTTTTTAGATATCGGTTGGTAACTTTTTTTCTATACATGCTAGCGACCTGAAACTTGTTTCATCGCATTCAGCGCGTCAAATTACGCCGGAAACGGTCGTCTTTGTTCTGATATTGCTCAAAACACGGAGTCGAATTCCGTTTGTTTGTTTCGTGGATATCGGTGAGTAACTTTTTTTCTATACATGCTAGCGACCTAAAACTTGTTTGATCGCATTCAGCGCGTCAAATTACGCCGAAAACGGTCGTCTTTGTTTTGATATTGCTTAAAACACGAAGTCGAATTCCGTTCGTTTGTTTCGTGGATATCGGTGAGTAACTTTTTTTCTATACATGCTAGCGACCTAAAACTTATTTTATCGCATACAGCCCGTCAAATTACGCCGGAAACGGTTGTCTTTGTTCTGATATTGCTCGATGGACGAAGTCGGAGTCCGTTTGTTTGTTTTTCAGATATCGGTTAGTAACTTTTTTTCTATACATGCTAGCGACCTAAAACTTGTTTCATCGCATTCAGCGCGTCAAATTACGCCGGAAACGGTCGTCTTTGTTCTGATATTGCTCAAAACACGGAGTCGAATTCCGTTTGTTTGTTTCGTGGATATCGGTGAGTCACTTTTTTTCTATACATGCTAGCGACCTAAAACTTGTTTTATCGCATTCAGCGCGTCAAATTACGCCGGAAACGGCCGTCTTTGTTTCGATATTGCTCGAAACACGAAGTCGAAGTCCGTTTGTTTGTTTTTCAGATATCGGTTGGTAACTTTTTTTCTATACATCCTAGCGACCTAAAACTTGTTTTATCGCATTCAGCGCGTCAAATTACGCCGGAAACGGTCGTCTTTGTTCTGATATTGCTTAAAACACGGAGTCAATTTCCGTTCGTTTGTTTCGTGGATATCGCTGAGTAACTTTTTTTCTATACATGCTAGCGACCTAAAACTTGTTTTATCGCATACAGCCCGTCAAATTACGCCGGAAACGGTCGTCTTTGTTCTGATATTGCTCGATAGACGAAGTCGGAGTCCGTTTGTTTGTTTTTCAGATATCGGTTAGTAACTTTTTTTCTATACATGCTAGCGACCTAAATTTTGTTTCATCGCATTCAGCGCGTCAAATTACGCCGGAAACGGTCGTCTTTGTTCTGATATTGCTTAAAACACGAAGTCGAATTCCGTTCGTTTGTTTCGTGGATATCGGTGAGTAACTTTTTTTCTATACATGCTAGCGACCTAAAACTTGTTTCATCGCATTCAGCGCGTCAAATTACGCCGGAAACGGTCGTCTTTGTTCTGATATTGCTCAAAACACGGAGTCGAATTCCTTTTGTTTGTTTCGTGGATATCGGTGAGTAACATTTTTTCTATACATGCTAGCGACCTTAAACTTGTTTTATCGCATTCAGCCCGGCAAATTACGCCGGAAACGGTCGTCTTCGTTTTGATATTGCTTAAAACACGAAGTCGAATTCCGTTCGTTTGTTTCGTGGATATCGGTGAGTAACTTTTTTTCTATACATGCTAGCGACCTAAAACTTGTTTTATCGCATTCAGCGCGTCAAATTACGCCGGAAACGGCCGTCTTTGTTTTGATATTGCTCGAAACACGAAGTCGAAGTCCGTTTGTTTGTTTTTTAGATATCGGTTGGTAACTTTTTTTCTATACATGCTAGCGACCTAAAACTTGTTTCATCGCATTCAGCGCGTCAAATTACGCCGGAAACGGTCGTCTTTGTTTTGATATTGCTCAAAACACGGAGTCAATTTCCGTTCGTTTGTTTCGTGGATATCGCTGAGTAACTTTTTTTCTATACATGCTAGCGACCTAAAACTTGTTTTATCGCATACAGCCCGTCAAATTACGCCGGAAACGGTCGTCTTTGTTCTGATATTGCTCGATAGACGAAGTCGGAGTCCGTTTGTTTGTTTTTCAGATATCGGTTAGTAACTTTTTTTCTATACATGCTAGCGACCTAAATTTTGTTTCATCGCATTCAGCGCGTCAAATTACGCCGGAAACGGTCGTCTTTGTTCTGATATTGCTTAAAACACGAAGTCGAATTCCGTTCGTTTGTTTCGTGGATATCGGTGAGTAACTTTTTTTCTATACATGCTAGCGACCTAAAACTTGTTTCATCGCATTCAGCGCGTCAAATTACGCCGGAAACGGTCGTCTTTGTTCTGATATTGCTCAAAACACGGAGTCGAATTCCTTTTGTTTGTTTCGTGGATATCGGTGAGTAACATTTTTTCTATACATGCTAGCGACCTTAAACTTGTTTTATCGCATTCAGCCCGGCAAATTACGCCGGAAACGGTCGTCTTCGTTTTGATATTGCTTAAAACACGAAGTCGAATTCCGTTCGTTTGTTTCGTGGATATCGGTGAGTAACTTTTTTTCTATACATGCTAGCGACCTAAAACTTGTTTTATCGCATTCAGCGCGTCAAATTACGCCGGAAACGGCCGTCTTTGTTTTGATATTGCTCGAAACACGAAGTCGAAGTCCGTTTGTTTGTTTTTTAGATATCGGTTGGTAACTTTTTTTCTATACATGCTAGCGACCTAAAACTTGTTTCATCGCATTCAGCGCGTCAAATTACGCCGAAAACGGTCGTCTTTGTTTTGATATTGCTTAAAACACGAAGTCGAATTCCGTTCGTTTGTTTCGTGGATATCGGTGAGTAACTTTTTTTCTATACATGCTAGCGACCTAAAACTTATTTTATCGCACACAGCCCGTCAAATTACGCCGGAAACGGTTGTCTTTGTTCTGATATTGCTCGATGGACGAAGTCGGAGTCCGTTTGTTTGTTTTTCAGATATCGGTTAGTAACTTTTTTTCTATACATGCTAGCGACCTAAATTTTGTTTCATCGCATTCAGCGCGTCAAATTACGCCGGAAACGGTCGTCTTTGTTCTGATATTGCTCAAAACACGGAGTCGAATTCCGTTTGTTTGTTTCGTGGATATCGGTGAGTAACTTTTTTTCTATACATGCTAGCGACCTAAAACTTGTTTCATCGCATTCAGCCCGTCAAATTACGCCGGAAACGGTCGTCTTCGTTTTGATATTGCTTAAAACACGAAGTCGAATTCCGTTCGTTTGTTACGTGGATATCGGTGAGTAACTTTTTTTCTATACATGCTAGCGACCTAAAACTTGTTTCATCGCATTCAGCGCGTCAAATTACGCCGGAAACGGTCGTCTTTGTTCTGATATTGCTCAAAACACGGAGTCGAATTCCTTTTGTTTGTTTCGTGGATATCGGTGAGTAACATTTTTTCTATACATGCTAGCGACCTTAAACTTGTTTTATCGCATTCAGCCCGGCAAATTACGCCGGAAACGGTCGTCTTCGTTTTGATATTGCTTAAAACACGAAGTCGAATTCCGTTCGTTTGTTTCGTGGATATCGGTGAGTAACTTTTTTTCTATACATGCTAGCGACCTAAAACTTGTTTTATCGCATTCAGCGCGTCAAATTACGCCGGAAACGGCCGTCTTTGTTTTGATATTGCTCGAAACACGAAGTCGAAGTCCGTTTGTTTGTTTTTTAGATATCGGTTGGTAACTTTTTTTCTATACATGCTAGCGACCTGAAACTTGTTTCATCGCATTCAGCGCGTCAAATTACGCCGGAAACGGTCGTCTTTGTTCTGATATTGCTCAAAACACGGAGTCGAATTCCGTTTGTTTGTTTCGTGGATATCGGTGAGTAACTTTTTTTCTATACATGCTAGCGACCTAAAACTTGTTTGATCACATTCAGCGCGTCAAATTACGCCGAAAACGGTCGTCTTTGTTTTGATATTGCTTAAAACACGAAGTCGAATTCCGTTCGTTTGTTTCGTGGATATCGGTGAGTAACTTTTTTTCTATACATGCTAGCGACCTAAAACTTATTTTATCGCATACAGCCCGTCAAATTACGCCGGAAACGGTTGTCTTTGTTCTGATATTGCTCGATGGACGAAGTCGGAGTCCGTTTGTTTGTTTTTCAGATATCGGTTAGTAACTTTTTTTCTATACATGCTAGCGACCTAAAACTTGTTTCATCGCATTCAGCGCGTCAAATTACGCCGGAAACGGTCGTCTTTGTTCTGATATTGCTCAAAACACGGAGTCGAATTCCGTTTGTTTGTTTCGTGGATATCGGTGAGTCACTTTTTTTCTATACATGCTAGCGACCTAAAACTTGTTTTATCGCATTCAGCGCGTCAAATTACGCCGGAAACGGCCGTCTTTGTTTCGATATTGCTCGAAACACGAAGTCGAAGTCCGTTTGTTTGTTTTTCAGATATCGGTTGGTAACTTTTTTTCTATACATCCTAGCGACCTAAAACTTGTTTTATCGCATTCAGCGCGTCAAATTACGCCGGAAACGGTCGTCTTTGTTCTGATATTGCTTAAAACACGGAGTCAATTTCCGTTCGTTTGTTTCGTGGATATCGCTGAGTAACTTTTTTTCTATACATGCTAGCGACCTAAAACTTGTTTTATCGCATACAGCCCGTCAAATTACGCCGGAAACGGTCGTCTTTGTTCTGATATTGCTCGATAGACGAAGTCGGAGTCCGTTTGTTTGTTTTTCAGATATCGGTTAGTAACTTTTTTTCTATACATGCTAGCGACCTAAATTTTGTTTCATCGCATTCAGCGCGTCAAATTACGCCGGAAACGGTCGTCTTTGTTCTGATATTGCTCAAAACACGGAGTCGAATTCCGTTCGTTTGTTTCGTGGATATCGGTGAGTAACTTTTTTTCTATACATGCTAGCGACCTAAAACTTGTTTTATCGCATACAGCCCGTCAAATTACGCCGGAAACGGTCGTCTTTGTTCTGATATTGCTCGATAGACGAAGTCGGAGTCCGTTTGTTTGTTTTTCAGATATCGGTTAGTCACTTTTTTTCTATACATGCTAGCGACCTAAAACTTGTTTCATCGCATTCAGCGCGTCAAATTACGCCGGAAACGGTCGTCTTTGTTCTGATATTGCTCAAAACACGGAGTCGAATTCCGTTTGTTTGTTTCGTGGATATCGGTGAGTAACTTTTTTTCTATACATGCTAGCGACCTAAAACTTGTTTTATCGCATTCAGCCCGTCAAATTACGCCGGAAACGGTCGTCTTCGTTTTGATATTGCTTAAAACACGAAGTCGAATTCCGTTCGTTTGTTTCGTGGATATCGGTGAGTAACTTTTTTTCTATACATGCTAGTGACCTAAAACTTGTTTTATCGCATTCAGCGCGTCAAATTACGCCGGAAACGGCCGTCTTTGTTTCGATATTGCTCGAAACACGAAGTCGAAGTCCGTTTGTTTGTTTTTCAGATATCGGTTGGTAACTTTTTTTCTATACATCCTAGCGACCTGAAACTTGTTTTATCGCATACAGCCCGTCAAATTACGCCGAAAACGGTCGTCTTTGTTTTGATATTGCTTAAAACACGAAGTCGAATTCCGTTCGTTTGTTTCGTGGATATCGGTGAGTAACTTTTTTTCTATACATGCTAGCGACCTAAATTTTGTTTCATCGCATTCAGCGCGTCAAATTACGCCGGAAACGGCCGTCTTTGTTTCGATATTGCTCGAAACACGAAGTCGAAGTCCGTTTGTTTGTTTTTCAGATATCGGTTGGTAACTTTTTTTTTATACATCCTAGCGACCTAAAACTTGTTTTATCGCATTCAGCGCGTCAAATTACGCCGGAAACGGTCGTCTTTGTTTTGATATTGCTCAAAACACGGAGTCAATTTCCGTTCGTTTGTTTCGTGGATATCGCTGAGTAACTTTTTTTCTATACATGCTAGCGACCTAAAACTTGTTTTATCGCATACAGCCCGTCAAATTACGCCGGAAACGGTCGTCTTTGTTCTGATATTGCTCGATAGACGAAGTCGGAGTCCGTTTGTTTGTTTTTCAGATATCGGTTAGTAACTTTTTTTCTATACATGCTAGCGACCTAAATTTTGTTTCATCGCATTCAGCGCGTCAAATTACGCCGGAAACGGTCGTCTTTGTTCTGATATTGCTTAAAACACGAAGTCGAATTCCGTTTGTTTGTTTCGTGGATATCGGTGAGTAACTTTTTTTCTATACATGCTAGCGACCTAAAACTTGTTTCATCGCATTCAGCGCGTCAAATTACGCCGGAAACGGTCGTCTTTGTTCTGATATTGCTCAAAACACGGAGTCGAATTCCTTTTGTTTGTTTCGTGGATATCGGTGAGTAACATTTTTTCTATACATGCTAGCGACCTTAAACTTGTTTTATCGCATTCAGCCCGGCAAATTACGCCGGAAACGGTCGTCTTCGTTTTGATATTGCTTAAAACACGAAGTCGAATTCCGTTCGTTTGTTTCGTGGATATCGGTGAGTAACTTTTTTTCTATACATGCTAGCGACCTAAAACTTGTACTATCGCATTCAGCGCGTCAAATTACGCCGGAAACGGCCGTCTTTGTTTTGATATTGCTCGAAACACGAAGTCGAAGTCCGTTTGTTTGTTTTTTAGATATCGGTTGGTAACTTTTTTTCTATACATGCTAGCGACCTAAAACTTGTTTCATCGCATTCAGCGCGTCAAATTACGCCGAAAACGGTCGTCTTTGTTTTGATATTGCTTAAAACACGAAGTCGAATTCCGTTCGTTTGTTTCGTGGATATCGGTGAGTAACTTTTTTTCTATACATGCTAGCGACCTAAAACTTATTTTATCGCACACAGCCCGTCAAATTACGCCGGAAACGGTTGTCTTTGTTCTGATATTGCTCGATGGACGAAGTCGGAGTCCGTTTGTTTGTTTTTCAGATATCGGTTAGTAACTTTTTTTCTATACATGCTAGCGACCTAAATTTTGTTTCATCGCATTCAGCGCGTCAAATTACGCCGGAAACGGTCGTCTTTGTTCTGATATTGCTCAAAACACGGAGTCGAATTCCGTTTGTTTGTTTCGTGGATATCGGTGAGTAACTTTTTTTCTATACATGCTAGCGACCTAAAACTTGTTTTATCGCATTCAGCCCGTCAAATTACGCCGGAAACGGTCGTCTTCGTTTTGATATTGCTTAAAACACGAAGTCGAATTCCGTTCGTTTGTTTCGTGGATATCGGTGAGTAACTTTTTTTCTATACATGCTAGCGACCTAAAACTTGTTTCATCGCATTCAGCGCGTCAAATTACGCCGGAAACGGTCGTCTTTGTTCTGATATTGCTCAAAACACGGAGTCGAATTCCTTTTGTTTGTTTCGTGGATATCGGTGAGTAACATTTTTTCTATACATGCTAGCGACCTTAAACTTGTTTTATCGCATTCAGCCCGGCAAATTACGCCGGAAACGGTCGTCTTCGTTTTGATATTGCTTAAAACACGAAGTCGAATTCCGTTCGTTTGTTTCGTGGATATCGGTGAGTAACTTTTTTTCTATACATGCTAGCGACCTAAAACTTGTTTTATCGCATTCAGCGCGTCAAATTACGCCGGAAACGGCCGTCTTTGTTTTGATATTGCTCGAAACACGAAGTCGAAGTCCGTTTGTTTGTTTTTTAGATATCGGTTGGTAACTTTTTTTCTATACATGCTAGCGACCTGAAACTTGTTTCATCGCATTCAGCGCGTCAAATTACGCCGGAAACGGTCGTCTTTGTTCTGATATTGCTCAAAACACGGAGTCGAATTCCGTTTGTTTGTTTCGTGGATATCGGTGAGTAACTTTTTTTCTATACATGCTAGCGACCTAAAACTTGTTTGATCGCATTCAGCGCGTCAAATTACGCCGAAAACGGTCGTCTTTGTTTTGATATTGCTTAAAACACGAAGTCGAATTCCGTTCGTTTGTTTCGTGGATATCGGTGAGTAACTTTTTTTCTATACATGCTAGCGACCTAAAACTTATTTTATCGCATACAGCCCGTCAAATTACGCCGGAAACGGTTGTCTTTGTTCTGATATTGCTCGATGGACGAAGTCGGAGTCCGTTTGTTTGTTTTTCAGATATCGGTTAGTAACTTTTTTTCTATACATGCTAGCGACCTAAAACTTGTTTCATCGCATTCAGCGCGTCAAATTACGCCGGAAACGGTCGTCTTTGTTCTGATATTGCTCAAAACACGGAGTCGAATTCCGTTTGTTTGTTTCGTGGATATCGGTGAGTCACTTTTTTTCTATACATGCTAGCGACCTAAAACTTGTTTTATCGCATTCAGCGCGTCAAATTACGCCGGAAACGGCCGTCTTTGTTTCGATATTGCTCGAAACACGAAGTCGAAGTCCGTTTGTTTGTTTTTCAGATATCGGTTGGTAACTTTTTTTCTATACATCCTAGCGACCTAAAACTTGTTTTATCGCATTCAGCGCGTCAAATTACGCCGGAAACGGTCGTCTTTGTTCTGATATTGCTTAAAACACGGAGTCAATTTCCGTTCGTTTGTTTCGTGGATATCGCTGAGTAACTTTTTTTCTATACATGCTAGCGACCTAAAACTTGTTTTATCGCATACAGCCCGTCAAATTACGCCGGAAACGGTCGTCTTTGTTCTGATATTGCTCGATAGACGAAGTCGGAGTCCGTTTGTTTGTTTTTCAGATATCGGTTAGTAACTTTTTTTCTATACATGCTAGCGACCTAAATTTTGTTTCATCGCATTCAGCGCGTCAAATTACGCCGGAAACGGTCGTCTTTGTTCTGATATTGCTCAAAACACGGAGTCGAATTCCGTTTGTTTGTTTCGTGGATATCGGTGAGTAACTTTTTTTCTATACATGCTAGCGACCTAAAACTTGTTTTATCGCATTCAGCCCGTCAAATTACGCCGGAAACGGTCGTCTTCGTTTTGATATTGCTTAAAACACGAAGTCGAATTCCGTTTGTTTGTTTCGTGGATATCGGTGAGTAACTTTTTTTCTATACATGCTAGCGACCTAAAACTTATTTTATCGCATTCAGCCCGTCAAATTTCGCCGGAAACGGTCGTCTTCGTTTTGATATTGCTTAAAACACGAAGTCGAATTCCGTTCGTTTGTTTCGTGGATATCGGTGAGTAACTTTTTTTCTATACATGCTAGCGACCTAAAACTTGTTATATCGCATTCAGCGCGTCAAATTACGCCGGAAACGGTCGTCTTTGTTTTGATATTGCTCAAAACACGGAGTCAATTTCCGTTCGTTTGTTTCGTGGATATCGGTGAGTAACTTTTTTTCTATACATGCTAGCGACCTAAAACTTGTTTTATCGCATACAGCCCGTCAAATTACGCCGGAAACGGTCGTGTTTGTTCTGATATTGCTCGATAGACGAAGTCGGAGTCCGTTTGTTTGTTTTTCAGATATCGGTTAGTAACTTTTTTTCTATACATGCTAGCGACCTAAAACTTGTTTTATCGCATTCAGCCCGTCAAATTTCGCCGGAAACGGTCGTCTTCGTTTTGATATTGCTTAAAACACGAAGTCGAATTCCGTTCGTTTGTTTCGTGGATATCGGTGAGTAACTTTTTTTCTATACATGCTAGCGACCTAAAACTTGTTATATCGCATTCAGCGCGTCAAATTACGCCGGAAACGGTCGTCTTTGTTTTGATATTGCTCAAAACACGGAGTCAATTTCCGTTCGTTTGTTTCGTGGATATCGGTGAGTAACTTTTTTTCTATACATGCTAGCGACCTAAAACTTGTTTTATCGCATACAGCCCGTCAAATTACGCCGGAAACGGTCGTCTTTGTTCTGATATTGCTCGATAGACGAAGTCGGAGTCCGTTTGTTTGTTTTTCAGATATCGGTTAGTAACTTTTTTTCTATACATGCTAGCGACCTAAAACTTGTTTCATCGCATTCAGCGCGTCAAATTACGCCGGAAACGGTCGTCTTTGTTCTGATATTGCTTAAAACACGGAGTCGAATTCCGTTTGTTTGTTTCGTGGATATCAGTGAGTAACTGTTTTTCTATACATGCTAGCGACCTAAAACTTGTTTTATCGCATTCAGCGCGTCAAATTACGCCGGAAACGGTCGTCTTTGTGTTGATATTGCTCAAAACACGAAGTCGAATACCGTTCGTTTGTTTCGTGGATATCGGTGAGTAACTTTTTTTCTATACATGCTAGCGACCTAAAACTTGTTTCATCGCATTCAGCGCGTCAAATTACGCCGGAAACGGTCGTCTTTGTTCTGATATTGCTCAAAACACGGAGTCGAATTCCTTTTGTTTGTTTCGTGGATATCGGTGAGTAACATTTTTTCTATACATGCTAGCGACCTTAAACTTGTTTTATCGCATTCAGCCCGGCAAATTACGCCGGAAACGGTCGTCTTCGTTTTGATATTGCTTAAAACACGAAGTCATATTCCGTTCGTTTGTTTCGTGGATATCGGTGAGTAACTTTTTTTCTATACATGCTAGCGACCTAAAACTTGTTTCATCGCATTCAGCGCGTCAAATTACGCCGGAAACGGTCGTCTTTGTTCTGATATTGCTCAAAACACGGAGTCGAATTCCTTTTGTTTGTTTCGTGGATATCGGTGAGTAACATTTTTTCTATACATGCTAGCGACCTTAAACTTGTTTTATCGCATTCAGCCCGGCAAATTACGCCGGAAACGGTCGTCTTCGTTTTGATATTGCTTAAAACACGAAGTCATATTCCGTTCGTTTGTTTCGTGGATATCGGTGAGTAACTTTTTTTCTATACATGCTAGCGACCTAAAACTTGTTTTATCGCATTCAGCGCGTCAAATTACGCCGGAAACGGCCGTCTTTGTTTTGATATTGCTCGAAACACGAAGTCGAAGTCCGTTTGTTTGTTTTTTGGATATCGGTTGGTAACTTTTTTTCTATACATGCTAGCGACCTAAAACTTGTTTCATCGCATTCAGCGCGTCAAATTACGCCGGAAACGGTCGTCTTTGTTCTGATATTGCTCAAAACACGGAGTCGAATTCCGTTTGTTTGTTTCGTGGATATCGGTGAGTAACTTTTTTTCTATACATGCTAGCGACCTAAAACTTGTTTTATCGCATTCAGCGCGTCAAATTACGCCGAAAACGGTCGTCTTTGTTTTGATATTGCTTAAAACACGGAGTCGAATTCCGTTTGTTTGTTTCGTGGATATCGGTGAGTCACTTTTTTTCTATACATGCTAGCGACCTAAAACTTGTTTTATCGCATTCAGCGCGTCAAATTACGCCGGAAACGGCCGTCTTTGTTTTGATATTGCTCGAAACACGAAGTCGAAGTCCGTTTGTTTGTTTTTCAGATATCGGTTGGTAACTTTTTTTCTATACATCCTAGCGACCTAAAACTTGTTTTATCGCATTCAGCGCGTCAAATTACGCCGGAAACGGTCGTCTTTGTTTTGATATTGCTCAAAACACGGAGTCAATTTCCGTTCGTTTGTTTCGTGGATATCGCTGAGTAACTTTTTTTCTATACATGCTAGCGACCTAAAACTTGTTTTATCGCATACAGCCCGTCAAATTACGCCGGAAACGGTCGTCTTTGTTCTGATATTGCTCGATAGACGAAGTCGGAGTCCGTTTGTTTGTTTTTCAGATATCGGTTGGTAACTTTTTTTCTATACATGCTAGCGACCTAAAACTTGTTTCATCGCATTCAGCGCGTCAAATTACGCCGGAAGCGGTCGTCTTTGTTCTGATATTGCTCAAAACACGGAGTCGAATTCCGTTTGTTTGTTTCGTGGATATCGGTGAGTAACTTTTTTTCTATACATGCTAGCGACCTAAAACTTGTTTTATCGCATTCAGCCCGTCAAATTACGCCGGAAACGGTCGTCTTCGTTTTGATATTGCTTAAAACACGAAGTCGAATTCCGTTCGTTTGTTTCGTGGATATCGGTGAGTAACTTTTTTTCTATACATGCTAGCGACCTGAAACTTGTTTTATCGCATTCAGCGCGTCAAATTACGCCGGAAACGGCCGTCTTTGTTTTGATATTGCTCGAAACACGAAGTCGAAGTCCGTTTGTTTGTTTTTCAGATATCGGTTGGTAACTTTTTTTCTATACATCCTAGCGACCTAAAACTTGTTTTATCGCATTCAGCGCGTCAAATTACGCCGAAAACGGTCGTCTTTGTTTTGATATTGCTGAAAACACGAAGTCGAATTCCGTTCGTTTGTTTCGTGGATATCGGTGAGTAACTTTTTTTCTATACATGCTAGCGACCTAAAACTTGTTTTATCGCATACAGCCCGTCAAATTACGCCGGAATCGGTTGTCTTTGTTCTGATATTGCTCGATAGACGAAGTCGGAGTCCGTTTGTTTGTTTTTCAGATATCGGTTAGTAACTTTTTTTCTATACATGCTAGCGACCTAAAACTTGTTTCATCGCATTCAGCGCGTCAAATTACGTCGGAAACGGTCGTCTTTGTTCTGATATCGCTCAAAACACGGAGTCGAATTCCGTTTGTTTGTTTCGTGGATATCGGTGAGTAACTTTTTTTCTATACATGCTAGCGACCTAAAACTTGTTTTATCGCATTCAGCCCGTCAAATTTCGCCGGAAACGGTCGTCTTCGTTTTGATATTGCTTAAAACACAAAGTCGAATTCCGTTCGTTTGTTTCGTGGATATCGGTGAGTAACTTTTTTTCTATACATGCTAGCGACCTGAAACTTGTTATATCGCATTCAGCGCGTCAAATTACGCCGGAAACGGTCGTCTTTGTTTTGATATTGCTCAAAACACGGAGTCAATTTCCGTTCGTTTGTTTCGTGGATATCGGTGAGTAACTTTTTTTCTATACATGCTAGCGACCTAAAACTTGTTTTATCGCATACAGCCCGTCAAATTACGCCGGAAACGGTCGTCTTTGTTCTGATATTGCTCGATAGACGAAGTCGGAGTCCGTTTGTTTGTTTTTCAGATATCGGTTAGTAACTTTTTTTCTATACATGCTAGCGACCTAAAACTTGTTTTATCGCATTCAGCCCGTCAAATTTCGCCGGAAACGGTCGTCTTCGTTTTGATATTGCTTAAAACACGAAGTCGAATTCCGTTCGTTTGTTTCGTGGATATCGGTGAGTAACTTTTTTTCTATACATGCTAGCGACCTAAAACTTGTTATATCGCATTCAGCGCGTCAAATTACGCCGGAAACGGTCGTCTTTGTTTTGATATTGCTCAAAACACAGAGTCAATTTCCGTTCGTTTGTTTCGTGGATATCGGTGAGTAACTTTTTTTCTATACATGCTAGCGACCTAAAACTTGTTTTATCGCATACAGCCCGTCAAATTACGCCGGAAACGGTCGTCTTTGTTCTGATATTGCTCGATAGACGAAGTCGGAGTCCGTTTGTTTGTTTTTCAGATATCGGTTAGTAACTTTTTTTCTATACATGCTAGCGACCTAAAACTTGTTTCATCGCATTCAGCGCGTCAAATTACGCCGGAAACGGTCGTCTTTGTTCTGATATTGCTTAAAACACGGAGTCGAATTCCGTTTGTTTGTTTCGTGGATATCAGTGAGTAACTGTTTTTCTATACATGCTAGCGACCTAAAACTTGTTTTATCGCATTCAGCGCGTCAAATTACGCCGGAAACGGTCGTCTTTGTGTTGATATTGCTCAAAACACGAAGTCGAATACCGTTCGTTTGTTTCGTGGATATCGGTGAGTAACTTTTTTTCTATACATGCTAGCGACCTAAAACTTGTTTCATCGCATTCAGCGCGTCAAATTACGCCGGAAACGGTCGTCTTTGTTCTGATATTGCTCAAAACACGGAGTCGAATTCCTTTTGTTTGTTTCGTGGATATCGGTGAGTAACATTTTTTCTATACATGCTAGCGACCTAAAACTTGTTTCATCGCATTCAGCGCGTCAAATTACGCCGGAAGCGGTCGTCTTTGTTCTGATATTGCTCAAAACACGGAGTCGAATTCCGTTTGTTTGTTTCGTGGATATCGGTGAGTAACTTTTTTTCTATACATGCTAGCGACCTAAAACTTGTTTTATCGCATTCAGCCCGTCAAATTACGCCGGAAACGGTCGTCTTCGTTTTGATATTGCTTAAAACACGAAGTCGAATTCCGTTCGTTTGTTTCGTGGATATCGGTGAGTAACTTTTTTTCTATACATGCTAGCGACCTAAAACTTGTTTTATCGCATTCAGCGCGTCAAATTACGCCGGAAACGGCCGTCTTTGTTTTGATATTGCTCGAAACACGAAGTCGAAGTCCGTTTGTTTGTTTTTCAGATATCGGTTGGTAACTTTTTTTCTATACATCCTAGCGACCTAAAACTTGTTTTATCGCATTCAGCGCGTCAAATTACGCCGAAAACGGTCGTCTTTGTTTTGATATTGCTGAAAACACGAAGTCGAATTCCGTTCGTTTGTTTCGTGGATATCGGTGAGTAACTTTTTTTCTATACATGCTAGCGACCTAAAACTTGTTTTATCGCATACAGCCCGTCAAATTACGCCGGAAACGGTCGTCTTTGTTCTGATATTGCTCGATAGACGAAGTCGGAGTCCGTTTGTTTGTTTTTCAGATATCGGTTAGTAACTTTTTTTCTATACATGCTAGCGACCTAAAACTTGTTTCATCGCATTCAGCGCGTCAAATTACGCCGGAAACGGTCGTCTTTGTTCTGATATTGCTTAAAACACGGAGTCGAATTCCGTTTGTTTGTTTCGTGGATATCAGTGAGTAACTGTTTTTCTATACATGCTAGCGACCTAAAACTTGTTTTATCGCATTCAGCGCGTCAAATTACGCCGGAAACGGTCGTCTTTGTGTTGATATTGCTCAAAACACGAAGTCGAATACCGTTCGTTTGTTTCGTGGATATCGGTGAGTAACTTTTTTTCTATACATGCTAGCGACCTAAAACTTGTTTCATCGCATTCAGCGCGTCAAATTACGCCGGAAACGGTCGTCTTTGTTCTGATATTGCTCAAAACACGGAGTCGAATTCCTTTTGTTTGTTTCGTGGATATCGGTGAGTAACATTTTTTCTATACATGCTAGCGACCTTAAACTTGTTTTATCGCATTCAGCCCGGCAAATTACGCCGGAAACGGTCGTCTTCGTTTTGATATTGCTTAAAACACGAAGTCATATTCCGTTCGTTTGTTTCGTGGATATCGGTGAGTAACTTTTTTTCTATACATGCTAGCGACCTAAAACTTGTTTCATCGCATTCAGCGCGTCAAATTACGCCGGAAACGGTCGTCTTTGTTCTGATATTGCTCAAAACACGGAGTCGAATTCCTTTTGTTTGTTTCGTGGATATCGGTGAGTAACATTTTTTCTATACATGCTAGCGACCTTAAACTTGTTTTATCGCATTCAGCCCGGCAAATTACGCCGGAAACGGTCGTCTTCGTTTTGATATTGCTTGAAACACGAAGTCATATTCCGTTCGTTTGTTTCGTGGATATCGGTGAGTAACTTTTTTTCTATACATGCTAGCGACCTAAAACTTGTTTTATCGCATTCAGCGCGTCAAATTACGCCGGAAACGGCCGTCTTTGTTTTGATATTGCTCGAAACACGAAGTCGAAGTCCGTTTGTTTGTTTTTTGGATATCGGTTGGTAACTTTTTTTCTATACATGCTAGCGACCTAAAACTTGTTTCATCGCATTCAGCGCGTCAAATTACGCCGGAAACGGTCGTCTTTGTTCTGATATTGCTCAAAACACGGAGTCGAATTCCGTTTGTTTGTTTCGTGGATATCGGTGAGTAACTTTTTTTCTATACATGCTAGCGACCTAAAACTTGTTTTATCGCATTCAGCGCGTCAAATTACGCCGAAAACGGTCGTCTTTGTTTTGATATTGCTTAAAACACGAAGTCGAATTCCGTTCGTTTGTTTCGTGGATATCGGTGAGTAACTTTTTTTCTATACATGCTAGCGACCTAAAACTTGTTTTATCGCATACAGCCCGTCAAATTACGCCGGAAACGGTTGTCTTTGTTCTGATATTGCTCGATAGACGAAGTCGGAGTCCGTTTGTTTGTTTTTCAGATATCGGTTAGTAACTTTTTTTCTATACATGCTAGCGACCTAAAACTTGTTTCATCGCATTCAGCGCGTCAAATTACGCCGGAAACGGTCGTCTTTGTTCTGATATTGCTCAAAACACGGAGTCGAATTCCGTTTGTTTGTTTCGTGGATATCGGTGAGTCACTTTTTTTCTATACATGCTAGCGACCTAAAACTTGTTTTATCGCATTCAGCGCGTCAAATTACGCCGGAAACGGCCGTCTTTGTTTTGATATTGCTCGAAACACGAAGTCGAAGTCCGTTTGTTTGTTTTTCAGACATCGGTTGGTAACTTTTTTTCTATACATCCTAGCGACCTAGAACTTGTTTTATCGCATCCAGCGCGTCAAATTACGCCGGAAACGGTCGTCTTTGTTTTGATATTGCTCAAAACACGAAGTCAATTTCCGTTCGTTTGTTTCGTGGATATCGCTGAGTAACTTTTTTTCTATACATGCTAGCGACCTAAAACTTGTTTTATCGCATACAGCCCGTCAAATTACGCCGGAAACGGTCGTCTTTGTTCTGATATTGCTCGATAGACGAAGTCGGAGTCCGTTTGTTTGTTTTTCAGATATCGGTTAGTAACTTTTTTTCTATACATGCTGGCGACCTAAAACTTGTTTCATCGCATTCAGCGCGTCAAATTACGCCGGAAGCGGTCGTCTTTGTTCTGATATTGCTCAAAACACGGAGTCGAATTCCGTTTGTTTGTTTCGTGGATATCGGTGAGTAACTTTTTTTCTATACATGCTAGCGACCTAAAACTTGTTTTATCGCATTCAGCGCGTCAAATTACGCCGGAAACGGTCGTCTTTGTTTTGATATTGCTTAAAACACGAAGTCAAATTCCGTTCGTTTGTTTCGTGGATATCGGTGAGTAACTTTTTTTCTATACATGCTAGCGACCTAAAACTTGTTTTATCGCATTCAGCGCGTCAAATTACGCCGGAAACGGCCGTCTTTGTTTTGATATTGCTCGAAACACGAAGTCGAAGTCCGTTTGTTTGTTTTTCAGATATCGGTTGGTAACTTTTTTTCTATACATCTTAGCGACCTAAAACTTGTTTTATCGCATTCAGCGCGTCAAATTACGCCGGAAACGGTCGTCTTTGTTTTGATATTGCTCAAAACACGGAGTCAATTTCCGTTCGTTTGTTTCGTGGATATCGCTGAGTAACTTTTTTTCTATACATGCTAGCGACCTGGAACTTGTTTTATCGCATTCAGCGCGTCAAATTACGCCGGAAACGGCCGTCTTTGTTTTGATATTGCTCGAAACACGAAGTCGGAGTCCGTTTGTTTGTTTTTTAGATATCGGTTGGTTACTTTTTTTCTATACATGCTAGCGACCTAAAACTTGTTTTATCGCATTCAGCGCGTCAAATTACGCCGGAAGCGGTCGTCTTTGTTTTGATATTGCTCAAAACACGGAGTCAATTTCCGTTCGTTTGTTTCGTGGATATCGGTGAGTAACTTTTTTTCTATACATGCTCGCGACCTAAAACTTGTTTTATCGCATTCAGCGCGTCAAATTACGCCGGAAACGGTCGTCTTTGTTTTGATATTGCTCAAAACACGAAGTCGAATTCCGTTCGTTTGTTTCGTGGATATCGGTGAGTAACTTTTTTTCTATACATGCTAGCGACCTAAAACTTGTTTTATCGCATTCAGCGCGTCAAATTACGCCGGAAACGGCCGTCTTTTTTTTGATATTGCTCGAAACACGAAGTCGAAGTCCGTTTGTTTGTTTTTCAGATATCGGTTGGTAACTATTTTTCTATACATCCTAGCGACCTAAAACTTGTTTTATCGCATTCAGCGCGTCAAATTACGTCGGAAACGGTCGTCTTTGTTTTGATATTGCTCAAAACACGGAGTCAATTTCCGTTCGTTTGTTTCGTGAATATCGCTGAGTAACTTTTTTTCTATACATGCTAGCGACCTAAAACTTGTTTTATCGCATTCAGCTCGTCAAATTACGCCGGAAACGGCCGTCTTTGTTTTGATATTGCTCGAAACACGAAGTCGAAGTCCGTTTGTTTGTTTTTCAGATATCGGTTGGTAACTTTTTTTCTATACATGCTAGCGACCTAAACCTTGTTTTATCGCATTCAGCGCGTCAAATTACGCCGGAAACGGTCGTCTTTGTTTTGATATTGCTCGAAACACGAAGTCGAAGTCCGTTTGTTTGTTTTTCAGATATCGGTTAGTAACTTTTTTTCTATACATGCTAGCGACCTAAAACTTGTTTCATCGCATTCAGCGCGTCAAATTACGCCGGAAGCGGTCGTCTTTGTTCTGATATTGCTCAAAACACGGAGTCGAATTCCGTTTGTTTGTTTCGTGGATATCGGTGAGTAACTTTTTTTCTATACATGCTAGCGACCTAAAACTTGTTTGATCGCATTCAGCGCGTCAAATTACGCCGGAAACGGTCGTCTTTGTTTTGATATTGCTCAAAACACGAAGTCGAATTCCGTTCGTTTGTTTCGTGGATATCGGTAAGTCACTTTTTTTCTATACATGCTAGCGACCTAAAACTTGTTTTATCGCATTCAGCGCGTCAAATTACGCCGGAAACGGCCGTCTTTGTTTTGATATTGCTCGAAACACGAAGTCGAAGTCCGTTTGTTTGTTTTTCAGATATCGGTTGGTAACTTTTTTTCTATACATCCTAGCGACCTAAAACTTGTTTTATCGCATTCAGCGCGTCAAATTACGCCGGAAACGGTCGTCTTTGTTTTGATATTGCTCAAAACACGGAGTCAATTTCCGTTCGTTTGTTTCGTGGATATCGCTGAGTAACTTTTTTTCTATACATGCTAGCGACCTAAA
This sequence comes from Diprion similis, assembly GCF_021155765.1. NCBI lineage: Eukaryota > Metazoa > Arthropoda > Insecta > Hymenoptera > Diprionidae > Diprion > Diprion similis. Next base: position 11,453,701 of record NC_060113.1, on the reverse strand, counting down.
ACTTGTTTCATCGCATTCAGCGCGTCAAATTACGCCGGAAACGGTCGTCTTTGTTCTGATATTGCTCAAAACACGGAGTCGAATTCCGTTTGTTTGTTTCGTGGATATCGGTGAGTAACTTTTTTTCTATACATGCTAGCGACCTGAAACTTGTTTTATCGCATTCAGCGCGTCAAATTACGCCGGGAGCGGTCGTCTTCGTTTTGATATTGCTCAAAACACGGAGTCAATTTCCGTTCGTTTGTTTCGTGGATATCGGTGAGTAACTTTCTTTCTATACATGCTAGCGACCTAAAACTTGTTTTATCGCATTCAGCGCGTCAAATTACGCCGAAAACGGTCGTCTTTGTTTTGATATTGCTTAAAACACGAAGTCGAATTCCGTTCGTTTGTTTCGTGGATATCGGAGAGTAACTTTTTTTCTATACATGCTAGCGACCTAAAACTTGTTTTATCGCATACAGCCCGTCAAATTACGCCGGAAACGGTTGTCTTTGTTCTGATATTGCTCGATAGACGAAGTCGGAGTCCGTTTGTTTGTTTTTCAGATATCGGTTAGTAACTTTTTTTCTATACATGCTAGCGACCTAAAACTTGTTTCATCGCATTCAGCGCGTCAAATTACGCCGGAAACGGTCGTCTTTGTTCTGATATTGCTCAAAACACGGAGTCGAATTCCGTTTGTTTGTTTCGTGGATATCGGTGAGTCACTTTTTTTCTATACATGCTAGCGACCTAAAACTTGTTTTATCGCATTCAGCGCGTCAAATTACGCCGGAAACGGCCGTCTTTGTTTTGATATTGCTCGAAACACGAAGTCGAAGTCCGTTTGTTTGTTTTTCAGACATCGGTTGGTAACTTTTTTTCTATACATCCTAGCGACCTAGAACTTGTTTTATCGCATCCAGCGCGTCAAATTACGCCGGAAACGGTCGTCTTTGTTTTGATATTGCTCAAAACACGAAGTCAATTTCCGTTCGTTTGTTTCGTGGATATCGCTGAGTAACTTTTTTTCTATACATGCTAGCGACCTAAAACTTGTTTTATCGCATACAGCCCGTCAAATTACGCCGGAAACGGTCGTCTTTGTTCTGATATTGCTCGATAGACGAAGTCGGAGTCCGTTTGTTTGTTTTTCAGATATCGGTTAGTAACTTTTTTTCTATACATGCTGGCGACCTAAAACTTGTTTCATCGCATTCAGCGCGTCAAATTACGCCGGAAGCGGTCGTCTTTGTTCTGATATTGCTCAAAACACGGAGTCGAATTCCGTTTGTTTGTTTCGTGGATATCGGTGAGTAACTTTTTTTCTATACATGCTAGCGACCTAAAACTTGTTTTATCGCATTCAGCGCGTCAAATTACGCCGGAAACGGTCGTCTTTGTTTTGATATTGCTTAAAACACGAAGTCAAATTCCGTTCGTTTGTTTCGTGGATATCGGTGAGTAACTTTTTTTCTATACATGCTAGCGACCTAAAACTTGTTTTATCGCATTCAGCGCGTCAAATTACGCCGGAAACGGCCGTCTTTGTTTTGATATTGCTCGAAACACGAAGTCGAAGTCCGTTTGTTTGTTTTTCAGATATCGGTTGGTAACTTTTTTTCTATACATCTTAGCGACCTAAAACTTGTTTTATCGCATTCAGCGCGTCAAATTACGCCGGAAACGGTCGTCTTTGTTTTGATATTGCTCAAAACACGGAGTCAATTTCCGTTCGTTTGTTTCGTGGATATCGCTGAGTAACTTTTTTTCTATACATGCTAGCGACCTGAAACTTGTTTTATCGCATTCAGCGCGTCAAATTACGCCGGAAACGGCCGTCTTTGTTTTGATATTGCTCGAAACACGAAGTCGGAGTCCGTTTGTTTGTTTTTTAGATATCGGTTGGTTACTTTTTTTCTATACATGCTAGCGACCTAAAACTTGTTTTATCGCATTCAGCGCGTCAAATTACGCCGGAAGCGGTCGTCTTTGTTTTGATATTGCTCAAAACACGGAGTCAATTTCCGTTCGTTTGTTTCGTGGATATCGGTGAGTAACTTTTTTTCTATACATGCTCGCGACCTAAAACTTGTTTTATCGCATTCAGCGCGTCAAATTACGCCGGAAACGGTCGTCTTTGTTTTGATATTGCTCAAAACACGAAGTCGAATTCCGTTCGTTTGTTTCGTGGATATCGGTGAGTAACTTTTTTTCTATACATGCTAGCGACCTAAAACTTGTTTTATCGCATTCAGCGCGTCAAATTACGCCGGAAACGGCCGTCTTTTTTTTGATATTGCTCGAAACACGAAGTCGAAGTCCGTTTGTTTGTTTTTCAGATATCGGTTGGTAACTATTTTTCTATACATCCTAGCGACCTAAAACTTGTTTTATCGCATTCAGCGCGTCAAATTACGTCGGAAACGGTCGTCTTTGTTTTGATATTGCTCAAAACACGGAGTCAATTTCCGTTCGTTTGTTTCGTGAATATCGCTGAGTAACTTTTTTTCTATACATGCTAGCGACCTAAACCTTGTTTTATCGCATTCAGCGCGTCAAATTACGCCGGAAACGGTCGTCTTTGTTTTGATATTGCTCGAAACACGAAGTCGAAGTCCGTTTGTTTGTTTTTCAGATATCGGTTAGTAACTTTTTTTCTATACATGCTAGCGACCTAAAACTTGTTTCATCGCATTCAGCGCGTCAAATTACGCCGGAAGCGGTCGTCTTTGTTCTGATATTGCTCAAAACACGGAGTCGAATTCCGTTTGTTTGTTTCGTGGATATCGGTGAGTAACTTTTTTTCTATACATGCTAGCGACCTAAAACTTGTTTGATCGCATTCAGCGCGTCAAATTACGCCGGAAACGGTCGTCTTTGTTTTGATATTGCTCAAAACACGAAGTCGAATTCCGTTCGTTTGTTTCGTGGATATCGGTGAGTAACTTTTTTTCTATACATGCTAGCGACCTAAAACTTGTTTTATCGCATTCAGCGCGTCAAATTACGCCGGAAACGGCCGTCTTTGTTTGGATATTGCTCGAAACACGAAGTCGAAGTCCGTTTGTTTGTTTTTCAGATATCGGTTGGTAACTTTTTTTCTATACATCCTAGCGACCTAAAACTTGTTTTATCGCATTCAGCGCGTCAAATTACGCCGGAAACGGTCGTCTTTGTTTTGATATTGCTCAAAACACGGAGTCAATTTCCGTTCGTTTGTTTCGTGGATATCGCTGAGTAACTTTTTTTCTATACATGCTAGCGACCTAAAACTTGTTTCATCGCATTCAGCGCGTCAGATTACGCCGGAAACGGTCGTCTTTGTTCTGACATTGCTCAAAACACGGAGTCGAATTCCGTTTGTTTGTTTCGTGGATATCGGTGAGTAACTTTTTTTCTATACATGCTAGCGACCTAAAACTTGTTTTATCGCATTCAGCGCGTCAAATTACGCCGGGAGCGGTCGTCTTCGTTTTGATATTGCTCAAAACACGGAGTCAATTTCCGTTCGTTTGTTTCGTGGATATCGGTGAGTAACTTTTTTTCTATACATGCTAGCGACCTAAAACTTGTTTTATCGCATTCAGCGCGTCAAATTACGCCGAAAACGGTCGTCTTTGTTTTGATATTGCTCAAAACACGAAGTCGAATTCCGTTCGTTTGTTTCGTGGATATCGGTGAGTAACTTTTTTTCTATACATGCTAGCGACCTAAAACTTGTTTTATCGCATTCAGCGCGTCAAATTACGCCGGAAACGGCCGTCTTTTTTTTGATATTGCTCGAAACACGAAGTCGAAGTCCGTTTGTTTGTTTTTCAGATATCGGTTGGTAACTATTTTTCTATACATCCTAGCGACCTAAAACTTGTTTTATCGCATTCAGCGCGTCAAATTACGCCGGAAACGGTCGTCTTTGTTTTGATATTGCTCAAAACACGGAGTCAATTTCCGTTCGTTTGTTTCGTGGATATCGCTGAGTAACTTTTTTTCTATACATGCTAGCGACCTAAAACTTGTTTTATCGCATTCAGCGCGTCAAATTACGCCGGAAGCGGTCGTCTTTGTTTTGATATTGCTCAAAACACGGAGTCAATTTCCGTTCGTTTGTTTCGTGGATATCGGTGAGTAACTTTTTTTCTATACATGCTAGCGACCTAAAACTTGTTTTATCGCATTCAGCGCGTCAAATTACGCCGGAAACGGTCGTCTTTGTTTTGATATTGCTCAAAACACGAAGTCGAATTCCGTTCGTTTGTTTCGTGGATATCGGTGAGTAACTTTTTTTCTATACATGCTAGCGACCTAAAACTTGTTTTATCGCATTCAGCGCGTCAAATTACGCCGGAAACGGCCGTCTTTTTTTTGATATTGCTCGAAACACGAAGTCGAAGTCCGTTTGTTTGTTTTTCAGATATCGGTTGGTAACTATTTTTCTATACATCCTAGCGACCTAAAACTTGTTTTATCGCATTCAGCGCGTCAAATTACGTCGGAAACGGTCGTCTTTGTTTTGATATTGCTCAAAACACGGAGTCAATTTCCGTTCGTTTGTTTCGTGAATATCGCTGAGTAACTTTCTTTCTATACATGCTAGCGACCTAAAACTTGTTTTATCGCATTCAGCGCGTCAAATTACGCCGGAAGCGGTCGTCTTTGTTTTGATATTGCTCAAAACACGGAGTCAATTTCCGTTCGTTTGTTTCGTGGATATCGGTGAGTAACTTTTTTTCTATACATGCTAGCGACCTAAAACTTGTTTTATCGCATTCAGCGCGTCAAATTACGCCGGAAACGGTCGTCTTTGTTTTGATATTGCTCAAAACACGAAGTCGAATTCCGTTCGTTTGTTTCGTGGATATCGGTGAGTAACTTTTTTTCTATACATGCTAGCGACCTAAAACTTGTTTTATCGCATTCAGCTCGTCAAATTACGCCGGAAACGGCCGTCTTTGTTTTGATATTGCTCGAAACACGAAGTCGAAGTCCGTTTGTTTGTTTTTCAGATATCGGTTGGTAACTTTTTTTCTATACATGCTAGCGACCTAAACCTTGTTTTATCGCATTCAGCGCGTCAAATTACGCCGGAAACGGTCGTCTTTGTTTTGATATTGCTCGAAACACGAAGTCGAAGTCCGTTTGTTTGTTTTTCAGAAATCGGTTAGTAACTTTTTTTCTATACATGCTAGCGACCTAAAACTTGTTTCATCGCATTCAGCGCGTCAAATTACGCCGGAAGCGGTCGTCTTTGTTCTGATATTGCTCAAAACACGGAGTCGAATTCCGTTTGTTTGTTTCGTGGATATCGGTGAGTAACTTTTTTTCTATACATGCTAGCGACCTAAAACTTGTTTGATCGCATTCAGCGCGTCAAATTACGCCGGAAACGGTCGTCTTTGTTTTGATATTGCTCAAAACACGAAGTCGAATTCCGTTCGTTTGTTTCGTGGATATCGGTGAGTAACTTTTTTTCTATACATGCTAGCGACCTAAAACTTGTTTTATCGCATTCAGCGCGTCAAATTACGCCGGAAACGGCCGTCTTTGTTTTGATATTGCTCGAAACACGAAGTCGAAGTCCGTTTGTTTGTTTTTCAGATATCGGTTGGTAACTTTTTTTCTATACATCCTAGCGACCTAAAACTTGTTTTATCGCATTCAGCGCGTCAAATTACGCCGGAAACGGTCGTCTTTGTTTTGATATTGCTCAAAACACGGAGTCAATTTCCGTTCGTTTGTTTCGTGGATATCGCTGAGTAACTTTTTTTCTATACATGCTAGCGACCTAAAACTTGTTTCATCGCATTCAGCGCGTCAAATTACGCCGGAAACGGTCGTCTTTGTTCTGATATTGCTCAAAACACGGAGTCGAATTCCGTTTGTTTGTTTCGTGGATATCGGTGAGTAACTTTTTTTCTATACATGCTAGCGACCTAAAACTTGTTTTATCGCATTCAGCGCGTCAAATTACGCCGGGAGCGGTCGTCTTTGTTTTGATATTGCTCAAAACACGGAGTCAATTTCCGTTCGTTTGTTTCGTGGATATCGGTGAGTAACTTTTTTTCTATACATGCTAGCGACCTAAAACTTGTTTTATCGCATTCAGCGCGTCAAATTACGCCAAAAACGGTCGTCTTTGTTTTGATATTGCTCAAAACACGAAGTCGAATTCCGTTCGTTTGTTTCGTGGATATCGGTGAGTAACTTTTTTTCTATACATGCTAGCGACCTAAAACTTGTTTTATCGCATTCAGCGCGTCAAATTACGCCGGAAACGGCCGTCTTTTTTTTGATATTGCTCGAAACACGAAGTCGAAGTCCGTTTGTTTGTTTTTCAGATATCGGTTGGTAACTATTTTTCTATACATCCTAGCGACCTAAAACTTGTTTTATCGCATTCAGCGCGTCAAATTACGCCGGAAACGGTCGTCTTTGTTTTGATATTGCTCAAAACACGAAGTCGAATTCCGTTCGTTTGTTTCGTGGATATCGGTGAGTAACTTTTTTTCTATACATGCTAGCGACCTAAAACTTGTTTTATCGCATTCAGCTCGTCAAATTACGCCGGAAACGGCCGTCTTTGTTTTGATATTGCTCGAAACACGAAGTCGAAGTCCGTTTGTTTGTTTTTCAGATATCGGTTGGTAACTTTTTTTCTATACATGCTAGCGACCTAAACCTTGTTTTATCGCATTCAGCGCGTCGAATTACGCCGGAAACGGTCGTCTTTGTTTTTATATTGCTCGAAACACGAAGTCGAAGTCCGTTTGTTTGTTTTTCAGATATCGGTTAGTAACTTTTTTTCTATACATGCTAGCGACCTAAAACTTGTTTCATCGCATTCAGCGCGTCAAATTACGCGGGAAGCGGTCGTCTTTGTTCTGATATTGCTCAAAACACGGAGTCGAATTCCGTTCGTTTGTTTCGTGGATATCGGTGAGTAACTTTTTTTCTATACATGCTAGCGACCTAAAACTTGTTTCATCGCATTCAGCTCGTCAAATTACGCCGGAAACGGCCGTCTTTGTTTTGATATTGCTCGAAACACGAAGTCGAAGTCCGTTTGTTTGTTTTTCAGATATCGGTTGGTAACTTTTTTTCTATACATGCTAGCGACCTAAACCTTGTTTTATCGCATTCAGCGCGTCGAATTACGCCGGAAACGGTCGTCTTTGTTTTTATATTGCTCGAAACACGAAGTCGAAGTCCGTTTGTTTGTTTTTCAGATATCGGTTAGTAACTTTTTTTCTATACATGCTAGCGACCTAAAACTTGTTTCATCGCATTCAGCGCGTCAAATTACGCCGGAAGCGGTCGTCTTTGTTCTGATATTGCTCAAAACACGGAGTCGAATTCCGTTTGTTTGTTTCGTGGATATCGGTGAGTAACTTTTTTTCTATACATGCTAGCGACCTAAAACTTGTTATATCGCATTCAGCGCGTCAAATTACGCCGGAAACGGTCGTCTTTGTTTTGATATTGCTCAAAACACGAAGTCGAATTCCGTTCGTTTGTTTTTCAGATATCGGTTGGTAACTATTTTTCTATACATCCTAGCGACCTAAAACTTGTTTTATCGCATTCAGCGCGTCAAATTACGCCGGAAACGGTCGTCTTTGTTTTGATATTGCTCAAAACACGGAGTCAATTTCCGTTCGTTTGTTTCGTGGATATCGCTGAGTAACTTTTTTTCTATACATGCTAGCGACCTAAAACTTGTTTTATCGCATTCAGCGCGTCAAATTACGCCGGAAGCGGTCGTCTTTGTTTTGATATTGCTCAAAACACGGAGTCAATTTCCGTTCGTCTGTTTCGTGGATATCGGTGAGTAACTTTTTTTCTATACATGCTAGCGACCTAAAACTTGTTTTATCGCATTCAGCTCGTCAAATTACGCCGGAAACGGCCGTCTTTGTTTTGATATTGCTCGAAACACGAAGTCGAAGTCCGTTTGTTTGTTTTTCAGATATCGGTTGGTAACTTTTTTTCTATACATGCTAGCGACCTAAACCTTGTTTTATCGCATTCAGCGCGTCGAATTACGCCGGAAACGGTCGTCTTTGTTTTTATATTGCTCGAAACACGAAGTCGAAGTCCGTTTGTTTGTTTTTCAGATATCGGTTAGTAACTTTTTTTCTATACATGCTAGCGACCTAAAACTTGTTTCATCGCATTCAGCGCGTCAAATTACGCGGGAAGCGGTCGTCTTTGTTCTGATATTGCTCAAAACACGGAGTCGAATTCCGTTCGTTTGTTTCGTGGATATCGGTGAGTAACTTTTTTTCTATACATGCTAGCGACCTAAAACTTGTTTCATCGCATTCAGCTCGTCAAATTACGCCGGAAACGGCCGTCTTTGTTTTGATATTGCTCGAAACACGAAGTCGAAGTCCGTTTGTTTGTTTTTCAGATATCGGTTGGTAACTTTTTTTCTATACATGCTAGCGACCTAAACCTTGTTTTATCGCATTCAGCGCGTCGAATTACGCCGGAAACGGTCGTCTTTGTTTTTATATTGCTCGAAACACGAAGTCGAAGTCCGTTTGTTTGTTTTTCAGATATCGGTTAGTAACTTTTTTTCTATACATGCTAGCGACCTAAAACTTGTTTCATCGCATTCAGCGCGTCAAATTACGCCGGAAGCGGTCGTCTTTGTTCTGATATTGCTCAAAACACGGAGTCGAATTCCGTTTGTTTGTTTCGTGGATATCGGTGAGTAACTTTTTTTCTATACATGCTAGCGACCTAAAACTTGTTATATCGCATTCAGCGCGTCAAATTACGCCGGAAACGGTCGTCTTTGTTTTGATATTGCTCAAAACACGAAGTCGAATTCCGTTCGTTTGTTTTTCAGATATCGGTTGGTAACTATTTTTCTATACATCCTAGCGACCTAAAACTTGTTTTATCGCATTCAGCGCGTCAAATTACGCCGGAAACGGTCGTCTTTGTTTTGATATTGCTCAAAACACGGAGTCAATTTCCGTTCGTTTGTTTCGTGGATATCGCTGAGTAACTTTTTTTCTATACATGCTAGCGACCTAAAACTTGTTTTATCGCATTCAGCGCGTCAAATTACGCCGGAAGCGGTCGTCTTTGTTTTGATATTGCTCAAAACACGGAGTCAATTTCCGTTCGTTTGTTTCGTGGATATCGGTGAGTAACTTTTTTTCTATACATGCTAGCGACCTAAAACTTGTTTCATCGCATTCAGCGCGTCAAATTACGCCGGAAGCGGTCGTCTTTGTTCTGATATTGCTCAAAACACGGAGTCGAATTCCGTTTGTTTGTTTCGTGGATATCGGTGAGTAACTTTTTTTCTATACATGCTAGCGACCTAAAACTTGTTATATCGCATTCAGCGCGTCAAATTACGCCGGAAACGGTCGTCTTTGTTTTGATATTGCTCAAAACACGAAGTCGAATTCCGTTCGTTTGTTTTTCAGATATCGGTTGGTAACTATTTTTCTATACATCCTAGCGACCTAAAACTTGTTTTATCGCATTCAGCGCGTCAAATTACGCCGGAAACGGTCGTCTTTGTTTTGATATTGCTCAAAACACGGAGTCAATTTCCGTTCGTTTGTTTCGTGGATATCGCTGAGTAACTTTTTTTCTATACATGCTAGCGACCTAAAACTTGTTTTATCGCATTCAGCGCGTCAAATTACGCCGGAAGCGGTCGTCTTTGTTTTGATATTGCTCAAAACACGGAGTCAATTTCCGTTCGTTTGTTTCGTGGATATCGGTGAGTAACTTTTTTTCTATACATGCTAGCGACCTAAAACTTGTTTTATCGCATTCAGCTCGTCAAATTACGCCGGAAACGGCCGTCTTTGTTTTGATATTGCTCGAAACACGAAGTCGAAGTCCGTTTGTTTGTTTTTCAGATATCGGTTGGTAACTTTTTTTCTATACATGCTAGCGACCTAAACCTTGTTTTATCGCATTCAGCGCGTCGAATTACGCCGGAAACGGTCGTCTTTGTTTTTATATTGCTCGAAACACGAAGTCGAAGTCCGTTTGTTTGTTTTTCAGATATCGGTTAGTAACTTTTTTTCTATACATGCTAGCGACCTAAAACTTGTTTCATCGCATTCAGCGCGTCAAATTACGCGGGAAGCGGTCGTCTTTGTTCTGATATTGCTCAAAACACGGAGTCGAATTCCGTTCGTTTGTTTCGTGGATATCGGTGAGTAACTTTTTTTCTATACATGCTAGCGACCTAAAACTTGTTTCATCGCATTCAGCTCGTCAAATTACGCCGGAAACGGCCGTCTTTGTTTTGATATTGCTCGAAACACGAAGTCGAAGTCCGTTTGTTTGTTTTTCAGATATCGGTTGGTAACTTTTTTTCTATACATGCTAGCGACCTAAACCTTGTTTTATCGCATTCAGCGCGTCGAATTACGCCGGAAACGGTCGTCTTTGTTTTTATATTGCTCGAAACACGAAGTCGAAGTCCGTTTGTTTGTTTTTCAGATATCGGTTAGTAACTTTTTTTCTATACATGCTAGCGACCTAAAACTTGTTTCATCGCATTCAGCGCGTCAAATTACGCCGGAAGCGGTCGTCTTTGTTCTGATATTGCTCAAAACACGGAGTCGAATTCCGTTTGTTTGTTTCGTGGATATCGGTGAGTAACTTTTTTTCTATACATGCTAGCGACCTAAAACTTGTTATATCGCATTCAGCGCGTCAAATTACGCCGGAAACGGTCGTCTTTGTTTTGATATTGCTCAAAACACGAAGTCGAATTCCGTTCGTTTGTTTTTCAGATATCGGTTGGTAACTATTTTTCTATACATCCTAGCGACCTAAAACTTGTTTTATCGCATTCAGCGCGTCAAATTACGCCGGAAACGGTCGTCTTTGTTTTGATATTGCTCAAAACACGGAGTCAATTTCCGTTCGTTTGTTTCGTGGATATCGCTGAGTAACTTTTTTTCTATACATGCTAGCGACCTAAAACTTGTTTTATCGCATTCAGCGCGTCAAATTACGCCGGAAGCGGTCGTCTTTGTTTTGATATTGCTCAAAACACGGAGTCAATTTCCGTTCGTTTGTTTCGTGGATATCGGTGAGTAACTTTTTTTCTATACATGCTAGCGACCTAAAACTTGTTTTATCGCATTCAGCGCGTCAAATTACGCCGGAAACGGTCGTCTTTGTTTTGATATTGCTCAAAACACGAAGTCGAATTCCGTTCGTTTGTTTCGTGGATATCGGTGAGTAACTTTTTTTCTATACATGCTAGCGACCTAAAACTTGTTTTATCGCATTCAGCTCGTCAAATTACGCCGGAAACGGCCGTCTTTGTTTTGATATTGCTCGAAACACGAAGTCGAAGTCCGTTTGTTTGTTTTTCAGATATCGGTTGGTAACTTTTTTTCTATACATGCGAGCGACCTAAACCTTGTTTTATCGCATTCAGCGCGTCAAATTACGCCGGAAACGGTCGTCTTTGTTTTTATATTGCTCGAAACACGAAGTCGAAGTCCGTTTGTTTGTTTTTCAGATATCGGTTGGTAACTTTTTTTCTATACATGCTAGCGACCTAAAACTTGTTTCATCGCATTCAGCGCGTCAAATTACGCCGGAAGCGGTCGTCTTTGTTCTGATATTGCTCAAAACACGGAGTCGAATTCCGTTTGTTTGTTTCGTGGATATCGGTGAGTAACTTTCTTTCTATACATGCTAGCGACCTAAAACTTGTCTGATCGCATTCAGCGCGTCAAATTACGCCGGAAACGGTCGTCTTTGTTTTGATATTGCTCAAAACACGAAGTCGAATTCCGTTCGTTTGTTTCGTGGATATCGGTGGGTAACTTTTTTTCTATACATGCTAGCGACCTAAAACTTGTTTTATCGCATTCAGCGCGTCAAATTACGCCGGAAACGGCCGTCTTTGTTTTGATATTGCTCAAAACACGGAGTCGAATTCCGTTTGTTTGTTTCGTGGATATCGGTGAGTAACTTTTTTTCTATACATGCTAGCGACCTGAAACTTGTTTTATCGCATTCAGCGCGTCAAATTACGCCGGGAGCGGTCGTCTTCGTTTTGATATTGCTCAAAACACGGAGTCAATTTCCGTTCGTTTGTTTCGTGGATATCGGTGAGTAACTTTTTTTCTATACATGCTAGCGACCTAAAACTTGTTTTATCGCATTCAGCGCGTCAAATTACGCCGAAAACGGTCGTCTTTGTTTTGATATTGCTTAAAACACGAAGTCGAATTCCGTTCGTTTGTTTCGTGGATATCGGAGAGTAACTTTTCTCTATACATGCTAGCGACCTAAAACTTGTTTTATCGCATACAGCCCGTCAAATTACGCCGGAAACGGTTGTCTTTGTTCTGATATTGCTCGATAGACGAAGTCGGAGTCCGTTTGTTTGTTTTTCAGATATCGGTTAGTAACTTTTTTTCTATACATGCTAGCGACCTAAAACTTGTTTCATCGCATTCAGCGCGTCAAATTACGCCGGAAACGGTCGTCTTTGTTCTGATATTGCTCAAAACACGGAGTCGAATTCCGTTTGTTTGTTTCGTGGATATCGGTGAGTCACTTTTTTTCTATACATGCTAGCGACCTAAAACTTGTTTTATCGCATTCAGCGCGTCAAATTACGCCGGAAACGGCCGTCTTTGTTTTGATATTGCTCGAAACACGAAGTCGAAGTCCGTTTGTTTGTTTTTCAGACATCGGTTGGTAACTTTTTTTCTATACATCCTAGCGACCTAGAACTTGTTTTATCGCATCCAGCGCGTCAAATTACGCCGGAAACGGTCGTCTTTGTTTTGATATTGCTCAAAACACGAAGTCAATTTCCGTTCGTTTGTTTCGTGGATATCGCTGAGTAACTTTTTTTCTATACATGCTAGCGACCTAAAACTTGTTTTATCGCATACAGCCCGTCAAATTACGCCGGAAACGGTCGTCTTTGTTCTGATATTGCTCGATAGACGAAGTCGGAGTCCGTTTGTTTGTTTTTCAGATATCGGTTAGTAACTTTTTTTCTATACATGCTGGCGACCTAAAACTTGTTTCATCGCATTCAGCGCGTCAAATTACGCCGGAAGCGGTCGTCTTTGTTCTGATATTGCTCAAAACACGGAGTCGAATTCCGTTTGTTTGTTTCGTGGATATCGGTGAGTAACTTTTTTTCTATACATGCTAGCGACCTAAAACTTGTTTTATCGCATTCAGCGCGTCAAATTACGCCGGAAACGGTCGTCTTTGTTTTGATATTGCTTAAAACACGAAGTCAAATTCCGTTCGTTTGTTTCGTGGATATCGGTGAGTAACTTTTTTTCTATACATGCTAGCGACCTAAAACTTGTTTTATCGCATTCAGCGCGTCAAATTACGCCGGAAACGGCCGTCTTTGTTTTGATATTGCTCGAAACACGAAGTCGAAGTCCGTTTGTTTGTTTTTCAGATATCGGTTGGTAACTTTTTTTCTATACATCTTAGCGACCTAAAACTTGTTTTATCGCATTCAGCGCGTCAAATTACGCCGGAAACGGTCGTCTTTGTTTTGATATTGCTCAAAACACGGAGTCAATTTCCGTTCGTTTGTTTCGTGGATATCGCTGAGTAACTTTTTTTCTATACATGCTAGCGACCTGAAACTTGTTTTATCGCATTCAGCGCGTCAAATTACGCCGGAAACGGCCGTCTTTGTTTTGATATTGCTCGAAACACGAAGTCGGAGTCCGTTTGTTTGTTTTTTAGATATCGGTTGGTTACTTTTTTTCTATACATGCTAGCGACCTAAAACTTGTTTTATCGCATTCAGCGCGTCAAATTACGCCGGAAGCGGTCGTCTTTGTTTTGATATTGCTCAAAACACGGAGTCAATTTCCGTTCGTTTGTTTCGTGGATATCGGTGAGTAACTTTTTTTCTATACATGCTCGCGACCTAAAACTTGTTTTATCGCATTCAGCGCGTCAAATTACGCCGGAAACGGTCGTCTTTGTTTTGATATTGCTCAAAACACGAAGTCGAATTCCGTTCGTTTGTTTCGTGGATATCGGTGAGTAACTTTTTTTCTATACATGCTAGCGACCTAAAACTTGTTTTATCGCATTCAGCGCGTCAAATTACGCCGGAAACGGCCGTCTTTTTTTTGATATTGCTCGAAACACGAAGTCGAAGTCCGTTTGTTTTTTTTTCAGATATCGGTTGGTAACTATTTTTCTATACATCCTAGCGACCTAAAACTTGTTTTATCGCATTCAGCGCGTCAAATTACGTCGGAAACGGTCGTCTTTGTTTTGATATTGCTCAAAACACGGAGTCAATTTCCGTTCGTTTGTTTCGTGAATATCGCTGAGTAACTTTTTTTCTATACATGCTAGCGACCTAAAACTTGTTTTATCGCATTCAGCTCGTCAAATTACGCCGGAAACGGCCGTCTTTGTTTTGATATTGCTCGAAACACGAAGTCGAAGTCCGTTTGTTTGTTTTTCAGATATCGGTTGGTAACTTTTTTTCTATACATGCGAGCGACCTAAACCTTGTTTTATCGCATTCAGCGCGTCAAATTACGCCGGAAACGGTCGTCTTTGTTTTTATATTGCTCGAAACACGAAGTCGAAGTCCGTTTGTTTGTTTTTCAGATATCGGTTGGTAACTTTTTTTCTATACATGCTAGCGACCTAAAACTTGTTTCATCGCATTCAGCGCGTCAAATTACGCCGGAAGCGGTCGTCTTTGTTCTGATATTGCTCAAAACACGGAGTCGAATTCCGTTTGTTTGTTTCGTGGATATCGGTGAGTAACTTTCTTTCTATACATGCTAGCGACCTAAAACTTGTCTGATCGCATTCAGCGCGTCAAATTACGCCGGAAACGGTCGTCTTTGTTTTGATATTGCTCAAAACACGAAGTCGAATTCCGTTCGTTTGTTTCGTGGATATCGGTGGGTAACTTTTTTTCTATACATGCTAGCGACCTAAAACTTGTTTTATCGCATTCAGCGCGTCAAATTACGCCGGAAACGGCCGTCTTTGTTTTGATATTGCTCAAAACACGGAGTCGAATTCCGTTTGTTTGTTTCGTGGATATCGGTGAGTAACTTTTTTTCTATACATGCTAGCGACCTGAAACTTGTTTTATCGCATTCAGCGCGTCAAATTACGCCGGGAGCGGTCGTCTTCGTTTTGATATTGCTCAAAACACGGAGTCAATTTCCGTTCGTTTGTTTCGTGGATATCGGTGAGTAACTTTTTTTCTATACATGCTAGCGACCTAAAACTTGTTTTATCGCATTCAGCGCGTCAAATTACGCCGAAAACGGTCGTCTTTGTTTTGATATTGCTTAAAACACGAAGTCGAATTCCGTTCGTTTGTTTCGTGGATATCGGAGAGTAACTTTTTTTCTATACATGCTAGCGACCTAAAACTTGTTTTATCGCATACAGCCCGTCAAATTACGCCGGAAACGGTTGTCTTTGTTCTGATATTGCTCGATAGACGAAGTCGGAGTCCGTTTGTTTGTTTTTCAGATATCGGTTAGTAACTTTTTTTCTATACATGCTAGCGACCTAAAACTTGTTTCATCGCATTCAGCGCGTCAAATTACGCCGGAAACGGTCGTCTTTGTTCTGATATTGCTCAAAACACGGAGTCGAATTCCGTTTGTTTGTTTCGTGGATATCGGTGAGTCACTTTTTTTCTATACATGCTAGCGACCTAAAACTTGTTTTATCGCATTCAGCGCGTCAAATTACGCCGGAAACGGCCGTCTTTGTTTTGATATTGCTCGAAACACGAAGTCGAAGTCCGTTTGTTTGTTTTTCAGACATCGGTTGGTAACTTTTTTTCTATACATCCTAGCGACCTAGAACTTGTTTTATCGCATCCAGCGCGTCAAATTACGCCGGAAACGGTCGTCTTTGTTTTGATATTGCTCAAAACACGAAGTCAATTTCCGTTCGTTTGTTTCGTGGATATCGCTGAGTAACTTTTTTTCTATACATGCTAGCGACCTAAAACTTGTTTTATCGCATACAGCCCGTCAAATTACGCCGGAAACGGTCGTCTTTGTTCTGATATTGCTCGATAGACGAAGTCGGAGTCCGTTTGTTTGTTTTTCAGATATCGGTTAGTAACTTTTTTTCTATACATGCTGGCGACCTAAAACTTGTTTCATCGCATTCAGCGCGTCAAATTACGCCGGAAGCGGTCGTCTTTGTTCTGATATTGCTCAAAACACGGAGTCGAATTCCGTTTGTTTGTTTCGTGGATATCGGTGAGTAACTTTTTTTCTATACATGCTAGCGACCTAAAACTTGTTTTATCGCATTCAGCGCGTCAAATTACGCCGGAAACGGTCGTCTTTGTTTTGATATTGCTTAAAACACGAAGTCAAATTCCGTTCGTTTGTTTCGTGGATATCGGTGAGTAACTTTTTTTCTATACATGCTAGCGACCTAAAACTTGTTTTATCGCATTCAGCGCGTCAAATTACGCCGGAAACGGCCGTCTTTGTTTTGATATTGCTCGAAACACGAAGTCGAAGTCCGTTTGTTTGTTTTTCAGATATCGGTTGGTAACTTTTTTTCTATACATCTTAGCGACCTAAAACTTGTTTTATCGCATTCAGCGCGTCAAATTACGCCGGAAACGGTCGTCTTTGTTTTGATATTGCTCAAAACACGGAGTCAATTTCCGTTCGTTTGTTTCGTGGATATCGCTGAGTAACTTTTTTTCTATACATGCTAGCGACCTGAAACTTGTTTTATCGCATTCAGCGCGTCAAATTACGCCGGAAACGGCCGTCTTTGTTTTGATATTGCTCGAAACACGAAGTCGGAGTCCGTTTGTTTGTTTTTTAGATATCGGTTGGTTACTTTTTTTCTATACATGCTAGCGACCTAAAACTTGTTTTATCGCATTCAGCGCGTCAAATTACGCCGGAAGCGGTCGTCTTTGTTTTGATATTGCTCAAAACACGGAGTCAATTTCCGTTCGTTTGTTTCGTGGATATCGGTGAGTAACTTTTTTTCTATACATGCTCGCGACCTAAAACTTGTTTTATCGCATTCAGCGCGTCAAATTACGCCGGAAACGGTCGTCTTTGTTTTGATATTGCTCAAAACACGAAGTCGAATTCCGTTCGTTTGTTTCGTGGATATCGGTGAGTAACTTTTTTTCTATACATGCTAGCGACCTAAAACTTGTTTTATCGCATTCAGCGCGTCAAATTACGCCGGAAACGGCCGTCTTTGTTTGGATATTGCTCGAAACACGAAGTCGAAGTCCGTTTGTTTGTTTTTCAGATATCGGTTGGTAACTTTTTTTCTATACATCCTAGCGACCTAAAACTTGTTTTATCGCATTCAGCGCGTCAAATTACGCCGGAAACGGTCGTCTTTGTTTTGATATTGCTCAAAACACGGAGTCAATTTCCGTTCGTTTGTTTCGTGGATATCGCTGAGTAACTTTTTTTCTATACATGCTAGCGACCTAAAACTTGTTTCATCGCATTCAGCGCGTCAGATTACGCCGGAAACGGTCGTCTTTGTTCTGATATTGCTCAAAACACGGAGTCAAATTCCGTTTGTTTGTTTCGTGGATATCGGTGAGTAACTTTTTTTCTATACATGCTAGCGACCTAAAACTTGTTTTATCGCATTCAGCGCGTCAAATTACGCCGGGAGCGGTCGTCTTCGTTTTGATATTGCTCAAAACACGGAGTCAATTTCCGTTCGTTTGTTTCGTGGATATCGGTGAGTAACTTTTTTTCTATACATGCTAGCGACCTAAAACTTGTTTTATCGCATTCAGCGCGTCAAATTACGCCGAAAACGGTCGTCTTTGTTTTGATATTGCTCAAAACACGAAGTCGAATTCCGTTCGTTTGTTTCGTGGATATCGGTGAGTAACTTTTTTTCTATACATGCTAGCGACCTAAAACTTGTTTTATCGCATTCAGCGCGTCAAATTACGCCGGAAACGGCCGTCTTTTTTTTGATATTGCTCGAAACACGAAGTCGAAGTCCGTTTGTTTGTTTTTCAGATATCGGTTGGTAACTATTTTTCTATACATCCTAGCGACCTAAAACTTGTTTTATCGCATTCAGCGCGTCAAATTACGCCGGAAACGGTCGTCTTTGTTTTGATATTGCTCAAAACACGGAGTCAATTTCCGTTCGTTTGTTTCGTGGATATCGCTGAGTAACTTTTTTTCTATACATGCTAGCGACCTAAAACTTGTTTTATCGCATTCAGCGCGTCAAATTACGCCGGAAGCGGTCGTCTTTGTTTTGATATTGCTCAAAACACGGAGTCAATTTCCGTTCGTTTGTTTCGTGGATATCGGTGAGTAACTTTTTTTCTATACATGCTAGCGACCTAAAACTTGTTTTATCGCATTCAGCGCGTCAAATTACGCCGGAAACGGTCGTCTTTGTTTTGATATTGCTCAAAACACGAAGTCGAATTCCGTTCGTTTGTTTCGTGGATATCGGTGAGTAACTTTTTTTCTATACATGCTAGCGACCTAAAACTTGTTTTATCGCATTCAGCGCGTCAAATTACGCCGGAAACGGCCGTCTTTTTTTTGATATTGCTCGAAACACGAAGTCGAAGTCCGTTTGTTTGTTTTTCAGATATCGGTTGGTAACTATTTTTCTATACATCCTAGCGACCTAAAACTTGTTTTATCGCATTCAGCGCGTCAAATTACGTCGGAAACGGTCGTCTTTGTTTTGATATTGCTCAAAACACGGAGTCAATTTCCGTTCGTTTGTTTCGTGAATATCGCTGAGTAACTTTCTTTCTATACATGCTAGCGACCTAAAACTTGTTTTATCGCATTCAGCGCGTCAAATTACGCCGGAAGCGGTCGTCTTTGTTTTGATATTGCTCAAAACACGGAGTCAATTTCCGTTCGTTTGTTTCGTGGATATCGGTGAGTAACTTTTTTTCTATACATGCTAGCGACCTAAAACTTGTTTTATCGCATTCAGCGCGTCAAATTACGCCGGAAACGGTCGTCTTTGTTTTGATATTGCTCAAAACACGAAGTCGAATTCCGTTCGTTTGTTTCGTGGATATCGGTGAGTAACTTTTTTTCTATACATGCTAGCGACCTAAAACTTGTTTTATCGCATTCAGCTCGTCAAATTACGCCGGAAACGGCCGTCTTTGTTTTGATATTGCTCGAAACACGAAGTCGAAGTCCGTTTGTTTGTTTTTCAGATATCGGTTGGTAACTTTTTTTCTATACATGCTAGCGACCTAAACCTTGTTTTATCGCATTCAGCGCGTCAAATTACGCCGGAAACGGTCGTCTTTGTTTTGATATTGCTCGAAACACGAAGTCGAAGTCCGTTTGTTTGTTTTTCAGAAATCGGTTAGTAACTTTTTTTCTATACATGCTAGCGACCTAAAACTTGTTTCATCGCATTCAGCGCGTCAAATTACGCCGGAAGCGGTCGTCTTTGTTCTGATATTGCTCAAAACACGGAGTCGAATTCCGTTTGTTTGTTTCGTGGATATCGGTGAGTAACTTTTTTTCTATACATGCTAGCGACCTAAAACTTGTTTGATCGCATTCAGCGCGTCAAATTACGCCGGAAACGGTCGTCTTTGTTTTGATATTGCTCAAAACACGAAGTCGAATTCCGTTCGTTTGTTTCGTGGATATCGGTGAGTAACTTTTTTTCTATACATGCTAGCGACCTAAAACTTGTTTTATCGCATTCAGCGCGTCAAATTACGCCGGAAACGGCCGTCTTTGTTTTGATATTGCTCGAAACACGAAGTCGAAGTCCGTTTGTTTGTTTTTCAGATATCGGTTGGTAACTTTTTTTCTATACATCCTAGCGACCTAAAACTTGTTTTATCGCATTCAGCGCGTCAAATTACGCCGGAAACGGTCGTCTTTGTTTTGATATTGCTCAAAACACGGAGTCAATTTCCGTTCGTTTGTTTCGTGGATATCGCTGAGTAACTTTTTTTCTATACATGCTAGCGACCTAAAACTTGTTTCATCGCATTCAGCGCGTCAAATTACGCCGGAAACGGTCGTCTTTGTTCTGATATTGCTCAAAACACGGAGTCGAATTCCGTTTGTTTGTTTCGTGGATATCGGTGAGTAACTTTTTTTCTATAAATGCTAGCGACCTAAAACTTGTTTTATCGCATTCAGCGCGTCAAATTACGCCGGGAGCGGTCGTCTTTGTTTTGATATTGCTCAAAACACGGAGTCAATTTCCGTTCGTTTGTTTCGTGGATATCGGTGAGTAACTTTTTTTCTATACATGCTAGCGACCTAAAACTTGTTTTATCGCATTCAGCGCGTCAAATTACGCCAAAAACGGTCGTCTTTGTTTTGATATTGCTCAAAACACGAAGTCGAATTCCGTTCGTTTGTTTCGTGGATATCGGTGAGTAACTTTTTTTCTATACATGCTAGCGACCTAAAACTTGTTTTATCGCATTCAGCGCGTCAAATTACGCCGGAAACGGCCGTCTTTTTTTTGATATTGCTCGAAACACGAAGTCGAAGTCCGTTTGTTTGTTTTTCAGATATCGGTTGGTAACTATTTTTCTATACATCCTAGCGACCTAAAACTTGTTTTATCGCATTCAGCGCGTCAAATTACGCCGGAAACGGTCGTCTTTGTTTTGATATTGCTCAAAACACGAAGTCGAATTCCGTTCGTTTGTTTCGTGGATATCGGTGAGTAACTTTTTTTCTATACATGCTAGCGACCTAAAACTTGTTTTATCGCATTCAGCTCGTCAAATTACGCCGGAAACGGCCGTCTTTGTTTTGATATTGCTCGAAACACGAAGTCGAAGTCCGTTTGTTTGTTTTTCAGATATCGGTTGGTAACTTTTTTTCTATACATGCTAGCGACCTAAACCTTGTTTTATCGCATTCAGCGCGTCGAATTACGCCGGAAACGGTCGTCTTTGTTTTTATATTGCTCGAAACACGAAGTCGAAGTCCGTTTGTTTGTTTTTCAGATATCGGTTAGTAACTTTTTTTCTATACATGCTAGCGACCTAAAACTTGTTTCATCGCATTCAGCGCGTCAAATTACGCGGGAAGCGGTCGTCTTTGTTCTGATATTGCTCAAAACACGGAGTCGAATTCCGTTCGTTTGTTTCGTGGATATCGGTGAGTAACTTTTTTTCTATACATGCTAGCGACCTAAAACTTGTTTCATCGCATTCAGCTCGTCAAATTACGCCGGAAACGGCCGTCTTTGTTTTGATATTGCTCGAAACACGAAGTCGAAGTCCGTTTGTTTGTTTTTCAGATATCGGTTGGTAACTTTTTTTCTATACATGCTAGCGACCTAAACCTTGTTTTATCGCATTCAGCGCGTCGAATTACGCCGGAAACGGTCGTCTTTGTTTTTATATTGCTCGAAACACGAAGTCGAAGTCCGTTTGTTTGTTTTTCAGATATCGGTTAGTAACTTTTTTTCTATACATGCTAGCGACCTAAAACTTGTTTCATCGCATTCAGCGCGTCAAATTACGCCGAAAGCGGTCGTCTTTGTTCTGATATTGCTCAAAACACGGAGTCGAATTCCGTTTGTTTGTTTCGTGGATATCGGTGAGTAACTTTTTTTCTATACATGCTAGCGACCTAAAACTTGTTATATCGCATTCAGCGCGTCAAATTACGCCGGAAACGGTCGTCTTTGTTTTGATATTGCTCAAAACACGAAGTCGAATTCCGTTCGTTTGTTTTTCAGATATCGGTTGGTAACTATTTTTCTATACATCCTAGCGACCTAAAACTTGTTTTATCGCATTCAGCGCGTCAAATTACGCCGGAAACGGTCGTCTTTGTTTTGATATTGCTCAAAACACGGAGTCAATTTCCGTTCGTTTGTTTCGTGGATATCGCTGAGTAACTTTTTTTCTATACATGCTAGCGACCTAAAACTTGTTTTATCGCATTCAGCGCGTCAAATTACGCCGGAAGCGGTCGTCTTTGTTTTGATATTGCTCAAAACACGGAGTCAATTTCCGTTCGTTTGTTTCGTGGATATCGGTGAGTAACTTTTTTTCTATACATGCTAGCGACCTAAAACTTGTTTTATCGCATTCAGCGCGTCAAATTACGCCGGAAACGGTCGTCTTTGTTTTGATATTGCTCAAAACACGAAGTCGAATTCCGTTCGTTTGTTTCGTGGATATCGGTGAGTAACTTTTTTTCTATACATGCTAGCGACCTAAAACTTGTTTTATCGCATTCAGCTCGTCAAATTACGCCGGAAACGGCCGTCTTTGTTTTGATATTGCTCGAAACACGAAGTCGAAGTCCGTTTGTTTGTTTTTCAGATATCGGTTGGTAACTTTTTTTCTATACATGCGAGCGACCTAAACCTTGTTTTATCGCATTCAGCGCGTCAAATTACGCCGGAAACGGTCGTCTTTGTTTTTATATTGCTCGAAACACGAAGTCGAAGTCCGTTTGTTTGTTTTTCAGATATCGGTTGGTAACTTTTTTTCTATACATGCTAGCGACCTAAAACTTGTTTCATCGCATTCAGCGCGTCAAATTACGCCGGAAGCGGTCGTCTTTGTTCTGATATTGCTCAAAACACGGAGTCGAATTCCGTTTGTTTGTTTCGTGGATATCGGTGAGTAACTTTCTTTCTATACATGCTAGCGACCTAAAACTTGTCTGATCGCATTCAGCGCGTCAAATTACGCCGGAAACGGTCGTCTTTGTTTTGATATTGCTCAAAACACGAAGTCGAATTCCGTTCGTTTGTTTCGTGGATATCGGTGGGTAACTTTTTTTCTATACATCCTAGCGACCTGAAACTTGTTTTATCGCATTCAGCGCGTCAAATTACGCCGGAAACGGTCGTCTTTGTTTTGATATTGCTCAAAACACGGAGTCAATTTCCGTTCGTTTGTTTCGTGGATATCGCTGAGTAACTTTTTTTCTATACATGCTAGCGACCTAAAACTTGTTTTATCGCATTCAGCGCGTCAAATCACGCCGGAAACGGCCGTCTTTGTTTTGATATTGCTCGAAACACGAAGTCGAAGTCCGTTTGTTTGTTTTTTAGATATCGGTTGGTAACTTTTTTTCTATACATGCTAGCGACCTAAAACTTGTTTTATCGCATTCAGCGCGTCAAATTACGCCGGAAGCGGTCGTCTTTGTTTTGATATTGCTCAAAACACGGAGTCAATTTCCGTTCGTTTGTTTCGTGGATATCGGTGAGTAACTTTTTTTCTATACATGCTAGCGACCTAAAACTTGTTTTATCGCATTCAGCGCGTCAAATTACGCCGGAAACGGTCGTCTTTGTTTTGATATTGCTCAAAACACGAAGTCGAATTCCGTTCGTTTGTTTCGTGGATATCGGTGAGTAACTTTTTTTCTATATATGCTAGCGACCTAAAACTTGTTTTATCGCATTCAGCGCGTCAAATTACGCCGGAAACGGTCGTCTTTGTTTTGATATTGCTCAAAACACGAAGTCGAATTCCGTTCGTTTGTTTCGTGGATATCGGTGAGTAACTTTTTTTCTATACATGCTAGCGACCTAAAACTTGTTTTATCGCATTCAGCGCGTCAAATTACGCCGGAAACGGCCGTCTTTTCTTTGATATTGCTCGAAACACGAAGTCGAAGTCCGTTTGTTTGTTTTTTAGATATCGGTTGGTAACTTTTTTTCTATACATGCTAGCGACCTAAAACTTGTTTCATCGCATTCAGCGCGTCAAATTACGCCGGAAACGGTCGTCTTTGTTCTGATATTGCTCAAAACACGGAGTCGAATTCCGTTTGTTTGTTTCGTGGATATCGGTGAGTAACTTTTTTTCTATACATGCTAGCGACCTAAAACTTGTTTTATCGCATTCAGCCCGTCAAATTACGCCGGAAACGGTCGTCTTCGTTTTGATATTGCTTAAAACACGAAGTCGAATTCCGTTCGTTTGTTTCGTGGATATCGCTGAGTAACTTTTTTTCTATACATGCTAGCGACCTAAAACTTGTTTTATCGCATTCAGCGCGTCAAATTACGCCGGAAACGGCCGTCTTTGTTTTGATATTGCTCGAAACACGAAGTCGAAGTCCGTTTGTTTGTTTTTTAGATATCGGTTGGTAACTTTTTTTCTATACATGCTAGCGACCTAAAACTTGTTTCATCGCATTCAGCGCGTCAAATTACGCCGGAAGCGGTCGTCTTTGTTTTGATATTGCTCAAAACACGGAGTCAATTTCCGTTCGTTTGTTTCGTGGATATCGGTGAGTAACTTTTTTTCTATACATGCTAGCGACCTAAAACTTGTTTTATCGCATTCAGCGCGTCAAATTACGCCGGAAACGGTCGTCTTTGTTTTGATATTGCTCAAAACACGAAGTCGAATTCCGTTCGTTTGTTTCGTGGATATCGGTGAGTAACTTTTTTTCTATATATGCTAGCGACCTAAAACTTGTTTTATCGCATTCAGCGCGTCAAATTACGCCGGAAACGGTCGTCTTTGTTTTGATATTGCTCAAAACACGAAGTCGAATTCCGTTCGTTTGTTTCGTGGATATCGGTGAGTAACTTTTTTTCTATACATGCTAGCGACCTAAAACTTGTTTTATCGCATTCAGCTCGTCAAATTACGCCGGAAACGGCCGTCTTTGTTTTGATATTGCTCGAAACACGAAGTCGAAGTCCGTTTGTTTGTTTTTCAGATATCGGTTGGTAACTTTTTTTCTATACATGCTAGCGACCTAAACCTTGTTTTATCGCATTCAGCGCGTCAAATTACGCCGGAAACGGTCGTCTTTGTTTTGATATTGCTCAAAACACGGAGTCAATTTCCGTTCGTTTGTTTCGTGGATATCGCTGAGTAACTTTTTTTCTATACATGCTAGCGACCTAAAACTTGTTTTATCGCATTCAGCGCGTCAAATTACGCCGGAAGCGGTCGTCTTTGTTTTGATATTGCTCAAAACACGGAGTCAATTTCCGTTCGTTTGTTTTTCAGATATCGGTGAGTAACTTTTTTTCTATACATGCTAGCGACCTAAAACTTGTTTTATCGCATTCAGCGCGTCAAATTACGCCGGAAACGGTCGTCTTTGTTTTGATATTGCTCAAAACACGAAGTCGAATTCCGTTCGTTTGTTTCGTGGATATCGGTGAGTAACTTTTTTTCTATACATGCTAGCGACCTAAAACTTGTTTTATCGCATTCAGCTCGTCAAATTACGCCGGAAACGGCCGTCTTTGTTTTGATATTGCTCGAAACACGAAGTCGAAGTCCGTTTGTTTGTTTTTCAGATATCGGTTGGTAACTTTTTTTCTATACATGCTAGCGACCTAAACCTTGTTTTATCGCATTCAGCGCGTCGAATTACGCCGGAAACGGTCGTCTTTGTTTTTATATTGCTCGAAACACGAAGTCGAAGTCCGTTTGTTTGTTTTTCAGATATCGGTTAGTAACTTTTTTTCTATACATGCTAGCGACCTAAAACTTGTTTCATCGCATTCAGCGCGTCAAATTACGCGGGAAGCGGTCGTCTTTGTTCTGATATTGCTCAAAACACGGAGTCGAATTCCGTTCGTTTGTTTCGTGGATATCGGTGAGTAACTTTTTTTCTATACATGCTAGCGACCTAAAACTTGTTTCATCGCATTCAGCTCGTCAAATTACGCCGGAAACGGCCGTCTTTGTTTTGATATTGCTCGAAACACGAAGTCGAAGTCCGTTTGTTTGTTTTTCAGATATCGGTTGGTAACTTTTTTTCTATACATGCTAGCGACCTAAACCTTGTTTTATCGCATTCAGCGCGTCGAATTACGCCGGAAACGGTCGTCTTTGTTTTTATATTGCTCGAAACACGAAGTCGAAGTCCGTTTGTTTGTTTTTCAGATATCGGTTAGTAACTTTTTTTCTATACATGCTAGCGACCTAAAACTTGTTTCATCGCATTCAGCGCGTCAAATTACGCCGGAAGCGGTCGTCTTTGTTCTGATATTGCTCAAAACACGGAGTCGAATTCCGTTTGTTTGTTTCGTGGATATCGGTGAGTAACTTTTTTTCTATACATGCTAGCGACCTAAAACTTGTTATATCGCATTCAGCGCGTCAAATTACGCCGGAAACGGTCGTCTTTGTTTTGATATTGCTCAAAACACGAAGTCGAATTCCGTTCGTTTGTTTTTCAGATATCGGTTGGTAACTATTTTTCTATACATCCTAGCGACCTAAAACTTGTTTTATCGCATTCAGCGCGTCAAATTACGCCGGAAACGGTCGTCTTTGTTTTGATATTGCTCAAAACACGGAGTCAATTTCCGTTCGTTTGTTTCGTGGATATCGCTGAGTAACTTTTTTTCTATACATGCTAGCGACCTAAAACTTGTTTTATCGCATTCAGCGCGTCAAATTACGCCGGAAGCGGTCGTCTTTGTTTTGATATTGCTCAAAACACGGAGTCAATTTCCGTTCGTTTGTTTCGTGGATATCGGTGAGTAACTTTTTTTCTATACATGCTAGCGACCTAAAACTTGTTTTATCGCATTCAGCGCGTCAAATTACGCCGGAAACGGTCGTCTTTGTTTTGATATTGCTCAAAACACGAAGTCGAATTCCGTTCGTTTGTTTCGTGGATATCGGTGAGTAACTTTTTTTCTATACATGCTAGCGACCTAAAACTTGTTTTATCGCATTCAGCTCGTCAAATTACGCCGGAAACGGCCGTCTTTGTTTTGATATTGCTCGAAACACGAAGTCGAAGTCCGTTTGTTTGTTTTTCAGATATCGGTTGGTAACTTTTTTTCTATACATGCGAGCGACCTAAACCTTGTTTTATCGCATTCAGCGCGTCAAATTACGCCGGAAACGGTCGTCTTTGTTTTTATATTGCTCGAAACACGAAGTCGAAGTCCGTTTGTTTGTTTTTCAGATATCGGTTGGTAACTTTTTTTCTATACATGCTAGCGACCTAAAACTTGTTTCATCGCATTCAGCGCGTCAAATTACGCCGGAAGCGGTCGTCTTTGTTCTGATATTGCTCAAAACACGGAGTCGAATTCCGTTTGTTTGTTTCGTGGATATCGGTAAGTAACTTTCTTTCTATACATGCTAGCGACCTAAAACTTGTCTGATCGCATTCAGCGCGTCAAATTACGCCGGAAACGGTCGTCTTTGTTTTGATATTGCTCAAAACACGAAGTCGAATTCCGTTCGTTTGTTTCGTGGATATCGGTGGGTAACTTTTTTTCTATACATGCTAGCGACCTAAAACTTGTTTTATCGCATTCAGCGCGTCAAATTACGCCGGAAACGGCCGTCTTTGTTTTGATATTGCTCGAAACACGAAGTCGAAGTCCGTTTGTTTGTTTTTCAGATATCGGTTGGTAACTTTTTTTCTATACATCCTAGCGACCTAAAACTTGTTTTATCGCATTCAGCGCGTCAAATTACGCCGAAAACGGTCGTCTTTGTTTTGATATTGCTCAAAACACGGAGTCAATTTCCGTTCGTTTGTTTCGTGGATATCGCTGAGTAACTTTTTTTCTATACATGCTAGCGACCTAAAACTTGTTTCATCGCATTCAGCGCGTCAAATTACGCCGGAAACGGTCGTCTTTGTTCTGATATTGCTCAAAACACGGGGTCGTATTCCGTTTGTTTGTTTCGTGGATATCGGTGAGTAACTTTTTTTCTATACATGCTAGCGACCTAAAACTTGTTTTATCGCATTCAGCGCGTCAAATTACGCCGGAAACGGTCGTCTTTGTTTTGATATTGCTTGAAACACGAAGTCGAATTCCGTTCGTTTGTTTCGTGGATATCGGTGAGTAACTTTTTTTCTATACATGCTAGCGACCTAAAACTTGTTTTATCGCATTCAGCGCGTCAAATTACGCCGGAAACGGCCGTCTTTGTTTTGGTATTGCTCGAAACACGAAGTCGAAGTCCGTTTGTTTGTTTTTCAGATATCGGTTGGTAACTTTTTTTCTATACATCCTAGCGACCTGAAACTTGTTTTATCGCATTCAGCGCGTCAAATTACGCCGGAAACGGTCGTCTTTGTTTTGATATTGCTCAAAACACGGAGTCAATTTCCGTTCGTTTGTTTCGTGGATATCGCTGAGTAACTTTTTTTCTATACATGCTAGCGACCTAAAACTTGTTTTATCGCATTCAGCGCGTCAAATCACGCCGGAAACGGCCGTCTTTGTTTTGATATTGCTCGAAACACGAAGTCGAAGTCCGTTTGTTTGTTTTTTAGATATCGGTTGGTAACTTTTTTTCTATACATGCTAGCGACCTAAAACTTGTTTTATCGCATTCAGCGCGTCAAATTACGCCGGAAGCGGTCGTCTTTGTTTTGATATTGCTCAAAACACGGAGTCAATTTCCGTTCGTTTGTTTCGTGGATATCGGTGAGTAACTTTTTTTCTATACATGCTAGCGACCTAAAACTTGTTTTATCGCATTCAGCGCGTCAAATTACGCCGGAAACGGTCGTCTTTGTTTTGATATTGCTCAAAACACGAAGTCGAATTCCGTTCGTTTGTTTCGTGGATATCGCTGAGTAACTTTTTTTCTATACATGCTAGCGACCTAAAACTTGTTTTATCGCATTCAGCGCGTCAAATTACGCCGGAAACGGCCGTCTTTGTTTTGATATTGCTCGAAACACGAAGTCGAAGTCCGTTTGTTTGTTTTTTAGATATCGGTTGGTAACTTTTTTTCTATACATGCTAGCGACCTAAAACTTGTTTCATCGCATTCAGCGCGTCAAATTACGCCGGAAGCGGTCGTCTTTGTTTTGATATTGCTCAAAACACGGAGTCAATTTCCGTTCGTTTGTTTCGTGGATATCGGTGAGTAACTTTTTTTCTATACATGCTAGCGACCTAAAACTTGTTTTATCGCATTCAGCGCGTCAAATTACGCCGGAAACGGTCGTCTTTGTTTTGATATTGCTCAAAACACGAAGTCGAATTCCGTTCGTTTGTTTCGTGGATATCGGTGAGTAACTTTTTTTCTATATATGCTAGCGACCTAAAACTTGTTTTATCGCATTCAGCGCGTCAAATTACGCCGGAAACGGTCGTCTTTGTTTTGATATTGCTCAAAACACGAAGTCGAATTCCGTTCGTTTGTTTCGTGGATATCGGTGAGTAACTTTTTTTCTATACATGCTAGCGACCTAAAACTTGTTTTATCGCATTCAGCTCGTCAAATTACGCCGGAAACGGCCGTCTTTGTTTTGATATTGCTCGAAACACGAAGTCGAAGTCCGTTTGTTTGTTTTTCAGATATCGGTTGGTAACTTTTTTTCTATACATGCTAGCGACCTAAACCTTGTTTTATCGCATTCAGCGCGTCAAATTACGCCGGAAACGGTCGTCTTTGTTTTGATATTGCTCAAAACACGGAGTCAATTTCCGTTCGTTTGTTTCGTGGATATCGCTGAGTAACTTTTTTTCTATACATGCTAGCGACCTAAAACTTGTTTTATCGCATTCAGCGCGTCAAATTACGCCGGAAGCGGTCGTCTTTGTTTTGATATTGCTCAAAACACGGAGTCAATTTCCGTTCGTTTGTTTCGTGGATATCGGTGAGTAACTTTTTTTCTATACATGCTAGCGACCTAAAACTTGTTTTATCGCATTCAGCGCGTCAAATTACGCCGGAAACGGTCGTCTTTGTTTTGATATTGCTCAAAACACGAAGTCGAATTCCGTTCGTTTGTTTCGTGGATATCGGTGAGTAACTTTTTTTCTATACATGCTAGCGACCTAAAACTTGTTTTATCGCATTCAGCTCGTCAAATTACGCCGGAAACGGCCGTCTTTGTTTTGATATTGCTCGA
This sequence comes from Diprion similis, assembly GCF_021155765.1. Lineage (NCBI taxonomy): Eukaryota > Metazoa > Arthropoda > Insecta > Hymenoptera > Diprionidae > Diprion > Diprion similis. The sequence goes on along the minus strand of NC_060113.1, from coordinate 11,423,885 downwards.
AACACGAAGTCGAAGTCCGTTTGTTTGTTTTTCAGATATCGGTTGGTAACTTTTTTTCTATACATGCGAGCGACCTAAACCTTGTTTTATCGCATTCAGCGCGTCAAATTACGCCGGAAACGGTCGTCTTTGTTTTTATATTGCTCGAAACACGAAGTCGAAGTCCGTTTGTTTGTTTTTCAGATATCGGTTAGTAACTTTTTTTCTATACATGCTAGCGACCTAAAACTTGTTTCATCGCATTCAGCGCGTCAAATTACGCCGGAAGCGGTCGTCTTTGTTCTGATATTGCTCAAAACACGGAGTCGAATTCCGTTTGTTTGTTTCGTGGATATCGGTGAGTAACTTTTTTTCTATACATGCTAGCGACCTAAAACTTGTCTGATCGCATTCAGCGCGTCAAATTACGCCGGAAACGGTCGTCTTTGTTTTGATATTGCTCAAAACACGAAGTCGAATTGTGTTCGTTTGTTTCGTGGATATCGGTGGGTAACTTTTTTTCTATACATGCTAGCGACCTAAAACTTGTTTTATCGCATTCAGCGCGTCAAATTACGCCGGAAACGGCCGTCTTTGTTTTGATATTGCTCGAAACACGAAGTCGAAGTCCGTTTGTTTGTTTTTCAGATATCGGTTGGTAACTTTTTTTCTATACATCCTAGCGACCTAAAACTTGTTTTATCGCATTCAGCGCGTCAAATTACGCCGAAAACGGTCGTCTTTGTTTTGATATTGCTCAAAACACGGAGTCAATTTCCGTTCGTTTGTTTCGTGGATATCGCTGAGTAACTTTTTTTCTATACATGCTAGCGACCTAAAACTTGTTTCATCGCATTCAGCGCGTCAAATTACGCCGGAAACGGTCGTCTTTGTTCTGATATTGCTCAAAACACGGGGTCGTATTCCGTTTGTTTGTTTCGTGGATATCGGTGAGTAACTTTTTTTCTATACATGCTAGCGACCTAAAACTTGTTTTATCGCATTCAGCGCGTCAAATTACGCCGGAAACGGTCGTCTTTGTTTTGATATTGCTTGAAACACGAAGTCGAATTCCGTTCGTTTGTTTCGTGGATATCGGTGAGTAACTTTTTTTCTATACATGCTAGCGACCTAAAACTTGTTTTATCGCATTCAGCTCGTCAAATTACGCCGGAAACGGCCGTCTTTGTTTTGATATTGCTCGAAACACGAAGTCGAAGTCCGTTTGTTTGTTTTTCAGATATCGGTTGGTAACTTTTTTTCTATACATGCGAGCGACCTAAACCTTGTTTTATCGCATTCAGCGCGTCAAATTACGCCGGAAACGGTCGTCTTTGTTTTTATATTGCTCGAAACACGAAGTCGAAGTCCGTTTGTTTGTTTTTCAGATATCGGTTAGTAACTTTTTTTCTATACATGCTAGCGACCTAAAACTTGTTTCATCGCATTCAGCGCGTCAAATTACGCCGGAAGCGGTCGTCTTTGTTCTGATATTGCTCAAAACACGGAGTCGAATTCCGTTTGTTTGTTTCGTGGATATCGGTGAGTAACTTTTTTTCTATACATGCTAGCGACCTAAAACTTGTCTGATCGCATTCAGCGCGTCAAATTACGCCGGAAACGGTCGTCTTTGTTTTGATATTGCTCAAAACACGAAGTCGAATTGTGTTCGTTTGTTTCGTGGATATCGGTGGGTAACTTTTTTTCTATACATGCTAGCGACCTAAAACTTGTTTTATCGCATTCAGCGCGTCAAATTACGCCGGAAACGGCCGTCTTTGTTTTGATATTGCTCGAAACACGAAGTCGAAGTCCGTTTGTTTGTTTTTCAGATATCGGTTGGTAACTTTTTTTCTATACATCCTAGCGACCTAAAACTTGTTTTATCGCATTCAGCGCGTCAAATTACGCCGAAAACGGTCGTCTTTGTTTTGATATTGCTCAAAACACGGAGTCAATTTCCGTTCGTTTGTTTCGTGGATATCGCTGAGTAACTTTTTTTCTATACATGCTAGCGACCTAAAACTTGTTTCATCGCATTCAGCGCGTCAAATTACGCCGGAAACGGTCGTCTTTGTTCTGATATTGCTCAAAACACGGGGTCGTATTCCGTTTGTTTGTTTCGTGGATATCGGTGAGTAACTTTTTTTCTATACATGCTAGCGACCTAAAACTTGTTTTATCGCATTCAGCGCGTCAAATTACGCCGGAAACGGTCGTCTTTGTTTTGATATTGCTTGAAACACGAAGTCGAATTCCGTTCGTTTGTTTCGTGGATATCGGTGGGTAACTTTTTTTCTATACATGCTAGCGACCTAAAACTTGTTTTATCGCATTCAGCGCGTCAAATTACGCCGGAAACGGCCGTCTTTGTTTTGATATTGCTCGAAACACGAAGTCGAAGTCCGTTTGTTTGTTTTTCAGATATCGGTTGGTAACTTTTTTTCTATACATCCTAGCGACCTGAAACTTGTTTTATCGCATTCAGCGCGTCAAATTACGCCGGAAACGGTCGTCTTTGTTTTGATATTGCTCAAAACACGGAGTCAATTTCCGTTCGTTTGTTTCGTGGATATCGCTGAGTAACTTTTTTTCTATACATGCTAGCGACCTAAAACTTGTTTTATCGCATTCAGCGCGTCAAATTACGCCGGAAACGGCCGTCTCTGTTTTGATATTGCTCGAAACACGAAGTCGAAGTCCGTTTGTTTGTTTTTTAGATATCGGTTGGTAACTTTTTTTCTATACATGCTAGCGACCTAAAACTTGTTTTATCGCATTCAGCGCGTCAAATTACGCCGGAAGCGGTCGTCTTTGTTTTGATATTGCTCAAAACACGGAGTCAATTTCCGTTCGTTTGTTTCGTGGATATCGGTGAGTAACTTTTTTTCTATACATGCTAGCGACCTAAAACTTGTTTTATCGCATTCAGCGCGTCAAATTACGCCGGAAACGGTCGTCTTTGTTTTGATATTGCTCAAAACACGAAGTCGAATTCCGTTCGTTTGTTTCGTGGATATCGGTGAGTAACTTTTTTTCTATATATGCTAGCGACCTAAAACTTGTTTTATCGCATTCAGCGCGTCAAATTACGCCGGAAACGGTCGTCTTTGTTTTGATATTGCTCAAAACACGAAGTCGAATTCCGTTCGTTTGTTTCGTGGATATCGGTGAGTAACTTTTTTTCTATACATGCTAGCGACCTAAAACTTGTTTTATCGCATTCAGCGCGTCAAATTACGCCGGAAACGGCCGTCTTTTTTTTGATATTGCTCGAAACACGAAGTCGAAGTCCGTTTGTTTGTTTTTTAGATATCGGTTGGTAACTTTTTTTCTATACATGCTAGCGACCTAAAACTTGTTTCATCGCATTCAGCGCGTCAAATTACGCCGGAAACGGTCGTCTTTGTTTTGATATTGCTCAAAACACGGAGTCAATTTCCGTTCGTTTGTTTCGTGGATATCGCTGAGTAACTTTTTTTCTATACATGCTAGCGACCTAAAACTTGTTTTATCGCATTCAGCGCGTCGAATTACGCCGGAAACGGCCGTCTTTGTTTTGATATTGCTCGAAACACGAAGTCGAAGTCCGTTTTTTTGTTTTTTAGATATCGGTTGGTAACTTTTTTTCTATACATGCTAGCGACCTAAAACTTGTTTTATCGCATTCAGCGCGTCAAATTACGCCGGAAGCGGTCGTCTTTGTTTTGATATTGCTCAAAACACGGAGTCAATTTCCGTTCGTTTGTTTCGTGGATATCGGTGAGTAACTTTTTTTCTATACATGCTAGCGACCTAAAACTTGTTTTATCGCATTCAGCGCGTCAAATTACGCCGGAAACGGTCGTCTTTGTTTTGATATTGCTCAAAACACGAAGTCGAATTCCGTTCGTTTGTTTCGTGGATATCGGTGAGTAACTTTTTTTCTATATATGCTAGCGACCTAAAACTTGTTTTATCGCATTCAGCGCGTCAAATTACGCCGGAAACGGTCGTCTTTGTTTTGATATTGCTCAAAACACGAAGTCGAATTCCGTTCGTTTGTTTCGTGGATATCGGTGAGTAACTTTTTTTCTATACATGCTAGCGACCTAAAACTTGTTTTATCGCATTCAGCGCGTCAAATTACGCCGGAAACGGCCGTCTTTTTTTTGATATTGCTCGAAACACGAAGTCGGAGTCCGTTTGTTTGTTTTTTAGATATCGGTTGGTAACTTTTTTTCTATACATGCTAGCGACCTAAAACTTGTTTCATCGCATTCAGCGCGTCAAATTACGCCGGAAACGGTCGTCTTTGTTCTGATATTGCTCAAAACACGGAGTCGAATTCCGTTTGTTTGTTTCGTGGATATCGGTGAGTAACTTTTTTTCTATACATGCTAGCGACCTAAAACTTGTTTTATCGCATTCAGCCCGTCAAATTACGCCGGAAACGGTCGTCTTCGTTTTGATATTGCTTAAAACACGAAGTCGAATTCCGTTCGTTTGTTTCGTGGATATCGCTGAGTAACTTTTTTTCTATACATGCTAGCGACCTAAAACTTGTTTTATCGCATTCAGCGCGTCAAATTACGCCGGAAACGGCCGTCTTTGTTTTGATATTGCTCGAAACACGAAGTCGAAGTCCGTTTGTTTGTTTTTTAGATATCGGTTGGTAACTTTTTTTCTATACATGCTAGCGACCTAAAACTTGTTTCATCGCATTCAGCGCGTCAAATTACGCCGGAAGCGGTCGTCTTTGTTTTGATATTGCTTGAAACACGGAGTCAATTTCCGTTCGTTTGTTTCGTGGATATCGGTGAGTAACTTTTTTTCTATACATGCTAGCGACCTAAAACTTGTTTTATCGCATTCAGCGCGTCAAATTACGCCGGAAACGGTCGTCTTTGTTTTGATATTGCTCAAAACACGAAGTCGAATTCCGTTCGTTTGTTTCGTGGATATCGGTGAGTAACTTTTTTTCTATATATGCTAGCGACCTAAAACTTGTTTTATCGCATTCAGCGCGTCAAATTACGCCGGAAACGGTCGTCTTTGTTTTGATATTGCTCAAAACACGAAGTCGAATTCCGTTCGTTTGTTTCGTGGATATCGGTGAGTAACTTTTTTTCTATACATGCTAGCGACCTAAAACTTGTTTTATCGCATTCAGCGCGTCAAATTACGCCGGAAACGGCCGTCTTTTTTTTGATATTGCTCGAAACACGAAGTCGAAGTCCGTTTGTTTGTTTTTTAGATATCGGTTGGTAACTTTTTTTCTATACATGCTAGCGACCTAAAACTTGTTTCATCGCATTCAGCGCGTCAAATTACGCCGGAAGCGGTCGTCTTTGTTCTGATATTGCTCAAAACACGGAGTCGAATTCCGTTTGTTTGTTTCGTGGATATCGGTGAGTAACTTTTTTTCTATACATGCTAGCGACCTAAAACTTGTTTTATCGCATTCAGCCCGTCAAATTACGCCGGAAACGGTCGTCTTCGTTTTGATATTGCTTAAAACACGAAGTCGAATTCCGTTCGTTTGTTTCGTGGATATCGGTGAGTAACTTTCTTTCTATACATGCTAGCGACCTAAAACTTGTTTTATCGCATTCAGCGCGTCAAATTACGCCGGAAACGGCCGTCTTTGTTTTGATATTGCTCGAAACACGAAGTCGAAGTCCGTTTGTTTGTTTTTCAGATATCGGTTGGTAACTTTTTTTCTATACATGCTAGCGACCTAAAACTTGTTTCATCGCATTCAGCGCGTCAAATTACGTCGGAAACGGTCGTCTTTGTTCCGATATCGCTCAAAACACGGAGTCGAATTCCGTTTGTTTGTTTCGTGGATATCGGTGAGTAACTTTTTTTCTATACATGCTAGCGACCTAAAACTTGTTTCATCGCATTCAGCGCGTCAAATTACGCCGGAAACGGTCGTCTTTGTTCTGATATTGCTCAAAACACGGAGTCGAATAATTCCGTTTGTTTGTTTCGTGGATATCGGTGAGTAACTTTTTTTCTCTACACGCTAGCGACCTAAAACTTGTTTTATCGCATTCAGCGCGTCAAATTACGCCGAAAACGGTCGTCTTTGTTTTGATATTGCTCAAAACACGGAGTCAATTTCCGTTCGTTTGTTTCGTGGATATCGCTGAGTAACTTTTTTTCTATACATGCTAGCGACCTAAAACTTGTTTCATCGCATTCAGCGCGTCAAATTACGCCGGAAACGGTCGTCTTTGTTCTGATATTGCTCAAAACACGGGGTCGAATTCCGTTTGTTTGTTTCGTGGATATCGGTGAGTAACTTTTTTTCTATACATGCTAGCGACCTAAAACTTGTTTTATCGCATTCAGCGCGTCAAATTACGCCGGAAACGGTCGTCTTTGTTTTGATATTGCTTGAAACACGAAGTCGAATTCCGTTCGTTTGTTTCGTGGATATCGGTGAGTAACTTTTTTTCTATACATGCTAGCGACCTAAAACTTGTTTTATCGCATTCAGCGCGTCAAATTACGCCGGAAACGGCCGTCTTTGTTTTGATATTGCTCGAAACACGAAGTCGAAGTCCGTTTGTTTGTTTTTCAGATATCGGTTGGTAACTTTTTTTCTATACATCCTAGCGACCTGAAACTTGTTTTATCGCATTCAGCGCGTCAAATTACGCCGGAAACGGTCGTCTTTGTTTTGATATTGCTCAAAACACGGAGTCAATTTCCGTTCGTTTGTTTCGTGGATATCGCTGAGTAACTTTTTTTCTATACATGCTAGCGACCTAAAACTTGTTTTATCGCATTCAGCGCGTCAAATTACGCCGGAAACGGCCGTCTTTGTTTTGATATTGCTCGAAACACGAAGTCGAAGTCCGTTTGTTTGTTTTTTAGATATCGGTTGGTAACTTTTTTTCTATACATGCTAGCGACCTAAAACTTGTTTTATCGCATTCAGCGCGTCAAATTACGCCGGAAGCGGTCGTCTTTGTTTTGATATTGCTCAAAACACGGAGTCAATTTCCGTTCGTTTGTTTCGTGGATATCGGTGAGTAACTTTTTTTCTATACATGCTAGCGACCTAAAACTTGTTTTATCGCATTCAGCGCGTCAAATTACGCCGGAAACGGTCGTCTTTGTTTTGATATTGCTCAAAACACGAAGTCGAATTCCGTTCGTTTGTTTCGTGGATATCGGTGAGTAACTTTTTTTCTATATATGCTAGCGACCTAAAACTTGTTTTATCGCATTCAGCGCGTCAAATTACGCCGGAAACGGTCGTCTTTGTTTTGATATTGCTCAAAACACGAAGTCGAATTCCGTTCGTTTGTTTCGTGGATATCGGTGAGTAGGTTTTTTTCTATACATGCTAGCGACCTAAAACTTGTTTTATCGCATTCAGCGCGTCAAATTACGCCGGAAACGGCCGTCTTTTTTTTGATATTGCTCGAAACACGAAGTCGAAGTCCGTTTGTTTGTTTTTTAGATATCGGTTGGTAACTTTTTTTCTATACATGCTAGCGACCTAAAACTTGTTTCATCACATTCAGCGCGTCAAATTACGCCGGAAACGGTCGTCTTTGTTCTGATATTGCTCAAAACACGGAGTCGAATTCCGTTTGTTTGTTTCGTGGATATCGGTGAGTAACTTTTTTTCTATACATGCTAGCGACCTAAAACTTGTTTTATCGCATTCAGCCCGTCAAATTACGCCGGAAACGGTCGTCTTCGTTTTGATATTGCTCAAAACACGGAGTCGAATAATTCCGTTTGTTTGTTTCGTGGATATCGGTGAGTAACTTTTTTTCTCTACACGCTTGCGACCTAAAACTTGTTTTATCGCATTCAGCGCGTCAAATTACGCCGGAAACGGCCGTCTTTGTTTTGATATTGCTCGATAGACGAAGTCGGAGTCCGTTTGTTTGTTTTTCAGATATCGGTTAGTAACTTTTTTTCTATACATGCTAGCGACCTAAAACTTGTTTTATCGCATTCAGCGCGTCAAATTACGCCGGAAACGGTCGTCTTTGTTTTGATATTGCTTAAAACACGAAGTCGAATTCCGTTCGTTTGTTTCGTGGATATCGGTGAGTAACTTTTTTTCTATACATGCTAGCGACCTAAAACTTGTTTTATCGCATTCAGCCCGTCAAATTACGCCGGAAACGGTCGTCTTTGTTCTGATATTGCTCGATAGACGGAGTCGGAGTCCGTTTGTTTGTTTTTCAGATATCGGTTAGTAACTTTTTTTCTATACATGCTAGCGACCTAAAACTTGTTTTATCGCATTCAGCGCGTCAAATTACGCCGGAAACGGTCGTCTTTGTTCTGATATTGCTCAAAACACGGAGTCGAATTCCGTTTGTTTGTTTCGTGGATATCGGTGAGTAACTTTTTTTCTATACATGCTAGCGACCTAAAACTTGTTTTATCGCATTCAGCCCGTCAAATTACGCCGGAAACGGTCGTCTTCGTTTTAATATTGCTTAAAACACGAAGTCGAATTCCGTTCGTTTGTTTCGTGGATATCGGTGAGTAACTTTTTTTCTATACATGCTAGCGACCTAAAACTTGTTTTATCGCATTCAGCCCGTCAAATTACGCCGGAAACGGTCGTCTTTGTTCTGATATTGCTCGATAGACGAAGTCGGAGTCCGTTTGTTTGTTTTTCAGATATCGGTTAGTAACTTTTTTTCTATACATGCTAGCGACCTAAAACTTGTTTCATCGCATTCAGCGCGTCAAATTACGCCGGAAACGGTCGTCTTTGTTCTGATATTGCTCAAAACACGGAGTCGAATTCCGTTTGTTTGTTTCGTGGATATCGGTGAGTAACTTTTTTTCTATACATGCTAGCGACCTAAAACTTGTTTTATCGCATTCAGCGCGTCAAATTACGCCGGAAACGGTCGTCTTTGTTCTGATATTGCTCAAAACACGGAGTCGAATTCCGTTTGTTTGTTTCGTGGATATCGGTGAGTAACTTTTTTTCTATACATGCTAGCGACCTAAAACTTGTTTTATCGCATTCAGCGCGTCAAATTACGTCAGAAACGGTCGTCTTTGTTTTGATATTGCTTAAAACACGAAGTCGAATTCCGTTCGTTTGTTTCGTGGATATCGGTGAGTAACTTTTTTTCTATACATGCTACCGACCTAAAACTTGTTTTATCGCATTCAGCGCGTCAAATTACGTCGGAAACGGTCGTCTTTGTTTTGATATTGCTTAAAACACGAAGTCGAATTCCGTTCGTTTGTTTCGTGGATATCGGTGAGTAACTTTTTTTCTATACATGCTAGCGACCTAAAACTTGTTTTATCGCATTCAGCGCGTCAAATTACGCCGGAAACGGTCGTCTTTGTTCTGATATTGCTCAAAACACGGAGTCGAATTCCGTTTGTTTGTTTCGTGGATATCGGTGAGTCACTTTTTTTCTATACATGCTAGCGACCTAAAACTTGTTTTATCGCATTCAGCGCGTCAAATTACGTCGGAAACGGTCGTCTTTGTTTTGATATTGCTTAAAACACGAAGTCGAATTCCGTTCGTTTGTTTCGTGGATATCGGTGAGTAACTTTTTTTCTATACATGCTACCGACCTAAAACTTGTTTTATCGCATTCAGCGCGTCAAATTACGTCGGAAACGGTCGTCTTTGTTTTGATATTGCTTAAAACACGAAGTCGAATTCCGTTCGTTTGTTTCGTGGATATCGGTGAGGAACTTTTTTTCTATACATGCTACCGACCTAAAACTTGTTTTATCGCATTCAGCGCGTCAAATTACGTCGGAAACGGTCGTCTTTGTTTTGATATTGCTTAAAACACGAAGTCGAATTCCGTTCGTTTGTTTCGTGGATATCGGTGAGTAACTTTTTTTTTATACATGCTACCGACCTAAAACTTGTTTTATCGCGTTTAGCGCGTCAAATTACGCCGGAAACGGTCGTCTTTGTTTTGATATTGCTCAAAACACGAAGTCGAATTCCGTACGTTTGTTTCGTGGATATCGGTGAGTAACTTTTTTTCTATACATGCTAGCGACCTAAAACTTGTTTTATCGCATTCAGCGCGTCAAATTACGCCAAAAACGGTCGTCTTTGTTTTGATATTGCTCAAAACACGAAGTCGAATTCCGTTCGTTTGTTTCGTGGATATCGGTGAGTAACTTTTTTTCTATACATGCTAGCGACCTAAAACTTGTTTTATCGCATTCAGCGCGTCAAATTACGCCGGAAACGGCCGTCTTTTTTTTGATATTGCTCGAAACACGAAGTCGAAGTCCGTTTGTTTGTTTTTCAGATATCGGTTGGTAACTATTTTTCTATACATCCTAGCGACCTAAAACTTGTTTTATCGCATTCAGCGCGTCAAATTACGCCGGAAACGGCCGTCTTTGTTTTGATATTGCTCGAAACACGAAGTCGAAGTCCGTTTGTTTGTTTTTCAGATATCGGTTGGTAACTTTTTTTCTATACATGCTAGCGACCTAAAACTTGTTTTATCGCATTCAGCGCGTCAAATTACGCCGGAAACGGTCGTCTTTGTTTTGATATTGCTCAAAACACGAAGTCGAATTCCGTACGTTTGTTTCGTGGATATCGGTGAGTAACTTTTTTTCTATACATGCTAGCGACCTAAAACTTGTTTTATCGCATACAGCCCGTCAAATTACGCCGGAAACGGTCGTCTTTGTTCTGATATTGCTCGATAGACGAAGTCGGAGTCCGTTTGTTTGTTTTTCAGATATCGGTTAGTAACTTTTTTTCTATACATGCTAGCGACCTGAAACTTGTTTCATCGCATTCAGCGCGTCAAATTACGTCGGAAACGGTCGTCTTTGTTTTGATATTGCTTAAAACACGAAGTCGAATTCCGTTCGTTTGTTTCCTGGATATCGGTGAGTAACTTTTTTTCTATACATGCTACCGACCTAAAACTTGTTTCATCGCATTCAGCGCGTCAAATTACGCCGGAAACGGCCGTCTTTGTTTTGATATTGCTCAAAACACGAAGTCGAAGTCCGTTTGATTGTTTTTCAGATATCGGTTGGTAACTTTTTTTCTATACACGCTAGCGACCTAAAACTTGTTTTATCGCATTCAGCGCGTCAAATTACGCCGGAAACGGTCGTCTTTGTTCTGATATTGCTCAAAACACGGAGTCGAATTCCGTTTGTTTGTTTCGTGGATATCGGTGAGTAACTTTTTTTCTATACATGCTGGCGACCTAAAACTTGTTTTATCGCATTCAGCGCGTCAAATTACGCCGGAAACGGTCGTCTTTGTTTTGATATTGCTCAAAACACGAAGTCGGATTCCGTACGTTTGTTTCGTGGATATCGGTGAGTAACTTTTTTTCTATACATGCTAGCGACCTAAAACTTGTTTCATCGCATTCAGCGCGACAAATTACGCCGGAAACGGTCGTCTTTGTTCTGATATTGCTCAAAACACGGAGTCGAATAATTCCGTTTGTTTGTTTCGTGGATATCGGTGAGTAACTTTTTTTCTCTACACGCTTGCGACCTAAAACTTGTTTTATCGCATTCAGCGCGTCAAATTACGCCGGAAACGGCCGTCTTTGTTTTGATATTGCTCGATAGACGAAGTCGGAGTCCGTTTGTTTGTTTTTCAGATATCGGTTAGTAACTTTTTTTCTATACATGCTAGCGACCTAAAACTTGTTTTATCGCATTCAGCGCGTCAAATTACGCCGGAAACGGTCGTCTTTGTTTTGATATTGCTTAAAACACGAAGTCGAATTCCGTTCGTTTGTTTCGTGGATATCGGTGAGTAACTTTTTTTCTATACATGCTAGCGACCTAAAACTTGTTTTATCGCATTCAGCCCGTCAAATTACGCCGGAAACGGTCGTCTTTGTTCTGATATTGCTCGATAGACGGAGTCGGAGTCCGTTTGTTTGTTTTTCAGATATCGGTTAGTAACTTTTTTTCTATACATGCTAGCGACCTAAAACTTGTTTCATCGCATTCAGCGCGTCAAATTACGCCGGAAACGGTCGTCTTTGTTCTGATATTGCTCAAAACACGGAGTCGAATTCCGTTTGTTTGTTTCGTGGATATCGGTGAGTAACTTTTTTTCTATACATGCTAGCGACCTAAAACTTGTTTTATCGCATTCAGCGCGTCAAATTACGTCGGAAACGGTCGTCTTTGTTTTGATATTGCTTAAAACACGAAGTCGAATTCCGTTCGTTTGTTTCGTGGATATCGGTGAGTAACTTTTTTTCTATACATGCTACCGACCTAAAACTTGTTTTATCGCATTCAGCGCGTCAAATTACGTCGGAAACGGTCGTCTTTGTTTTGATATTGCTTAAAACACGAAGTCGAATTCCGTTCGTTTGTTTCGTGGATATCGGTGAGGAACTTTTTTTCTATACATGCTACCGACCTAAAACTTGTTTTATCGCATTCAGCGCGTCAAATTACGTCGGAAACGGTCGTCTTTGTTTTGATATTGCTTAAAACACGAAGTCGAATTCCGTTCGTTTGTTTCGTGGATATCGGTGAGTAACTTTTTTTCTATACATGCTACCGACCTAAAACTTGTTTTATCGCGTTTAGCGCGTCAAATTACGCCGGAAACGGTCGTCTTTGTTTTGATATTGCTCAAAACACGAAGTCGAATTCCGTACGTTTGTTTCGTGGATATCGGTGAGTAACTTTTTTTCTATACATGCTAGCGACCTAAAACTTGTTTTATCGCATTCAGCGCGTCAAATCACGCCGGAAACGGCCGTCTTTGTTTTGATATTGCTCGAAACACGAAGTCGAAGTCCGTTTGTTTGTTTTTCAGATATCGGTTGGTAACTTTTTTTCTATACATGCTAGCGACCTAAAACTTGTTTTATCGCATTCAGCGCGTCAAATTACGCCGGAAACGGTCGTCTTTGTTTTGATATTGCTCAAAACACGAAGTCGAATTCCGTACGTTTGTTTCGTGGATATCGGTGAGTAACTTTTTTTCTATACATGCTAGCGACCTAAAACTTGTTTTATCGCATACAGCCCGTCAAATTACGCCGGAAACGGTCGTCTTTGTTCTGATATTGCTCGATAGACGAAGTCGGAGTCCGTTTGTTTGTTTTTCAGATATCGGTTAGTAACTTTTTTTCTATACATGCTAGCGACCTAAAACTTGTTTCATCGCATTCAGCGCGTCAAATTACGTCGGAAACGGTCGTCTTTGTTTTGATATTGCTTAAAACACGAAGTCGAATTCCGTTCGTTTGTTTCCTGGATATCGGTGAGTAACTTTTTTTCTATACATGCTACCGACCTAAAACTTGTTTCATCGCATTCAGCGCGTCAAATTACGCCGGAAACGGCCGTCTTTGTTTTGATATTGCTCAAAACACGAAGTCGAAGTCCGTTTGATTGTTTTTCAGATATCGGTTGGTAACATTTTTTCTATACACGCTAGCGACCTAAAACTTGTTTTATCGCATTCAGCCCGTCAAATTACGCCGGAAACGGTCGTCTTTGTTCTGATATTGCTCGATAGACGAAGTCGGAGTCCGTTTGTTTGTTTTTCAGATATCGGTTAGTAACTTTTTTTCTATACATGCTAGCGACCTAAAACTTGTTTCATCGCATTCAGCGCGTCAAATTACGCCGGAAACGGTCGTCTTTGTTCTGATATTGCTCAAAACACGGAGTCGAATTCCGTTTGTTTGTTTCGTGGATATCGGTGAGTAACTTTTTTTCTATACATGATAGCGACCTAAAACTTGTTTTATCGCATTCAGCGCGTCAAATTACGCCGGAAACGGTCGTCTTTGTTTTGATATTGCTTAAAACACGAAGTCGAATTCCGTTCGTTTGTTTCGTGGATATCGGTGAGTAACTTTTTTTCTATACATGCTACCGACCTAAAACTTGTTTTATCGCATTCAGCGCGTCAAATTACGCCGGAAACGGTCGTCTTTGTTTTGATATTGCTCAAAACACGAAGTCGAATTCCGTACGTTTGGTTCGTGGATATCGGTGAGTAACTTTTTTTCTACACATGCTAGCGACCTAAAACTTGTTTTATCGCATTCAGCGCGTCAAATCACGCCGGAAACGGCCGTCTTTGTTTTGATATTGCTCGAAACACGAAGTCGAAGTCCGTTTGTTTGTTTTTCAGATATCGGTTGGTAACTTTTTTTCTATACATGCTAGCGACCTAAAACTTGTTTTATCGCATCCAGCGCGTCAAATTACGCCGGAAACGGTCGTCTTTGTTTTGATATTGCTCAAAACACAAAGTCGAATTCCGTACGTTTGTTTCGTGGATATCGGTGAGTAACTTTTTTTCTATACATGCTAGCGACCTAAAACTTGTTTTATCGCATTCAGCGCGTCGAATCACGCCGGAAACGGCCGTCTTTGTTTTGATATTGCTCGAAACACGAAGTCGAAGTCCGTTTGTTCGTTTTTCAGATATCGGTTGGTAACTTTTTTTCTATACATGCAAGCGACCTGAAACTTGTTTTATCGCATTCAGCGCGTCAAATTACGCCGGAAACGGTCGTCTTTGTTTTGATATTGCTCAAAACACGGAGTCAATTTCCGTTCGTTTGTTTCGTGGATATCGGTGAGTAACTTTTTTTCTATACATGCTAGCGACCTAAAACTTGTTTTATCGCATTCAGCCCGTCAAATTACGCCGGAAACGGTCGTCTTTGTTCTGATATTGGTCGAAACACGAAGTCGAAGTCCGTTTGTTTGTTTTTCAGATATCGGTTGGTAACTTTTTTTCTATACATGCTAGCGACCTAAAACTTGTTTCATCGCATTCAGCGCGTCAAATTACGTCGGAAACGGTCGTCTTTGTTCCGATATCGCTCAAAACACGGAGTCGAATTCCGTTTGTTTGTTTCGTGGATATCGGTGAGTAACTTTTTTTCTATACATGCTAGCGACCTAAAACTTGTTTCATCGCATTCAGCGCGTCAAATTACGCCGGAAACGGTCGTCTTTGTTCTGATATTGCTCAAAACACGGAGTCGAATAATTCCGTTTGTTTGTTTCGTGGATATCGGTGAGTAACTTTTTTTCTCTACACGCTAGCGACCTAAAACTTGTTTTATCGCATTCAGCGCGTCAAATTACGCCGGAAACGGCCGTCTTTGTTTTGATATTGCTCGATAGACGAAGTCGGAGTCCGTTTGTTTGTTTTTCAGATATCGGTTAGTAACTTTTTTTCTATACATGCTAGCGACCTAAAACTTGTTTTATCGCATTCAGCGCGTCAAATTACGCCGGAAACGGTCGTCTTTGTTTTGATATTGCTTAAAACACGAAGTCGAATTCCGTTCGTTTGTTTCGTGGATATCGGTGAGTAACTTTTTTTCTATACATGCTAGCGACCTAAAACTTGTTTTATCGCATTCAGCCCGTCAAATTACGCCGGAAACGGTCGTCTTTGTTCTGATATTGCTCGATAGACGGAGTCGGAGTCCGTTTGTTTGTTTTTCAGATATCGGTTAGTAACTTTTTTTCTATACATGCTAGCGACCTAAAACTTGTTTCATCGCATTCAGCGCGTCAAATTACGCCGGAAACGGTCGTCTTTGTTCTGATATTGCTCAAAACACGGAGTCGAATTCCGTTTGTTTGTTTCGTGGATATCGGTGAGTAACTTTTTTTCTATACATGCTAGCGACCTAAAACTTGTTTTATCGCATTCAGCCCGTCAAATTACGCCGGAAACGGTCGTCTTCGTTTTAATATTGCTTAAAACACGAAGTCGAATTCCGTTCGTTTGTTTCGTGGATATCGGTGAGTAACTTTTTTTCTATACATGCTAGCGACCTAAAACTTGTTTTATCGCATTCAGCCCGTCAAATTACGCCGGAAACGGTCGTCTTTGTTCTGATATTGCTCGATAGACGAAGTCGGAGTCCGTTTGTTTGTTTTTCAGATATCGGTTAGTAACTTTTTTTCTATACATGCTAGCGACCTGAAACTTGTTTCATCGCATTCAGCGCGTCAAATTACGCCGGAAACGGTCGTCTTTGTTCTGATATTGCTCAAAACACGGAGTCGAATTCCGTTTGTTTGTTTCGTGGATATCGGTGAGTAACTTTTTTTCTATACATGCTAGCGACCTAAAACTAGTTTTATCGCATTCAGCGCGTCAAATTACGCCGGAAACGGTCGTCTTTGTTCTGATATTGCTCAAAACACGGAGTCGAATTCCGTTTGTTTGTTTCGTGGATATCGGTGAGTAACTTTTTTTCTATACATGCTAGCGACCTAAAACTTGTTTTATCGCATTCAGCGCGTCAAATTACGTCAGAAACGGTCGTCTTTGTTTTGATATTGCTTAAAACACGAAGTCGAATTCCGTTCGTTTGTTTCGTGGATATCGGTGAGTAACTTTTTTTCTATACATGCTACCGACCTAAAACTTGTTTTATCGCATTCAGCGCGTCAAATTACGTCGGAAACGGTCGTCTTTGTTTTGATATTGCTTAAAACACGAAGTCGAATTCCGTTCGTTTGTTTCGTGGATATCGGTGAGTAACTTTTTTTCTATACATGCTAGCGACCTAAAACTTGTTTTATCGCATTCAGCGCGTCAAATTACGCCGGAAACGGTCGTCTTTGTTCTGATATTGCTCAAAACACGGAGTCGAATTCCGTTTGTTTGTTTCGTGGATATCGGTGAGTAACTTTTTTTCTATACATGCTAGCGACCTAAAACTTGTTTTATCGCATTCAGCGCGTCAAATTACGTCGGAAACGGTCGTCTTTGTTTTGATATTGCTTAAAACACGAAGTCGAATTCCGTTCGTTTGTTTCGTGGATATCGGTGAGTAACTTTTCTTCTATACATGCTACCGACCTAAAACTTGTTTTATCGCATTCAGCGCGTCAGATTACGTCGGAAACGGTCGTCTTTGTTTTGATATTGCTTAAAACACGAAGTCGAATTCCGTTCGTTTGTTTCGTGGATATCGGTGAGTAACTTTTTTTCTATACATGCTACCGACCTAAAACTTGTTTTATCGCATTTAGCGCGTCAAATTACGCCGGAAACGGTCGTCTTTGTTTTGATATTGCTCAAAACACGAAGTCGAATTCCGTACGTTTGTTTCGTGGATATCGGTGAGTAACTTTTTTTCTATACATGCTAGCGACCTAAAACTTGTTTTATCGCATTCAGCGCGTCAAATCACGCCGGAAACGGCCGTCTTTGTTTTGATATTGCTCGAAACACGAAGTCGAAGTCCGTTTGTTTGTTTTTCAGATATCGGTTGGTAACTTTTTTTCTATACATGCTAGCGACCTAAAACTTGTTTTATCGCATTCAGCGCGTCAAATTACGCCGGAAACGGTCGTCTTTGTTTTGATATTGCTCAAAACACGAAGTCGAATTCCGTACGTTTGTTTCGTGGATATCGGTAAGTAACTTTTTTTCTATACATGCTAGCGACCTAAAACTTGTTTTATCGCATACAGCCCGTCAAATTACGCCGGAAACGGTCGTCTTTGTTCTGATATTGCTCGATAGACGAAGTCGGAGTCCGTTTGTTTGTTTTTCAGATATCGGTTAGTAACTTTTTTTCTATACATGCTAGCGACCTAAAACTTGTTTCATCGCATTCAGCGCGTCAAATTACGTCGGAAACGGTCGTCTTTGTTTTGATATTGCTTAAAACACAAAGTCGAATTCCGTTCGTTTGTTTCCTGGATATCGGTGAGTAACCTTTTTTCTATACATGCTACCGACCTAAAACTTGTTTTATCGCATTCAGCGCGTCAAATTACGCCGGAAACGGTCGTCTTTGTTTTGATATTGCTCAAAACACGAAGTCGAATTCCGTACGTTTGTTTCGTGGATATCGGTGAGTAACTTTTTTTCTATACATGCTAGCGACCTAAAACTTGTTTTATCGCATACAGCCCGTCAAATTACGCCGGAAACGGTCGTCTTTGTTCTGATATTGCTCGATAGACGAAGTCGGAGTCCGTTTGTTTGTTTTTCAGATATCGGTTAGTAACTTTTTTTCTATACATGCTAGCGACCTAAAACTTGTTTCATCGCATTCAGCGCGTCAAATTACGCCGGAAACGGTCGTCTTTGTTCTGATATTGCTCAAAACACGGAGTCGAATTCCGTTTGTTTGTTTCGTGGATATCGGTGAGTAACTTTTTTTCTATACATGCTAGCGACCTAAAACTTGTTTTATCGCATTCAGCGCGTCAAATTACGCCGGAAACGGTCGTCTTTGTTTTGATATTGCTTAAAACACGAAGTCGAATTCCGTTCGTTTGTTTCGTGGATATCGGTGAGTAACTTTTTTTCTATACATGCTACCGACCTAAAACTTGTTTTATCGCATTCAGCGCGTCAAATTACGCCGGAAACGGTCGTCTTTGTTTTGATATTGCTCAAAACACGAAGTCGAATTCCGTACGTTTGGTTCGTGGATATCGGTGAGTAACTTTTTTTTCTATACATGCTAGCGACCTAAAACTTGTTTTATCGCATTCAGCGCGTCAAATCACGCCGGAAACGGCCGTCTTTGTTTTGATATTGCTCGAAACACGAAGTCGAAGTCCGTTTGTTTGTTTTTCAGATATCGGTTGGTAACTTTTTTTCTATACATGCTAGCGACCTAAAACTTGTTTTATCGCATTCAGCGCGTCAAATTACGCCGGAAACGGTCGTCTTTGTTTTGATATTGCTCAAAACACAAAGTCGAATTCCGTACGTTTGTTTCGTGGATATCGGTGAGTAACTTTTTTTCTATACATGCTAGCGACCTAAAACTTGTTTCATCGCATTCAGCGCGTCAAATTACGCCGGAAACGGTCGTCTTTGTTCTGATATTGCTCAAAACACGGAGTCAAATTCCTTTTGTTTGTTTCGTGGATATCGGTGAGTAACTTTTTTTCTATACATGCTAGCGACCTAAAACTTGTTTTATCGCATTCAGCCCGTCAAATTACGCCGGAAACGGTCGTCTTTGTTCTGATATTGCTCGATAGACGAAGTCGGAGTCCGTTTGTTTGTTTT
The DNA here is from genome assembly GCF_021155765.1 of Diprion similis. Lineage (NCBI taxonomy): Eukaryota > Metazoa > Arthropoda > Insecta > Hymenoptera > Diprionidae > Diprion > Diprion similis. The sequence goes on along the minus strand of NC_060113.1, from coordinate 11,404,897 downwards.
TCAGATATCGGTTAGTAACTTTTTTTCTATACATGCTAGCGACCTAAAACTTGTTTTATCGCATTCAGCGCGTCAAATCACGCCGGAAACGGCCGTCTTTGTTTTGATATTGCTCGAAACACGAAGTCGAAGTCCGTTTGTTTGTTTTTCAGATATCGGTTGGTAACTTTTTTTCTATACATGCTAGCGACCTAAAACTTGTTTTATCGCATTCAGCGCGTCAAATTACGCCGGAAACGGTCGTCTTTGTTTTGATATTGCTCAAAACACAAAGTCGAATTCCGTACGTTTGTTTCGTGGATATCGGTGAGTAACTTTTTTTCTATACATGCTAGCGACCTAAAACTTGTTTCATCGCATTCAGCGCGTCAAATTACGCCGGAAACGGTCGTCTTTGTTCTGATATTGCTCAAAACACGGAGTCAAATTCCTTTTGTTTGTTTCGTGGATATCGGTGAGTAACTTTTTTTCTATACATGCTAGCGACCTAAAACTTGTTTTATCGCATTCAGCCCGTCAAATTACGCCGGAAACGGTCGTCTTTGTTCTGATATTGCTCGATAGACGAAGTCGGAGTCCGTTTGTTTGTTTTTCAGATATCGGTTAGTAACTTTTTTTCTATACATGCTAGCGACCTAAAACTTGTTTCATCGCATTCAGCGCGTCAAATTACGCCGGAAACGGTCGTCTTTGTTCTGATATTGCTCAAAACACGGAGTCGAATTCCGTTTGTTTGTTTCGTGGATATCGGTGAGTAACTTTTTTTCTATACATGCTAGCGACCTAAAACTTGTTTCATCGCATTCAGCGCGTCAAATTACGCCGGAAACGGTCGTCTTTGTTTTGATATTGCTTAAAACACGAAGTCGAATTCCGTTCGTTTGTTTCGTGGATATCGGTGAGTAACTTTTTTTCTATACATGCTACCGACCTAAAACTTGTTTTATCGCATACAGCCCGTCAAATTACGCCGGAAACGGTCGTCTTTGTTCTGATATTGCTCGATAGACGAAGTCGGAGTCCGTTTGTTTGTTTTTCAGATATCGGTTAGTAACTTTTTTTCTATACATGCTAGCGACCTAAAACTTGTTTCATCGCATTCAGCGCGTCAAATTACGCCGGAAACGGTCGTCTTTGTTCTGATATTGCTCAAAACACGGAGTCGAATTCCGTTTGTTTGTTTCGTGGATATCGGTGAGTAACTTTTTTTCTATACATGCTAGCGACCTAAAACTTGTTTTATCGCATTCAGCGCGTCAAATTACGCCGGAAACGGTCGTCTTTGTTTTGATATTGCTCAAAACACGGAGTCGAATTCCGTTTGTTTGTTTCGTGGATATCGGTGAGTAACTTTTTTTCTATACATGCTAGCGACCTAAAACTTGTTTTATCGCATTCAGCCCGTCAAATTACGCCGGAAACGGTCGTCTTTGTTCTGATATTGCTCGATAGACGAAGTCGGAGTCCGTTTGTTTGTTTTTCAGATATCGGTTAGTAACTTTTTTTCTATACATGCTAGCGACCTAAAACTTGTTTCATCGCATTCAGCGCGTCAAATTACGCCGGAAACGGTCGTCTTTGTTCTGATATTGCTCAAAACACGGAGTCGAATTCCGTTTGTTTGTTTCGTGGATATCGGTGAGTAACTTTTTTTCTATACATGATAGCGACCTAAAACTTGTTTTATCGCATTCAGCGCGTCAAATTACGCCGGAAACGGTCGTCTTTGTTTTGATATTGCTTAAAACACGAAGTCGAATTCCGTTCGTTTGTTTCGTGGATATCGGTGAGTAACTTTTTTTCTATACATGCTACCGACCTAAAACTTGTTTTATCGCATTCAGCCCGTCAAATTACGCCGGAAACGGTCGTCTTTGTTCTGATATTGGTCGATAGACGAAGTCGGAGTCCGTTTGTTTGTTTTTCAGATATCGGTTAGCAACTTTTTTTCTATACATGCTAGCGACCTAAAACTTGTTTCATCGCATTCAGCGCGTCAAATTACGTCGGAAACGTTCGTCTTTGTTCTGATATCGCTCAAAACACGGAGTCGAATTCCGTTTGTTTGTTTCGTGGATATCGGTGAGTAACTTTTTTTCTATACATGCTAGCGACCTAAACCTTGTTTTATCGCATTCAGCCCGTCAAATTACGCCGGAAACGGTCGTTTTCGTTTTGATATTGCTTAAAACACGAAGTCGAATTCCGTTCGTTTGTTTCGTGGATATCGGTGAGTAACTTTTTTTCTATACATGCTAGCGACCTAAAACTTGTTTTATCGCATTCAGCCCGTCAAATTACGCCGGAAACGGTCGTCTTTGTTCTGATATTGCTCGATAGACGAAGTCGGAGTCCGTTTGTTTGTTTTTCAGATATCGGTTAGTAACTTTTTTTCTATACATGCTAGCGACCTGAAACTTGTTTCATCGCATTCAGCGCGTCAAATTACGCCGGAAACGGTCGTCTTTGTTCTGATATTGCTCAAAACACGAAGTCGAATTCCGTACGTTTGTTTCGTGGATATCGGTGAGTAACTTTTTTTTCTATACATGCTAGCGACCTAAAACTTGTTTAATCGCATTCAGCGCGTCAAATCACGCCGGAAACGGCCGTCTTTGTTTTGATATTGCTCGAAACACGAAGTCGAAGTCCGTTTGTTTGTTTTTCAGATATCGGTTGGTAACTTTTTTTCTATACATGCTAGCGACCTAAAACTTGTTTTATCGCATTCAGCGCGTCGAATCACGCCGGAAACGGCCGTCTTTGTTTTGATATTGCTCGAAACACGGAGTCGAAGTCCGTTTGTTTGTTTTTCAGATATCGGTTGGTAACTTTTTTTCGATACATGCTAGCGACCTAAAACTTGTTTTATCGCATTCGGCGCGTCAAATTACGCCGGAAACGGTCGTCTTTGTTTTGATATTGCTCAAAACACGGAGTCAATTTCCGTTCGTTTGTTTCGTGGATATCGGTGAGTAACTTTTTTTCTATACATGCTAGCGACCTAAAACTTGTTTTATCGCATTCAGCCCGTCAAATTACGCCGGAAACGGTCGTCTTTGTTCTGATATTGCTCGATAGACGAAGTCGGAGTCCGTTTGTTTGTTTTTCAGATATCGGTTAGCAACTTTTTTTCTATACATGCTAGCGACCTAAAACTTGTTTCATCGCATTCAGCGCGTCAAATTACGTCGGAAACGGTCGTCTTTGTTCTGATATCGCTCAAAACACGGAGTCGAATTCCGTTTGTTTGTTTCGTGGATATCGGTGAGTAACTTTTTTTCTATACATGCTAGCGACCTAAACCTTGTTTTATCGCATTCAGCCCGTCAAATTACGCCGGAAACGGTCGTTTTCGTTTTGATATTGCTTAAAACACGAAGTCGAATTCCGTTCGTTTGTTTCGTGGATATCGGTGAGTAACTTCTTTTCTATACATGCTAGCGACCTGAAACTTGTTTTATCGCATTCAGCCCGTCAAATTACGCCGGAAACGGTCGTCTCTGTTCTGATATTGCTCGATAGACGAAGTCGGAGTCCGTTTGTTTGTTTTTCAGATATCGGTTAGTAACTTTTTTTCTATACATGCTAGCGACCTGAAACTTGTTTCATCGCATTCAGCGCGTCAAATTACGCCGGAAACGGTCGTCTTTGTTCTGATATTGCTCAAAACACGGAGTTCAATTCCGTTTGTTTGTTTCGTGGATATCGGTGAGTGACTTTTTTTCTATACATGCTAGCGACCTAAAACTTGTTTTATCGCATTCAGCGCGTCAAATTACGCCGGAAACGGTCGTCTTTGTTTTGATATTGCTTGAAACACGAAGTCGAATTCCGTTCGTTTGTTTCGTGGATATCGGTGAGTAACTTTTTTTCTATACATGCTACCGACCTAAAACTTGTTTTATCGCATTCAGCGCGTCAAATTACGCCGGAAACGGTCGTCTTTGTTTTGATATTGCTCAAAACACGAAGTCGAATTCCGTACGTTTGGTTCGTGGATATCGGTGAGTAACTTTTTTTCTACACATGCTAGCGACCTAAAACTTGTTTTATCGCATTCAGCGCGTCAAATCACGCCGGAAACGGCCGTCTTTGTTTTGATATTGCTCGAAACACGAAGTCGAAGTCCGTTTGTTTGTTTTTCAGATATCGGTTGGTAACTTTTTTTCTATACATGCTAGCGACCTAAAACTTGTTTTATCGCATCGAGCGCGTCAAATTACGCCGGAAACGGTCGTCTTTGTTTTGATATTGCTCAAAACACAAAGTCGAATTCCGTACGTTTGTTTCGTGGATATCGGTGAGTAACTTTTTTTCTATACATGCTAGCGACCTAAAACTTGTTTTATCGCATTCAGCGCGTCGAATCACGCCGGAAACGGCCGTCTTTGTTTTGATATTGCTCGAAACACGAAGTCGAAGTCCGTTTGTTTGTTTTTCAGATATCGGTTGGTAACTTTTTTTCTATACATGCTAGCGACCTGAAACTTGTTTTATCGCATTCAGCGCGTCAAATTACGCCGGAAACGGTCGTCTTTGTTTTGATATTGCTCAAAACACGGAGTCAATTTCCGTTCGTTTGTTTTGTGGATATCGGTGAGTAACTTTTTTTCTATACATGCTAGCGACCTAAAACTTGTTTTATCGCATTCAGCCCGTCAAATTACGCCGGAAACGGTCGTCTTTGTTCTGATATTGGTCGATAGACGAAGTCGGAGTCCGTTTGTTTGTTTTTCAGATATCGGTTAGCAACTTTTTTTCTATACATGCTAGCGACCTAAAACTTGTTTCATCGCATTCAGCGCGTCAAATTACGTCGGAAACGTTCGTCTTTGTTCTGATATCGCTCAAAACACGGAGTCGAATTCCGTTTGTTTGTTTCGTGGATATCGGTGAGTAACTTTTTTTCTATACATGCTAGCGACCTAAACCTTGTTTTATCGCATTCAGCCCGTCAAATTACGCCGGAAACGGTCGTTTTCGTTTTGATATTGCTTAAAACACGAAGTCGAATTCCGTTCGTTTGTTTCGTGGATATCGGTGAGTAACTTTTTTTCTATACATGCTAGCGACCTAAAACTTGTTTTATCGCATTCAGCCCGTCAAATTACGCCGGAAACGGTCGTCTTTGTTCTGATATTGCTCGATAGACGAAGTCGGAGTCCGTTTGTTTGTTTTTCAGATATCGGTTAGTAACTTTTTTTCTATACATGCTAGCGACCTGAAACTTGTTTCATCGCATTCAGCGCGTCAAATTACGCCGGAAACGGTCGTCTTTGTTCTGATATTGCTCAAAACACGAAGTCGAATTCCGTACGTTTGTTTCGTGGATATCGGTGAGTAACTTTTTTTTCTATACATGCTAGCGACCTAAAACTTGTTTTATCGCATTCAGCGCGTCAAATCACGCCGGAAACGGCCGTCTTTGTTTTGATATTGCTCGAAACACGAAGTCGAAGTCCGTTTGTTTGTTTTTCAGATATCGGTTGGTAACTTTTTTTCTATACATGCTAGCGACCTAAAACTTGTTTTATCGCATTCAGCGCGTCGAATCACGCCGGAAACGGCCGTCTTTGTTTTGATATTGCTCGAAACACGGAGTCGAAGTCCGTTTGTTTGTTTTTCAGATATCGGTTGGTAACTGTTTTTCGATACATGCTAGCGACCTAAAACTTGTTTTATCGCATTCAGCGCGTCAAATTACGCCGGAAACGGTCGTCTTTGTTTTGATATTGCTCAAAACACGGAGTCAATTTCCGTTCGTTTGTTTCGTGGATATCGGTGAGTAACTTTTTTTCTATACATGCTAGCGACCTAAAACTTGTTTTATCGCATTCAGCCCGTCAAATTACGCCGGAAACGGTCGTCTTTGTTCTGATATTGCTCGATAGACGAAGTCGGAGTCCGTTTGTTTGTTTTTCAGATATCGGTTAGCAACTTTTTTTCTATACATGCTAGCGACCTAAAACTTGTTTCATCGCATTCAGCGCGTCAAATTACGTCGGAAACGGTCGTCTTTGTTCTGATATCGCTCAAAACACGGAGTCGAATTCCGTTTGTTTGTTTCGTGGATATCGGTGAGTAACTTTTTTTCTATACATGCTAGCGACCTAAACCTTGTTTTATCGCATTCAGCCCGTCAAATTACGCCGGAAACGGTCGTTTTCGTTCTGATATTGCTTAAAACACGAAGTCGAATTCCGTTCGTTTGTTTCGTGGATATCGGTGAGTAACTTCTTTTCTATACATGCTAGCGACCTAAAACTTGTTTTATCGCATTCAGCGCGTCAAATTACGCCGGAAACGGTCGTCTTTGTTTTGATATTGCTCAAAACACGAAGTCAATTTCCGTTCGTTTGTTTCGTGGATATCGGTGAGTAACTTTTTTTCTATACATGCTAGCGACCTGAAACTTGTTTTATCGCATCGAGCGCGTCAAATTACGCCGGAAACGGTCGTCTTTGTTTTGATATTGCTCAAAACACAAAGTCGAATTCCGTACGTTTGTTTCGTGGATATCGGTGAGTAACTTTTTTTCTATACATGCTAGCGACCTAAAACTTGTTTTATCGCATTCAGCGCGTCGAATCACGCCGGAAACGGCCGTCTTTGTTTTGATATTGCTCGAAACACGAAGTCGAAGTCCGTTTGTTTGTTTTTCAGATATCGGTTGGTAACTTTTTTTCTATACATGCTAGCGACCTGAAACTTGTTTTATCGCATTCAGCGCGTCAAATTACGCCGGAAACGGTCGTCTTTGTTTTGATATTGCTCAAAACACGGAGTCAATTTCCGTTCGTTTGTTTTGTGGATATCGGTGAGTAACTTTTTTTCTATACATGCTAGCGACCTAAAACTTGTTTTATCGCATTCAGCCCGTCAAATTACGCCGGAAACGGTCGTCTTTGTTCTGATATTGGTCGATAGACGAAGTCGGAGTCCGTTTGTTTGTTTTTCAGATATCGGTTAGCAACTTTTTTTCTATACATGCTAGCGACCTAAAACTTGTTTCATCGCATTCAGCGCGTCAAATTACGTCGGAAACGTTCGTCTTTGTTCTGATATCGCTCAAAACACGGAGTCGAATTCCGTTTGTTTGTTTCGTGGATATCGGTGAGTAACTTTTTTTCTATACATGCTAGCGACCTAAACCTTGTTTTATCGCATTCAGCCCGTCAAATTACGCCGGAAACGGTCGTTTTCGTTTTGATATTGCTTAAAACACGAAGTCGAATTCCGTTCGTTTGTTTCGTGGATATCGGTGAGTAACTTTTTTTCTATACATGCTAGCGACCTAAAACTTGTTTTATCGCATTCAGCCCGTCAAATTACGCCGGAAACGGTCGTCTTTGTTCTGATATTGCTCGATAGACGAAGTCGGAGTCCGTTTGTTTGTTTTTCAGATATCGGTTAGTAACTTTTTTTCTATACATGCTAGCGACCTGAAACTTGTTTCATCGCATTCAGCGCGTCAAATTACGCCGGAAACGGTCGTCTTTGTTCTGATATTGCTCAAAACACGAAGTCGAATTCCGTACGTTTGTTTCGTGGATTTCGGTGAGTAACTTTTTTTCTATACATGCTAGCGACCTAAAACTTGTTTTATCGCATTCAGCCCGTCAAATCACGCCGGAAACGGTCGTCTTTGTTCTGATATTGCTCGATAGACGAAGTCGGAGTCCGTTTGTTTGTTTTTCAGATATCGGTTAGCAACTTTTTTTCTATACATGCTAGCGACCTAAAACTTGTTTCATCGCATTCAGCGCGTCAAATTACGTCGGAAACGGTCGTCTTTGTTCTGATATCGCTCAAAACACGGAGTCGAATTCCGTTTGTTTGTTTCGTGGATATCGGTGAGTAACTTTTTTTCTATACATGCTAGCGACCTAAACCTTGTTTTATCGCATTCAGCCCGTCAAATTACGCCGGAAACGGTCGTTTTCGTTTTGATATTGCTTAAAACACGAAGTCGAATTCCGTTCGTTTGTTTCGTGGATATCGGTGAGTAACTTTTTTTCTATACATGCTAGCGACCTAAAACTTGTTTTATCGCATTCAGCCCGTCAAATTACGCCGGAAACGGTCGTCTTTGTTCTGATATTGCTCGATAGACGAAGTCGGAGTCCGTTTGTTTGTTTTTCAGATATCGGTTAGTAACTTTTTTTCTATACATGCTAGCGACCTGAAACTTGTTTCATCGCATTCAGCGCGTCAAATTACGCCGGAAACGGTCGTCTTTGTTCTGATATTGCTCAAAACACGGAGTTCAATTCCGTTTGTTTGTTTCGTGGATATCGGTGAGTGACTTTTTTTCTATACATGCTAGCGACCTAAAACTTGTTTTATCGCATTCAGCGCGTCAAATTACGCCGGAAACGGTGGTCTTTGTTTTGATATTGCTTAAAACACGAAGTCGAATTCCGTTCGTTTGTTTCGTGGATATCGGTGAGTAACTTTTTTTCTATACATGCTAGCGACCTAAAACTTGTTTTATCGCATTCAGCGCGTCAAATTACGCCGGAAACGGTCGTCTTTGTTTTGATATTGCTCAAAACACGAAGTCGAATTCCGTACGTTTGTTTCGTGGATATCGGTGAGTAACTTTTTTTCTATACATGGTAGCGACCTAAAACTTGTTTTATCGCATTCAGCGCGTCAAATCACGCCGGAAACGGCCGTCTTTGTTTTGATATTGCTCGAAACACGAAGTCGAAGTCCGTTTGATTGTTTTTCAGATATCGGTTGGTAACTTTTTTTCTATACATGCTAGCGACCTAAAACTTGTTTTATCGCATTCAGCGCGTCAAATTACGCCGGAAACGGTCGTCTTTGTTTTGATATTGCTCAAACCACGAAGTCGAATTCCGTACGTTTGTTTCGTGGATATCGGTGAGTAACTTTTTTTCTATACATGCTAGCGACCTAAAACTTGTTTTATCGCATTCAGCGCGTCGAATCACGCCGGAAACGGCCGTCCTTGTTTTGATATTGCTCGAAACACGAAGTCGAAGTCCGTTTGTTTGTTTTTCAGATATCGGTTGGTAACTTTTTTTCTATACATGCTAGCGACCTAAAACTTGTTTTATCGCATTCAGCGCGTCAAATTACGCCGGAAACGGTCGTCTTTGTTTTGATATTGCTCAAAACACGGAGTCAATTTCCGTTCGTTTGTTTCGTGGATATCGGTGAGTAACTTTTTTTCTATACATGCTAGCGACCTAAAACTTGTTTTATCGCATTCAGCGCGTCAAATTACGCCGGAAACGGTCGTCTTTGTTTTGATATTGCTCAAAACACGAAGTCGAATTCCGTACGTTTGTTTCGTGGATATCGGTGAGTAACTTTTTTTCTATACATGCTAGCGACCTAAAACTTGTTTTATCGCATTCAGCGCGTCAAATTACGCCGGAAACGGTCGTCTTTGTTTTGATATTGCTCAAAACACGAAGTCGAATTCCGTACGTTTGTTTCGTGGATATCGGTGAGTAACTTTTTTTCTATACATGCTAGTGACCTAAAACTTGTTTTATCGCATTCAGCGCGTCAAATCACGCCGGAAACGGCCGTCTTTGTTTTGATATTGCTCGAAACACGAAGTCGAAGTCCGTTTGTTTGTTTTTCAGATATCGGTTGGTAACTTTTTTTCTATACATGCTAGCGACCTAAAACTTGTTTTATCGCATTCAGCGCGTCAAATTACGCCGGAAACGGTCGTCTTTGTTTTGATATTGCTCAAACCACGAAGTCGAATTTCGTACGTTTGTTTCGTGGATATCGGTGAGTAACTTTTTTTCTATACATGCTAGCGACCTAAAACTTGTTTTATCGCATTCAGCGCGTCGAATCACGCCGGAAACGGCCGTCTTTGTTTTGATATTGCTCGAAACACGAAGTCGAAGTCCGTTTGTTTGTTTTTCAGATATCGGTTGGTAACTTTTTTTCTATACATGCTAGCGACCTAAAACTTGTTTTATCGCATTCAGCGCGTCAAATTACGCCGGAAACGGTCGTCTTTGTTTTGATATTGCTCAAAACACGGAGTCAATTTCCGTTCGTTTGTTTCGTGGATATCGGTGAGTAACTTTTTTTCTATACATGCTAGCGACCTAAAACTTGTTTTATCGCATTCAGCCTGTCAAATTACGCCGGAAACGGTCGTCTTTGTTCTGATATTGCTCGATAGACGAAGTCGGAGTCCGTTTGTTTGTTTTTCAGATATCGGTTAGCAACTTTTTTTCTATACATGCTAGCGACCTAAAACTTGTTTCATCGCATTCAGCGCGTCAAATTACGTCGGAAACGGTCGTCTTTGTTCTGATATCGCTCAAAACACGGAGTCGAATTCCGTTTGTTTGTTTCGTGGATATCGGTGAGTAACTTTTTTTCTATACATGCTAGCGACCTAAACCTTGTTTTATCGCATTCAGCCCGTCAAATTACGCCGGAAACGGTCGTTTTCGTTTTGATATTGCTTAAAACACGAAGTCGAATTCAGTTCGTTTGTTTCGTGGATATCGGTGAGTAACTTTTTTTCTATACATGCTAGCGACCTAAAACTTGTTTTATCGCATTCAGCCCGTCAAATTACGCCGGAAACGGTCGTCTTTGTTCTGATATTGCTCGATAGACGAAGTCGGAGTCCGTTTGTTTGTTTTTCAGATATCGGTTAGTAACTTTCTTTCTATACATGCTAGCGACCTGAAACTTGTTTCATCGCATTCAGCGCGTCAAATTACGCCGGAAACGGTCGTCTTTGTTCTGATATTGCTCAAAACACGGAGTTCAATTCCGTTTGTTTGTTTCGTGGATATCGGTGAGTGACTTTTTTTCTATACATGCTAGCGACCTAAAACTTGTTTTATCGCATTCAGCGCGTCAAATTACGCCGGAAACGGTGGTCTTTGTTTTGATATTGCTTAAAACACGAAGTCGAATTCCGTTCGTTTGTTTCGTGGATATCGGTGAGTAACTTTTTTTCTATACATGCTAGCGACCTAAAACTTGTTTTATCGCATTCAGCGCGTCAAATTACGCCGGAAACGGTCGTCTTTGTTTTGATATTGCTCAAAACACGAAGTCGAATTCCGTACGTTTGTTTCGTGGATATCGGTGAGTAACTTTTTTTCTATACATGCTAGCGACCTAAAACTTGTTTTATCGCATTCAGCGCGTCAAATTACGCCGGAAACGGTCGTCTTTGTTTTGATATTGCTCAAACCACGAAGTCGAATTCCGTACGTTTGTTTCGTGGATATCGGTGAGTAACTTTTTTTCTATACATGCTAGCGACCTAAAACTTGTTTTATCGCATTCAGCGCGTCGAATCACGCCGGAAACGGCCGTCTTTGTTTTGATATTGCTCGAAACACGAAGTCGAAGTCCGTTTGTTTGTTTTTCAGATATCGGTTGGTAACTTTTTTTTTATACATGCTAGCGACCTAAAACTTGTTTCATCGCATTCAGCGCGTCAAATTACGTCGGAAACGGTCGTCTTTGTTCTGATATCGCTCAAAACACGGAGTCGAATTCCGTTTGTTTGTTTCGTGGATATCGGTGAGTAACTTTTTTTCTATACATGCTAGCGACCTAAAACTTGTTTTATCGCATTCAGCCCGTCAAATTACGCCGGAAACGGTCGTCTTTGTTCTGATATTGCTCGATAGACGAAGTCGGAGTCCGTTTGTTTGTTTTTCAGATATCGGTTAGTAACTTTCTTTCTATACATGCTAGCGACCTGAAACTTGTTTCATCGCATTCAGCGCGTCAAATTACGCCGGAAACGGTCGTCTTTGTTCTGATATTGCTCAAAACACGGAGTTCAATTCCGTTTGTTTGTTTCGTGGATATCGGTGAGTGACTTTTTTTCTATACATGCTAGCGACCTAAAACTTGTTTTATCGCATTCAGCGCGTCAAATTACGCCGGAAACGGTGGTCTTTGTTTTGATATTGCTTAAAACACGAAGTCGAATTCCGTTCGTTTGTTTCGTGGATATCGGTGAGTAACTTTTTTTCTATACATGCTAGCGACCTAAAACTTGTTTTATCGCATTCAGCGCGTCAAATTACGCCGGAAACGGTCGTCTTTGTTTTGATATTGCTCAAAACACGAAGTCGAATTCCGTACGTTTGTTTCGTGGATATCGGTGAGTAACTTTTTTTCTATACATGCTAGCGACCTAAAACTTGTTTTATTGCATACAGCCCGTCAAATTACGCCGGAAACGGTCGTCTTTGTTCTGATATTGCTCGATAGACGAAGTCGGAGTCCGTTTGTTTGTTTTTCAGATATCGGTTAGTAACTTTCTTTCTATACATGCTAGCGACCTGAAACTTGTTTCATCGCATTCAGCGCGTCAAATTACGCCGGAAACGGTCGTCTTCGTTCTGATATTGCTCAAAACACGGAGTTCAATTCCGTTTGTTTGTTTTTCAGATATCGGTTAGTAACTTTCTTTCTATACATGCTAGCGACCTGAAACTTGTTTCATCGCATTCAGCGCGTCAAATCACGCCGGAAACGGCCGTCTTTGTTTTGATATTGCTCGAAACACGAAGTCGAAGTCCGTTTGTTTGTTTTTCAGATATCGGTTGGTAACTTTTTTTCTATACATGCTAGCGACCTAAAACTTGTTTTATCGCATTCAGCGCGTCAAATTACGCCGGAAACGGTCGTCTTTGTTTTGATATTGCTCAAACCACGAAGTCGAATTCCGTACGTTTGTTTCGTGGATATCGGTGAGTAACTTTTTTTCTATACATGCTAGCGACCTAAAACTTGTTTTATCGCATTCAGCGCGTCGAATCACGCCGGAAACGGCCGTCTTTGTTTTGATATTGCTCGAAACACGAAGTCGAAGTCCGTTTGTTTGTTTTTTAGATATCGGTTGGTAACTTTTTTTTTATACATGCTAGCGACCTAAAACTTGTTTCATCGCATTCAGCGCGTCAAATTACGTCGGAAACGGTCGTCTTTGTTCTGATATCGCTCAAAACACGGAGTCGAATTCCGTTTGTTTGTTTCGTGGATATCGGTGAGTAACTTTTTTTCTATACATGCTAGCGACCTAAACCTTGTTTTATCGCATTCAACCCGTCAAATTACGCCGGAAACGGTCGTCTTTGTTTTGATATTGCTCAAACCACGAAGTCGAATTCCGTACGTTTGTTTCGTGGATATCGGTGAGTAACTTTTTTTCTATACATGCTAGCGACCTAAAACTTGTTTTATCGCATTCAGCGCGTCGAATCACGCCGGAAACGGCCGTCTTTGTTTTGATATTGCTCGGAACACGAAGTCGAAGTCCGTTTGTTTGTTTTTTAGATATCGGTTGGTAACTTTTTTTTTATACATGCTAGCGACCTAAAACTTGTTTCATCGCATTCAGCGCGTCAAATTACGTCGGAAACGGTCGTCTTTGTTCTGATATCGCTCAAAACACGGAGTCGAATTCCGTTTGTTTGTTTCGTGGATATCGGTGAGTAACTTTTTTTCTATACATGCTAGCGACCTAAACCTTGTTTTATCGCATTCAACCCGTCAAATTACGCCGGAAACGGTCGTCTTTGTTTTGATATTGCTCAAACCACGAAGTCGAATTTCGTACGTTTGTTTCGTGGATATCGGTGAGTAACTTTTTTTCTATACATGCTAGCGACCTAAAACTTGTTTTATCGCATTCAGCGCGTCGAATCACGCCGGAAACGGTCGTCTTTGTTTTGATATTGCTCAAAACACGGAGTCAATTTCCGTTCGTTTGTTTCGTGGATATCGGTGAGTAACTTTTTTTCTATACATGCTAGCGACCTAAAACTTGTTTTATCGCATTCAGCCCGTCAAATCACGCCGGAAACGGTCGTCTTTGTTCTGATATTGCTCGATAGACGAAGTCGGAGTCCGTTTGTTTGTTTTTCAGATATCGGTTAGCAACTTTTTTTCTATACATGCTAGCGACCTAAAACTTGTTTCATCGCATTCAGCGCGTCAAATTACGTCGGAAACGGTCGTCTTTGTTCTGATATCGCTCAAAACACGGAGTCGAATTCCGTTTGTTTGTTTCGTGGATATCGGTGAGTAACTTTTTTTCTATACATGCTAGCGACCTAAACCTTGTTTTATCGCATTCAGCCCGTCAAATTACGCCGGAAACGGTCGTTTTCGTTTTGATATTGCTTAAAACACGAAGTCGAATTCAGTTCGTTTGTTTCGTGGATATCGGTGAGTAACTTTTTTTCTATACATGCTAGCGACCTAAAACTTGTTTTATCGCATTCAGCCCGTCAAATTACGCCGGAAACGGTCGTCTTTGTTCTGATATTGCTCGATAGACGAAGTCGGAGTCCGTTTGTTTGTTTTTCAGATATCGGTTAGTAACTTTCTTTCTATACATGCTAGCGACCTGAAACTTGTTTCATCGCATTCAGCGCGTCAAATTACGCCGGAAACGGTCGTCTTTGTTCTGATATTGCTCAAAACACGGAGTTCAATTCCGTTTGTTTGTTTCGTGGATATCGGTGAGTGACTTTTTTTCTATACATGCTAGCGACCTAAAACTTGTTTTATCGCATTCAGCGCGTCAAATTACGCCGGAAACGGTGGTCTTTGTTTTGATATTGCTTAAAACACAAAGTCGAATTCCGTTCGTTTGTTTCGTGGATATCGGTGAGTAACTTTTTTTCTATACATGCTAGCGACCTAAAACTTGTTTTATCGCATTCAGCGCGTCAAATTACGCCGGAAACGGTCGTCTTTGTTTTGATATTGCTCAAAACACGAAGTCGAATTCCGTACGTTTGTTTCGTGGATATCGGTGAGTAACTTTTTTTCTATACATGCTAGCGACCTAAAACTTGTTTTATCGCATTCAGCGCGTCAAATCACGCCGGAAACGGCCGTCTTTGTTTTGATATTGCTCGAAACACGAAGTCGAAGTCCGTTTGTTTGTTTTTCAGATATCGGTTGGTAACTTTTTTTCTATACATGCTAGCGACCTCAAACTTGTTTTATCGCATCGAGCGCGTCAAATTACGCCGGAAACGGTCGTCTTTGTTTTGATATTGCTCAAAACACAAAGTCGAATTCCGTACGTTTGTTTCGTGGATATCGGTGAGTAACTTTTTTTCTATACATGCTAGCGACCTAAAACTTGTTTTATCGCATTCAGCGCGTCGAATCACGCCGGAAACGGCCGTCTTTGTTTTGATATTGCTCGAAACACGAAGTCGAAGTCCGTTTGTTTGTTTTTCAGATATCGGTTGGTAACTTTTTTTCTATACATGCTAGCGACCTGAAACTTGTTTTATCGCATTCAGCGCGTCAAATTACGCCGGAAACGGTCGTCTTTGTTTTGATATTGCTCAAAACACGGAGTCAATTTCCGTTCGTTTGTTTTGTGGATATCGGTGAGTAACTTTTTTTCTATACATGCTAGCGACCTAAAACTTGTTTTATCGCATTCAGCCCGTCAAATTACGCCGGAAACGGTCGTCTTTGTTCTGATATTGGTCGATAGACGAAGTCGGAGTCCGTTTGTTTGTTTTTCAGATATCGGTTAGCAACTTTTTTTCTATACATGCTAGCGACCTAAAACTTGTTTCATCGCATTCAGCGCGTCAAATTACGTCGGAAACGTTCGTCTTTGTTCTGATATCGCTCAAAACACGGAGTCGAATTCCGTTTGTTTGTTTCGTGGATATCGGTGAGTAACTTTTTTTCTATACATGCTAGCGACCTAAACCTTGTTTTATCGCATTCAGCCCGTCAAATTACGCCGGAAACGGTCGTTTTCGTTTTGATATTGCTTAAAACACGAAGTCGAATTCCGTTCGTTTGTTTCGTGGATATCGGTAAGTAACTTTTTTTCTATACATGCTAGCGACCTAAAACTTGTTTTATCGCATTCAGCCCGTCAAATTACGCCGGAAACGGTCGTCTTTGTTCTGATATTGCTCGATAGACGAAGTCGGAGTCCGTTTGTTTGTTTTTCAGATATCGGTTAGTAACTTTTTTTCTATACATGCTAGCGACCTGAAACTTGTTTCATCGCATTCAGCGCGTCAAATTACGCCGGAAACGGTCGTCTTTGTTCTGATATTGCTCAAAACACGAAGTCGAATTCCGTACGTTTGTTTCGTGGATATCGGTGAGTAACTTTTTTTTCTATACATGCTAGCGACCTAAAACTTGTTTTATCGCATTCAGCGCGTCAAATCACGCCGGAAACGGCCGTCTTTGTTTTGATATTGCTCGAAACACGAAGTCGAAGTCCGTTTGTTTGTTTTTCAGATATCGGTTGGTAACTTTTTTTCTATACATGCTAGCGACCTAAAACTTGTTTTATCGCATTCAGCGCGTCGAATCACGCCGGAAACGGCCGTCTTTGTTTTGATATTGCTCGAAACACGGAGTCGAAGTCCGTTTGTTTGTTTTTCAGATATCGGTTGGTAACTTTTTTTCGATACATGCTAGCGACCTAAAACTTGTTTTATCGCATTCAGCGCGTCAAATTACGCCGGAAACGGTCGTCTTTGTTTTGATATTGCTCAAAACACGGAGTCAATTTCCGTTCGTTTGTTTCGTGGATATCGGTGAGTAACTTTTTTTCTATACATGCTAGCGACCTAAAACTTGTTTTATCGCATTCAGCCCGTCAAATTACGCCGGAAACGGTCGTCTTTGTTCTGATATTGCTCGATAGACGAAGTCGGAGTCCGTTTGTTTGTTTTTCAGATATCGGTTAGCAACTTTTTTTCTATACATGCTAGCGACCTAAAACTTGTTTCATCGCATTCAGCGCGTCAAATTACGTCGGAAACGGTCGTCTTTGTTCTGATATCGCTCAAAACACGGAGTCGAATTCCGTTTGTTTGTTTCGTGGATATCGGTGAGTAACTTTTTTTCTATACATGCTAGCGACCTAAACCTTGTTTTATCGCATTCAGCCCGTCAAATTACGCCGGAAACGGTCGTTTTCGTTCTGATATTGCTTAAAACACGAAGTCGAATTCCGTTCGTTTGTTTCGTGGATATCGGTGAGTAACTTCTTTTCTATACATGCTAGCGACCTAAAACTTGTTTTATCGCATTCAGCGCGTCAAATTACGCCGGAAACGGTCGTCTTTGTTTTGATATTGCTCAAAACACGAAGTCAATTTCCGTTCGTTTGTTTCGTGGATATCGGTGAGTAACTTTTTTTCTATACATGCTAGCGACCTGAAACTTGTTTTATCGCATCGAGCGCGTCAAATTACGCCGGAAACGGTCGTCTTTGTTTTGATATTGCTCAAAACACAAAGTCGAATTCCGTACGTTTGTTTCGTGGATATCGGTGAGTAACTTTTTTTCTATACATGCTAGCGACCTAAAACTTGTTTTATCGCATTCAGCGCGTCGAATCACGCCGGAAACGGCCGTCTTTGTTTTGATATTGCTCGAAACACGAAGTCGAAGTCCGTTTGTTTGTTTTTCAGATATCGGTTGGTAACTTTTTTTCTATACATGCTAGCGACCTGAAACTTGTTTTATCGCATTCAGCGCGTCAAATTACGCCGGAAACGGTCGTCTTTGTTTTGATATTGCTCAAAACACGGAGTCAATTTCCGTTCGTTTGTTTTGTGGATATCGGTGAGTAACTTTTTTTCTATACATGCTAGCGACCTAAAACTTGTTTTATCGCATTCAGCCCGTCAAATTACGCCGGAAACGGTCGTCTTTGTTCTGATATTGGTCGATAGACGAAGTCGGAGTCCGTTTGTTTGTTTTTCAGATATCGGTTAGCAACTTTTTTTCTATACATGCTAGCGACCTAAAACTTGTTTCATCGCATTCAGCGCGTCAAATTACGTCGGAAACGTTCGTCTTTGTTCTGATATCGCTCAAAACACGGAGTCGAATTCCGTTTGTTTGTTTCGTGGATATCGGTGAGTAACTTTTTTTCTATACATGCTAGCGACCTAAACCTTGTTTTATCGCATTCAGCCCGTCAAATTACGCCGGAAACGGTCGTCTTTGTTCTGATATTGCTCGATAGACGAAGTCGGAGTCCGTTTGTTTGTTTTTCAGATATCGGTTAGTAACTTTTTTTCTATACATGCTAGCGACCTGAAACTTGTTTCATCGCATTCAGCGCGTCAAATTACGCCGGAAACGGTCGTCTTTGTTCTGATATTGCTCAAAACACGAAGTCGAATTCCGTACGTTTGTTTCGTGGATTTCGGTGAGTAACTTTTTTTCTATACATGCTAGCGACCTAAAACTTGTTTTATCGCATTCAGCCCGTCAAATCACGCCGGAAACGGTCGTCTTTGTTCTGATATTGCTCGATAGACGAAGTCGGAGTCCGTTTGTTTGTTTTTCAGATATCGGTTAGCAACTTTTTTTCTATACATGCTAGCGACCTAAAACTTGTTTCATCGCATTCAGCGCGTCAAATTACGTCGGAAACGGTCGTCTTTGTTCTGATATCGCTCAAAACACGGAGTCGAATTCCGTTTGTTTGTTTCGTGGATATCGGTGAGTAACTTTTTTTCTATACATGCTAGCGACCTAAACCTTGTTTTATCGCATTCAGCCCGTCAAATTACGCCGGAAACGGTCGTTTTCGTTTTGATATTGCTTAAAACACGAAGTCGAATTCCGTTCGTTTGTTTCGTGGATATCGGTGAGTAACTTTTTTTCTATACATGCTAGCGACCTAAAACTTGTTTTATCGCATTCAGCCCGTCAAATTACGCCGGAAACGGTCGTCTTTGTTCTGATATTGCTCGATAGACGAAGTCGGAGTCCGTTTGTTTGTTTTTCAGATATCGGTTAGTAACTTTTTTTCTATACATGCTAGCGACCTGAAACTTGTTTCATCGCATTCAGCGCGTCAAATTACGCCGGAAACGGTCGTCTTTGTTCTGATATTGCTCAAAACACGGAGTTCAATTCCGTTTGTTTGTTTCGTGGATATCGGTGAGTGACTTTTTTTCTATACATGCTAGCGACCTAAAACTTGTTTTATCGCATTCAGCGCGTCAAATTACGCCGGAAACGGTGGTCTTTGTTTTGATATTGCTTAAAACACGAAGTCGAATTCCGTTCGTTTGTTTCGTGGATATCGGTGAGTAACTTTTTTTCTATACATGCTAGCGACCTAAAACTTGTTTTATCGCATTCAGCGCGTCAAATTACGCCGGAAACGGTCGTCTTTGTTTTGATATTGCTCAAAACACGAAGTCGAATTCCGTACGTTTGTTTCGTGGATATCGGTGAGTAACTTTTTTTCTATACATGGTAGCGACCTAAAACTTGTTTTATCGCATTCAGCGCGTCAAATCACGCCGGAAACGGCCGTCTTTGTTTTGATATTGCTCGAAACACGAAGTCGAAGTCCGTTTGATTGTTTTTCAGATATCGGTTGGTAACTTTTTTTCTATACATGCTAGCGACCTAAAACTTGTTTTATCGCATTCAGCGCGTCAAATTACGCCGGAAACGGTCGTCTTTGTTTTGATATTGCTCAAACCACGAAGTCGAATTCCGTACGTTTGTTTCGTGGATATCGGTGAGTAACTTTTTTTCTATACATGCTAGCGACCTAAAACTTGTTTTATCGCATTCAGCGCGTCGAATCACGCCGGAAACGGCCGTCCTTGTTTTGATATTGCTCGAAACACGAAGTCGAAGTCCGTTTGTTTGTTTTTCAGATATCGGTTGGTAACTTTTTTTCTATACATGCTAGCGACCTAAAACTTGTTTTATCGCATTCAGCGCGTCAAATTACGCCGGAAACGGTCGTCTTTGTTTTGATATTGCTCAAAACACGGAGTCAATTTCCGTTCGTTTGTTTCGTGGATATCGGTGAGTAACTTTTTTTCTATACATGCTAGCGACCTAAAACTTGTTTTATCGCATTCAGCGCGTCAAATTACGCCGGAAACGGTCGTCTTTGTTTTGATATTGCTCAAAACACGAAGTCGAATTCCGTACGTTTGTTTCGTGGATATCGGTGAGTAACTTTTTTTCTATACATGCTAGCGACCTAAAACTTGTTTTATCGCATTCAGCGCGTCAAATTACGCCGGAAACGGTCGTCTTTGTTTTGATATTGCTCAAAACACGAAGTCGAATTCCGTACGTTTGTTTCGTGGATATCGGTGAGTAACTTTTTTTCTATACATGCTAGTGACCTAAAACTTGTTTTATCGCATTCAGCGCGTCAAATCACGCCGGAAACGGCCGTCTTTGTTTTGATATTGCTCGAAACACGAAGTCGAAGTCCGTTTGTTTGTTTTTCAGATATCGGTTGGTAACTTTTTTTCTATACATGCTAGCGACCTAAAACTTGTTTTATCGCATTCAGCGCGTCAAATTACGCCGGAAACGGTCGTCTTTGTTTTGATATTGCTTAAACCACGAAGTCGAATTTCGTACGTTTGTTTCGTGGATATCGGTGAGTAACTTTTTTTCTATACATGCTAGCGACCTAAAACTTGTTTTATCGCATTCAGCGCGTCGAATCACGCCGGAAACGGCCGTCTTTGTTTTGATATTGCTCGAAACACGAAGTCGAAGTCCGTTTGTTTGTTTTTCAGATATCGGTTGGTAACTTTTTTTCTATACATGCTAGCGACCTAAAACTTGTTTTATCGCATTCAGCGCGTCAAATTACGCCGGAAACGGTCGTCTTTGTTTTGATATTGCTCAAAACACGGAGTCAATTTCCGTTCGTTTGTTTCGTGGATATCGGTGAGTAACTTTTTTTCTATACATGCTAGCGACCTAAAACTTGTTTTATCGCATTCAGCCTGTCAAATTACGCCGGAAACGGTCGTCTTTGTTCTGATATTGCTCGATAGACGAAGTCGGAGTCCGTTTGTTTGTTTTTCAGATATCGGTTAGCAACTTTTTTTCTATACATGCTAGCGACCTAAAACTTGTTTCATCGCATTCAGCGCGTCAAATTACGTCGGAAACGGTCGTCTTTGTTCTGATATCGCTCAAAACACGGAGTCGAATTCCGTTTGTTTGTTTCGTGGATATCGGTGAGTAACTTTTTTTCTATACATGCTAGCGACCTAAACCTTGTTTTATCGCATTCAGCCCGTCAAATTACGCCGGAAACGGTCGTTTTCGTTTTGATATTGCTTAAAACACGAAGTCGAATTCAGTTCGTTTGTTTCGTGGATATCGGTGAGTAACTTTTTTTCTATACATGCTAGCGACCTAAAACTTGTTTTATCGCATTCAGCGCGTCAAATTACGCCGGAAACGGTCGTCTTTGTTTTGATATTGCTCAAAACACGGAGTCAATTTCCGTTCGTTTGTTTCGTGGATATCGGTGAGTAACTTTTTTTCTATACATGCTAGCGACCTAAAACTTGTTTTATCGCATTCAGCCTGTCAAATTACGCCGGAAACGGTCGTCTTTGTTCTGATATTGCTCGATAGACGAAGTCGGAGTCCGTTTGTTTGTTTTTCAGATATCGGTTAGCAACTTTTTTTCTATACATGCTAGCGACCTAAAACTTGTTTCATCGCATTCAGCGCGTCAAATTACGTCGGAAACGGTCGTCTTTGTTCTGATATCGCTCAAAACACGGAGTCGAATTCCGTTTGTTTGTTTCGTGGATATCGGTGAGTAACTTTTTTTCTATACATGCTAGCGACCTAAACCTTGTTTTATCGCATTCAGCCCGTCAAATTACGCCGGAAACGGTCGTTTTCGTTTTGATATTGCTTAAAACACGAAGTCGAATTCAGTTCGTTTGTTTCGTGGATATCGGTGAGTAACTTTTTTTCTATACATGCTAGCGACCTAAAACTTGTTTTATCGCATTCAGCCCGTCAAATTACGCCGGAAACGGTCGTCTTTGTTCTGATATTGCTCGATAGACGAAGTCGGAGTCCGTTTGTTTGTTTTTCAGATATCGGTTAGTAACTTTCTTTCTATACATGCTAGCGACCTGAAACTTGTTTCATCGCATTCAGCGCGTCAAATTACGCCGGAAACGGTCGTCTTTGTTCTGATATTGCTCAAAACACGGAGTTCAATTCCGTTTGTTTGTTTCGTGGATATCGGTGAGTGACTTTTTTTCTATACATGCTAGCGACCTAAAACTTGTTTTATCGCATTCAGCGCGTCAAATTACGCCGGAAACGGTGGTCTTTGTTTTGATATTGCTTAAAACACGAAGTCGAATTCCGTTCGTTTGTTTCGTGGATATCGGTGAGTAACTTTTTTTCTATACATGCTAGCGACCTAAAACTTGTTTTATCGCATTCAGCGCGTCAAATTACGCCGGAAACGGTCGTCTTTGTTTTGATATTGCTCAAAACACGAAGTCGAATTCCGTACGTTTGTTTCGTGGATATCGGTGAGTAACTTTTTTTCTATACATGCTAGCGACCTAAAACTTGTTTTATCGCATTCAGCGCGTCAAATTACGCCGGAAACGGTCGTCTTTGTTTTGATATTGCTCAAACCACGAAGTCGAATTCCGTACGTTTGTTTCGTGGATATCGGTGAGTAACTTTTTTTCTATACATGCTAGCGACCTAAAACTTGTTTTATCGCATTCAGCGCGTCGAATCACGCCGGAAACGGCCGTCTTTGTTTTGATATTGCTCGAAACACGAAGTCGAAGTCCGTTTGTTTGTTTTTCAGATATCGGTTGGTAACTTTTTTTTTATACATGCTAGCGACCTAAAACTTGTTTCATCGCATTCAGCGCGTCAAATTACGTCGGAAACGGTCGTCTTTGTTCTGATATCGCTCAAAACACGGAGTCGAATTCCGTTTGTTTGTTTCGTGGATATCGGTGAGTAACTTTTTTTCTATACATGCTAGCGACCTAAAACTTGTTTTATCGCATTCAGCCCGTCAAATTACGCCGGAAACGGTCGTCTTTGTTCTGATATTGCTCGATAGACGAAGTCGGAGTCCGTTTGTTTGTTTTTCAGATATCGGTTAGTAACTTTCTTTCTATACATGCTAGCGACCTGAAACTTGTTTCATCGCATTCAGCGCGTCAAATTACGCCGGAAACGGTCGTCTTTGTTCTGATATTGCTCAAAACACGGAGTTCAATTCCGTTTGTTTGTTTCGTGGATATCGGTGAGTGACTTTTTTTCTATACATGCTAGCGACCTAAAACTTGTTTTATCGCATTCAGCGCGTCAAATTACGCCGGAAACGGTGGTCTTTGTTTTGATATTGCTTAAAACACGAAGTCGAATTCCGTTCGTTTGTTTCGTGGATATCGGTGAGTAACTTTTTTTCTATACATGCTAGCGACCTAAAACTTGTTTTATCGCATTCAGCGCGTCAAATTACGCCGGAAACGGTCGTCTTTGTTTTGATATTGCTCAAAACACGAAGTCGAATTCCGTACGTTTGTTTCGTGGATATCGGTGAGTAACTTTTTTTCTATACATGCTAGCGACCTAAAACTTGTTTTATCGCATTCAGCGCGTCAAATCACGCCGGAAACGGCCGTCTTTGTTTTGATATTGCTCGATAGACGAAGTCGGAGTCCGTTTGTTTGTTTTTCAGATATCGGTTAGCAACTTTTTTTCTATACATGCTAGCGACCTAAAACTTGTTCCATCGCATTCAGCGCGTCAAATTACGTCGGAAACGGTCGTCTTTGTTCTGATATCGCTCAAAACACGGAGTCGAATTCCGTTTGTTTGTTTCGTGGATATCGGTGAGTAACTTTTTTTCTATACATGCTAGCGACCTAAACCTTGTTTTATCGCATTCAGCCCGTCAAATTACGCCGGAAACGGTCGTTTTCGTTTTGATATTGCTTAAAACACGAAGTCGAATTCAGTTCGTTTGTTTCGTGGATATCGGTGAGTAACTTTTTTTCTATACATGCTAGCGACCTAAAACTTGTTTTATCGCATTCAGCCCGTCAAATTACGCCGGAAACGGTCGTCTTTGTTCTGATATTGCTCGATAGACGAAGTCGGAGTCCGTTTGTTTGTTTTTCAGATATCGGTTAGTAACTTTCTTTCTATACATGCTAGCGACCTGAAACTTGTTTCATCGCATTCAGCGCGTCAAATTACGCCGGAAACGGTCGTCTTCGTTCTGATATTGCTCAAAACACGGAGTTCAATTCCGTTTGTTTGTTTTTCAGATATCGGTTAGTAACTTTCTTTCTATACATGCTAGCGACCTGAAACTTGTTTCATCGCATTCAGCGCGTCAAATCACGCCGGAAACGGCCGTCTTTGTTTTGATATTGCTCGAAACACGAAGTCGAAGTCCGTTTGTTTGTTTTTCAGATATCGGTTGGTAACTTTTTTTCTATACATGCTAGCGACCTAAAACTTGTTTTATCGCATTCAGCGCGTCAAATTACGCCGGAAACGGTCGTCTTTGTTTTGATATTGCTCAAGTCACGAAGTCGAATTCCGTACGTTTGTTTCGTGGATATCGGTGAGTAACTTTTTTTCTATACATGCTAGCGACCTAAAACTTGTTTTATCGCATTCAGCGCGTCGAATCACGCCGGAAACGGCCGTCTTTGTTTTGATATTGCTCGAAACACGAAGTCGAAGTCCGTTTGTTTGTTTTTTAGATATCGGTTGGTAACTTTTTTTTTATACATGCTAGCGACCTAAAACTTGTTTCATCGCATTCAGCGCGTCAAATTACGTCGGAAACGGTCGTCTTTGTTCTGATATCGCTCAAAACACGGAGTCGAATTCCGTTTGTTTGTTTCGTGGATATCGGTGAGTAACTTTTTTTCTATACATGCTAGCGACCTAAACCTTGTTTTATCGCATTCAACCCGTCAAATTACGCCGGAAACGGTCGTCTTTGTTTTGATATTGCTCAAACCACGAAGTCGAATTTCGTACGTTTGTTTCGTGGATATCGGTGAGTAACTTTTTTTCTATACATGCTAGCGACCTAAAACTTGTTTTATCGCATTCAGCGCGTCGAATCACGCCGGAAACGGTCGTCTTTGTTTTGATATTGCTCAAAACACGGAGTCAATTTCCGTTCGTTTGTTTCGTGGATATCGGTGAGTAACTTTTTTTCTATACATGCTAGCGACCTAAAACTTGTTTTATCGCATTCAGCCCGTCAAATCACGCCGGAAACGGTCGTCTTTGTTCTGATATTGCTCGATAGACGAAGTCGGAGTCCGTTTGTTTGTTTTTCAGATATCGGTTAGCAACTTTTTTTCTATACATGCTAGCGACCTAAAACTTGTTTCATCGCATTCAGCGCGTCAAATTACGTCGGAAACGGTCGTCTTTGTTCTGATATCGCTCAAAACACGGAGTCGAATTCCGTTTGTTTGTTTCGTGGATATCGGTGAGTAACTTTTTTTCTATACATGCTAGCGACCTAAACC
Source organism: Diprion similis (assembly GCF_021155765.1). Lineage (NCBI taxonomy): Eukaryota > Metazoa > Arthropoda > Insecta > Hymenoptera > Diprionidae > Diprion > Diprion similis. The sequence goes on along the minus strand of NC_060113.1, from coordinate 11,379,536 downwards.
TTGTTTTATCGCATTCAGCCCGTCAAATTACGCCGGAAACGGTCGTTTTCGTTTTGATATTGCTTAAAACACGAAGTCGAATTCAGTTCGTTTGTTTCGTGGATATCGGTGAGTAACTTTTTTTCTATACATGCTAGCGACCTAAAACTTGTTTTATCGCATTCAGCCCGTCAAATTACGCCGGAAACGGTCGTCTTTGTTCTGATATTGCTCGATAGACGAAGTCGGAGTCCGTTTGTTTGTTTTTCAGATATCGGTTAGTAACTTTCTTTCTATACATGCTAGCGACCTGAAACTTGTTTCATCGCATTCAGCGCGTCAAATTACGCCGGAAACGGTCGTCTTTGTTCTGATATTGCTCAAAACACGGAGTTCAATTCCGTTTGTTTGTTTCGTGGATATCGGTGAGTGACTTTTTTTCTATACATGCTAGCGACCTAAAACTTGTTTTATCGCATTCAGCGCGTCAAATTACGCCGGAAACGGTGGTCTTTGTTTTGATATTGCTTAAAACACAAAGTCGAATTCCGTTCGTTTGTTTCGTGGATATCGGTGAGTAACTTTTTTTCTATACATGCTAGCGACCTAAAACTTGTTTTATCGCATTCAGCGCGTCAAATTACGCCGGAAACGGTCGTCTTTGTTTTGATATTGCTCAAAACACGAAGTCGAATTCCGTACGTTTGTTTCGTGGATATCGGTGAGTAACTTTTTTTCTATACATGCTAGCGACCTAAAACTTGTTTTATCGCATTCAGCGCGTCAAATCACGCCGGAAACGGCCGTCTTTGTTTTGATATTGCTCGAAACACGAAGTCGAAGTCCGTTTGTTTGTTTTTCAGATATCGGTTGGTAACTTTTTTTCTATACATGCTAGCGACCTAAAACTTGTTTTATCGCATTCAGCGCGTCAAATTACGCCGGAAACGGTCGTCTTTGTTTTGATATTGCTCAAACCACGAAGTCGAATTCCGTACGTTTGTTTCGTGGATATCGGTGAGCAACTTTTTTTCTATACATGCTAGCGACCTAAAACTTGTTTCATCGCATTCAGCGCGTCAAATTACGTCGGAAACGGTCGTCTTTGTTCTGATATCGCTCAAAACACGGAGTCGAATTCCGTTTGTTTGTTTCGTGGATATCGGTGAGTAACTTTTTTTCTATACATGCTAGCGACCTAAACCTTGTTTTATCGCATTCAGCCCGTCAAATTACGCCGGAAACGGTCGTTTTCGTTTTGATATTGCTTAAAACACGAAGTCGAATTCAGTTCGTTTGTTTCGTGGATATCGGTGAGTAACTTTTTTTCTATACATGCTAGCGACCTAAAACTTGTTTTATCGCATTCAGCCCGTCAAATTACGCCGGAAACGGTCGTCTTTGTTCTGATATTGCTCGATAGACGAAGTCGGAGTCCGTTTGTTTGTTTTTCAGATATCGGTTAGTAACTTTCTTTCTATACATGCTAGCGACCTGAAACTTGTTTCATCGCATTCAGCGCGTCAAATTACGCCGGAAACGGTCGTCTTTGTTCTGATATTGCTCAAAACACGGAGTTCAATTCCGTTTGTTTGTTTCGTGGATATCGGTGAGTGACTTTTTTTCTATACATGCTAGCGACCTAAAACTTGTTTTATCGCATTCAGCGCGTCAAATTACGCCGGAAACGGTGGTCTTTGTTTTGATATTGCTTAAAACACAAAGTCGAATTCCGTTCGTTTGTTTCGTGGATATCGGTGAGTAACTTTTTTTCTATACATGCTAGCGACCTAAAACTTGTTTTATCGCATTCAGCGCGTCAAATTACGCCGGAAACGGTCGTCTTTGTTTTGATATTGCTCAAAACACGAAGTCGAATTCCGTACGTTTGTTTCGTGGATATCGGTGAGTAACTTTTTTTCTATACATGCTAGCGACCTAAAACTTGTTTTATCGCATTCAGCGCGTCAAATCACGCCGGAAACGGCCGTCTTTGTTTTGATATTGCTCGAAACACGAAGTCGAAGTCCGTTTGTTTGTTTTTCAGATATCGGTTGGTAACTTTTTTTCTATACATGCTAGCGACCTAAAACTTGTTTTATCGCATTCAGCGCGTTAAATTACGCCGGAAACGGTCGTCTTTGTTTTGATATTGCTCAAACCACGAAGTCGAATTCCGTACGTTTGTTTCGTGGATATCGGTGAGTAACTTTTTTTCTATACATGCTAGCGACCTAAAACTTGTTTTATCGCATTCAGCGCGTCGAATCACGCCGGAAACGGCCGTCTTTGTTTTGATATTGCTCGAAACACGAAGTCGAAGTCCGTTTGTTTGTTTTTCAGATATCGGTTGGTAACTTTTTTTTTATACATGCTAGCGACCTAAAACTTGTTTTATCGCATTTAGCGCGTCAAATTACGCCGGAAACGGTCGTCTTTGTTTTGATATTGCTCAAAACACGGAGTCAATTTCCGTTCGTTTGTTTCGTGGATATCGGTGAGTAACTTTTTTTCTATACATGCTAGCGACCTAAAACTTGTTTTATCGCATTCAGCCCGTCAAATCACGCCGGAAACGGTCGTCTTTGTTCTGATATTGCTCGATAGACGAAGTCGGAGTCCGTTTGTTTGTTTTTCAGATATCGGTTAGCAACTTTTTTTCTATACATGCTAGCGACCTAAAACTTGTTTCATCGCATTCAGCGCGTCAAATTACGTCGGAAACGGTCGTCTTTGTTCTGATATCGCTCAAAACACGGAGTCGAATTCCGTTTGTTTGTTTCGTGGATATCGGTGAGTAACTTTTTTTCTATACATGCTAGCGACCTAAACCTTGTTTTATCGCATTCAGCCCGTCAAATTACGCCGGAAACGGTCGTTTTCGTTTTGATATTGCTTAAAACACGAAGTCGAATTCCGTTCGTTTGTTTCGTGGATATCGGTGAGTAACTTTTTTTCTATACATGCTAGCGACCTAAAACTTGTTTTATCGCATTCAGCCCGTCAAATTACGCCGGAAACGGTCGTCTTTGTTCTGATATTGCTCGATAGACGAAGTCGGAGTCCGTTTGTTTGTTTTTCAGATATCGGTTAGTAACTTTTTTTCTATACATGCTAGCGACCTGAAACTTGTTTCATCGCATTCAGCGCGTCAAATTACGCCGGAAACGGTCGTCTTTGTTCTGATATTGCTCAAAACACGGAGTTCAATTCCGTTTGTTTGTTTCGTGGATATCGGTGAGTGACTTTTTTTCTATACATGCTAGCGACCTAAAACTTGTTTTATCGCATTCAGCGCGTCAAATTACGCCGGAAACGGTGGTCTTTGTTTTGATATTGCTTAAAACACGAAGTCGAATTCCGTTCGTTTGTTTCGTGGATATCGGTGAGTAACTTTTTTTCTATACATGCTAGCGACCTAAAACTTGTTTTATCGCATTCAGCGCGTCAAATTACGCCGGAAACGGTCGTCTTTGTTTTGATATTGCTCAAAACACGAAGTCGAATTCCGTACGATTGTTTCGTGGATATCGGTGAGTAACTTTTTTTCTATACATGCTAGCGACCTAAAACTCGTTTTATCGCATTCAGCGCGTCAAATCACGCCGGAAACGGCCGTCTTTGTTTTGATATTGCTCGAAACACGAAGTCGAAGTCCGTTTGTTTGTTTTTCAGATATCGGTTGGTAACTTTTTTTCTATACATGCTAGCGACCTAAAACTTGTTTTATCGCATTCAGCGCGTCAAATTACGCCGGAAACGGTCGTCTTTGTTTTGATATTGCTCAAACCACGAAGTCGAATTCCGTACGTTTGTTTCGTGGATATCGGTGAGTAACTTTTTTTCTATACATGCTAGCGACCTAAAACTTGTTTTATCGCATTCAGCGCGTCAAATTACGCCGGAAACGGTCGTCTTTGTTTTGATATTGCTCAAAACACGAAGTCGAATTCCGTACGTTTGTTTCGTGGATATCGGTGAGTAACTTTTTTTCTATACATGCTAGCGACCTAAAACTTGTTTTATCGCATTCAGCGCGTCAAATCACGCCGGAAACGGCCGTCTTTGTTTTGATATTGCTCGAAACACGAAGTCGAAGTCCGTTTGTTTGTTTTTCAGATATCGGTTGGTAACTTTTTTTCTATACATGCTAGCGACCTAAAACTTGTTTTATCGCATTCAGCGCGTCAAATTACGCCGGAAACGGTCGTCTTTGTTTTGATATTGCTCAAACCACGAAGTCGAATTCCGTACGTTTGTTTCGTGGATATCGGTGAGCAACTTTTTTTCTATACATGCTAGCGACCTAAAACTTGTTTCATCGCATTCAGCGCGTCAAATTACGTCGGAAACGGTCGTCTTTGTTCTGATATCGCTCAAAACACGGAGTCGAATTCCGTTTGTTTGTTTCGTGGATATCGGTGAGTAACTTTTTTTCTATACATGCTAGCGACCTAAACCTTGTTTTATCGCATTCAGCCCGTCAAATTACGCCGGAAACGGTCGTTTTCGTTTTGATATTGCTTAAAACACGAAGTCGAATTCAGTTCGTTTGTTTCGTGGATATCGGTGAGTAACTTTTTTTCTATACATGCTAGCGACCTAAAACTTGTTTTATCGCATTCAGCCCGTCAAATTACGCCGGAAACGGTCGTCTTTGTTCTGATATTGCTCGATAGACGAAGTCGGAGTCCGTTTGTTTGTTTTTCAGATATCGGTTAGTAACTTTCTTTCTATACATGCTAGCGACCTGAAACTTGTTTCATCGCATTCAGCGCGTCAAATTACGCCGGAAACGGTCGTCTTTGTTCTGATATTGCTCAAAACACGGAGTTCAATTCCGTTTGTTTGTTTCGTGGATATCGGTGAGTGACTTTTTTTCTATACATGCTAGCGACCTAAAACTTGTTTTATCGCATTCAGCGCGTCAAATTACGCCGGAAACGGTGGTCTTTGTTTTGATATTGCTTAAAACACAAAGTCGAATTCCGTTCGTTTGTTTCGTGGATATCGGTGAGTAACTTTTTTTCTATACATGCTAGCGACCTAAAACTTGTTTTATCGCATTCAGCGCGTCAAATTACGCCGGAAACGGTCGTCTTTGTTTTGATATTGCTCAAAACACGAAGTCGAATTCCGTACGTTTGTTTCGTGGATATCGGTGAGTAACTTTTTTTCTATACATGCTAGCGACCTAAAACTTGTTTTATCGCATTCAGCGCGTCAAATCACGCCGGAAACGGCCGTCTTTGTTTTGATATTGCTCGAAACACGAAGTCGAAGTCCGTTTGTTTGTTTTTCAGATATCGGTTGGTAACTTTTTTTCTATACATGCTAGCGACCTAAAACTTGTTTTATCGCATTCAGCGCGTCAAATTACGCCGGAAACGGTCGTCTTTGTTTTGATATTGCTCAAACCACGAAGTCGAATTCCGTACGTTTGTTTCGTGGATATCGGTGAGTAACTTTTTTTCTATACATGCTAGCGACCTAAAACTTGTTTTATCGCATTCAGCGCGTCGAATCACGCCGGAAACGGCCGTCTTTGTTTTGATATTGCTCGAAACACGAAGTCGAAGTCCGTTTGTTTGTTTTTCAGATATCGGTTGGTAACTTTTTTTTTATACATGCTAGCGACCTAAAACTTGTTTTATCGCATTTAGCGCGTCAAATTACGCCGGAAACGGTCGTCTTTGTTTTGATATTGCTCAAAACACGGAGTCAATTTCCGTTCGTTTGTTTCGTGGATATCGGTGAGTAACTTTTTTTCTATACATGCTAGCGACCTAAAACTTGTTTTATCGCATTCAGCCCGTCAAATCACGCCGGAAACGGTCGTCTTTGTTCTGATATTGCTCGATAGACGAAGTCGGAGTCCGTTTGTTTGTTTTTCAGATATCGGTTAGCAACTTTTTTTCTATACATGCTAGCGACCTAAAACTTGTTTCATCGCATTCAGCGCGTCAAATTACGTCGGAAACGGTCGTCTTTGTTCTGATATCGCTCAAAACACGGAGTCGAATTCCGTTTGTTTGTTTCGTGGATATCGGTGAGTAACTTTTTTTCTATACATGCTAGCGACCTAAACCTTGTTTTATCGCATCCAGCCCGTCAAATTACGCCGGAAACGGTCGTTTTCGTTTTGATATTGCTTAAAACACGAAGTCGAATTCCGTTCGTTTGTTTCGTGGATATCGGTGAGTAACTTTTTTTCTATACATGCTAGCGACCTAAAACTTGTTTTATCGCATTCAGCCCGTCAAATTACGCCGGAAACGGTCGTCTTTGTTCTGATATTGCTCGATAGACGAAGTCGGAGTCCGTTTGTTTGTTTTTCAGATATCGGTTAGTAACTTTTTTTCTATACATGCTAGCGACCTGAAACTTGTTTCATCGCATTCAGCGCGTCAAATTACGCCGGAAACGGTCGTCTTTGTTCTGATATTGCTCAAAACACGGAGTTCAATTCCGTTTGTTTGTTTCGTGGATATCGGTGAGTGACTTTTTTTCTATACATGCTAGCGACCTAAAACTTGTTTTATCGCATTCAGCGCGTCAAATTACGCCGGAAACGGTGGTCTTTGTTTTGATATTGCTTAAAACACGAAGTCGAATTCCGTTCGTTTGTTTCGTGGATATCGGTGAGTAACTTTTTTTCTATACATGCTAGCGACCTAAAACTTGTTTTATCGCATTCAGCGCGTCAAATTACGCCGGAAACGGTCGTCTTTGTTTTGATATTGCTCAAAACACGAAGTCGAATTCCGTACGTTTGTTTCGTGGATATCGGTGAGTAACTTTTTTTCTATACATGCTAGCGACCTAAAACTTGTTTTATCGCATTCAGCGCGTCAAATCACGCCGGAAACGGCCGTCTTTGTTTTGATATTGCTCGAAACACGAAGTCGAAGTCCGTTTGTTTGTTTTTCAGATATCGGTTGGTAACTTTTTTTCTATACATGCTAGCGACCTAAAACTTGTTTTATCGCATTCAGCGCGTCAAATTACGCCGGAAACGGTCGTCTTTGTTTTGATATTGCTCAAACCACGAAGTCGAATTCCGTACGTTTGTTTCGTGGATATCGGTGAGTAACTTTTTTTCTATACATGCTAGCGACCTAAAACTTGTTTTATCGCATTCAGCGCGTCAAATTACGCCGGAAACGGTCGTCTTTGTTCTGATATTGCTCGATAGACGAAGTCGGAGTCCGTTTGTTTGTTTTTCAGATATCGGTTAGTAACTTTTTTTCTATACATGCTAGCGACCTAAAACTTGTTTCATCGCATTCAGCGCGTCAAATTACGCCGGAAACGGTCGTCTTTGTTCTGATATTGCTCAAAACACGGAGTCGAATTCCTTTTATTTGTTTCGTGGATATCGGTGAGTAACTTTTTTTCTATACATGCTAGCGACCTAAAACTTGTTTTATCGCATTCAGCGCGTCAAATTACGCCGGAAACGGTCGTCTTTGTTTTGATATTGCTCAAAACACGGAGTCAATTTCCGTTCGTTTGTTTCGTGGATATCGGTGAGTAACTTTTTTTCTATACATGCTAGCGACCTAAAACTTGTTTTATCGCATACAGCCCGTCAAATTACGCCGGAAACGGTCGTCTTTGTTCTGATATTGCTCGATAGACGAAGTCGGAGTCCGTTTGTTTGTTTTTCAGATATCGGTTAGCAACTTTTTTTCTATCCATGCTAGCGACCTAAAACTTGTTTCATCGCATTCAGCGCGTCAAATTACGTCGGAAACGGTCGTCTTTGTTCTGATATCGCTCAAAACACGGAGTCGAATTCCGTTTGTTTGTTTCGTGGATATCGGTGAGTAACTTTTTTTCTATACATGCTAGCGACCTAAACCTTGTTTTATCGCATTCAGCCCGTCAAATTACGCCGGAAACGGTCGTTTTCGTTTTGATATTGCTTAAAACACGAAGTCGAATTCCGTTCGTTTGTTTCGTGGATATCGGTGAGTAACTTTTTTTCTATACATGCTAGCGACCTAAAACTTGTTTTATCGCATTCAGCCCGTCAAATTACGCCGGAAACGGTCGTCTTTGTTCTGATATTGCTCGATAGACAAAGTCGGAGTCCGTTTGTTTGTTTTTCAGATATCGGTTGGTAACTTTTTTTCTATACATGCTAGCGACCTGAAACTTGTTTCATCGCATTCAGCGCGTCAAATTACGCCGGAAACGGTCGTCTTTGTTCTGATATTGCTCAAAACACGGAGTTCAATTCCGTTTGTTTGTTTCGTGGATATCGGTGAGTGACTTTTTTTTTATACATGCTAGCGACCTAAAACTTGTTTTATCGCATTCAGCGCGTCAAATTACGCCGGAAACGGTGGTCTTTGTTTTGATATTGCTTAAAACACGAAGTCGAATTCCGTTCGTTTGTTTCGTGGATATCGGTGAGTAACTTTTTTTCTATACATGCTAGCGACCTAAAACTTGTTTTATCGCATACAGCCCGTCAAATTACGCCGGAAACGGTCGTCTTTGTTCTGATATTGCTCGATAGACGAAGTCGGAGTCCGTTTGTTTGTTTTTCAGATATCGGTTAGTAACTTTTTTTCTATACATGCTAGCGACCTAAAACTTGTTTCATCGCATTCAGCGCGTCAAATTACGCCGGAAACGGTCGTCTTTGTTCTGATATTGCTCAAAACACGGAGTCGAATTCCTTTTGTTTGTTTCGTGGATATCGGTGAGTAACTTTTTTTCTATACATGCTAGCGACCTAAAACTTGTTTTATCGCATTCAGCCCGTCAAATTACGCCGGAAACGGTCGTCTTCGTTTTGATATTGCTTAAAACACGAAGTCGAATTCCGTTCGTTTGTTTCGTGGATATCGGTGAGTAACTTTTTTTCTATACATGCTAGCAACCTAAAACTTGTTTTATCGCATTCAGCGCGTCAAATTACGCCGGAAACGGTCGTCTTTGTTTTGATATTGCTTGAAACACGAAGTCGAATTCCGTTCGTTTGTTTCGTGGATATCGGTGAGTAACTTTTTTTCTATACATGCTAGCGACCTAAAACTTGTTTTATCGCATACAGCCCGTCAAATTACGCCGGAAACGGTCGTCTTTGTTCTGATATTGCTCGATAGACGAAGTCGGAGTCCGTTTGTTTGTTTTTCAGATATCGGTTAGTAACTTTTTTTCTATACATGCTAGCGACCTAAAACTTGTTTCATCGCATTCAGCGCGTCAAATTACGCCGGAAACGGTCGTCTTTGTTCTGATATTGCTCAAAACACGGAGTCGAATTCCTTTTGTTTGTTTCGTGGATATCGGTGAGTAACTTTTTTTCTATACATGCTAGCGACCTAAAACTTGTTTCATCGCATTCAGCGCGTCAAATTACGCCGGAAACGGTCGTCTTTGTTCTGATATTGCTCAAAACACGGAGTCGAATTCCTTTTGTTTGTTTCGTGGATATCGGTGAGTAACTTTTTTTCTATACATGCTAGCGACCTAAAACTTGTTTTATCGCATTCAGCCCGTCAAATTACGCCGGAAACGGTCGTCTTCGTTTTGATATTGCTTAAAACACGAAGTCGAATTCCGTTCGTTTGTTTCGTGGATATCGGTGAGTAACTTTTTTTCTATACATGCTAGCAACCTAAAACTTGTTTTATCGCATTCAGCGCGTCAAATTACGCCGGAAACGGTCGTCTTTGTTTTGATATTGCTCAAAACACGAAGTCGAATTCCGTACGTTTGTTTCGTGGATATCGGTGAGTAACTTTTTTTCTATACATGCTAGCGACCTAAAACTTGTTTTATCGCATTCAGCGCGTCAAATTACGCCGGAAACGGTCGTCTTTGTTCTGATATTGCTCAAAACACGAAGTCGAATTCCGTACGTTTGTTTCGTGGATATCGGTGAGTAACTTTTTTTCTATACATGCTAGCGACCTAAAACTTGTTTTATCGCATTCAGCGCGTCAAATTACGCCGGAAACGGCCGTCTTTGTTTTGATATTGCTCGAAACACGAAGTCGAAGTCCGTTTGTTTGTTTTTCAGATATCGGTTGGTAACTTTTTCTCTATACATGCTAGCGACCTAAAACTTGTTTTATCGCATTCAGCGCGTCAAATTACGCCGGAAACGGTCGTCTTTGTTCTGATATTGCTCAAAACACGGAGTCGAATTCCTTTTGTTTGTTTCGTGGATATCGGTGAGTAACTTTTTTTCTATACATGCTAGCGACCTAAAACTTGTTTTATCGCATTCAGCGCGTCAAATTACGCCGGAAACGGTCGTCTTTGTTCTGATATTGCTCGATAGACGAAGTCGGAGTCCGTTTGTTTGTTTTTCAGATATCGGTTAGTAACTTTTTTTCTATACATGCTAGCGACCTAAAACTTGTTTCATCGCATTCAGCGCGTCAAATTACGCCGGAAACGGTCGTCTTTGTTCTGATATTGCTCAAAACACGGAGTCGAATTCCTTTTATTTGTTTCGTGGATATCGGTGAGTAACTTTTTTTCTATACATGCTAGCGACCTAAAACTTGTTTTATCGCATTCAGCGCGTCAAATTACGCCGGAAACGGTCGTCTTTGTTTTGATATTGCTCAAAACACGGAGTCAATTTCCGTTCGTTTGTTTCGTGGATATCGGTGAGTAACTTTTTTTCTATACATGCTAGCGACCTAAAACTAGTTTTATCGCATTCAGCCCGTCAAATTACGTCGGAAACGGTCGTCTTTGTTCTGATATTGCTCGATAGACGAAGTCGGAGTCCGTTTGTTTGTTTTTCAGATATCGGTTAGTAACTTTTTTTCTATACATGCTAGCGACCTGAAACTTGTTTCATCGCATTCAGCGCGTCAAATTACGCCGGAAACGGTCGTCTTTGTTCTGATATTGCTCAAAACACGGAGTTCAATTCCGTTTGTTTGTTTCGTGGATATCGGTGAGTGACTTTTTTTCTATACATGCTAGCGACCTAAAACTTGTTTTATCGCATTCAGCGCGTCAAATTACGCCGGAAACGGTCGTCTTTGTTTTGATATTGCTGAAAACACGGAGTCAATTTCCGTTCGTTTGTTTCGTGGATATCGGTGAGTAACTTTTTTTCTATACATGCTAGCGACCTAAAACTGGTTTTATCGCATTCAGCGCGTCAAATTACGCCGGAAACGGTCGTCTTTGTTCTGATATTGCTCGATAGACGAAGTCGAATTCCGTACGTTTGTTTCGTGGATATCGGTGAGTAACTTTTCTTCTATACATGCTAGCGACCTAAAACTTGTTTTATCGCATTCAGCGCGTCAAATTACGCCGGAAACGGTCGTCTTTGTTCTGATATTGCTCAAAACACGAAGTCGAATTCCGTACGTTTGTTTCGTGGATATCGGTGAGTAACTTTTTTTCTATACATGCTAGCGACCTAAAACTTGTTTTATCGCATTCAGCGCGTCAAATTACGCCGGAAACGGCCGTCTTTGTTTTGATATTGCTCGAAACACGAAGTCGAAGTCCGTTTGTTTGTTTTTCAGATATCGGTTGGTAACTTTTTTTCTATACATGCTAGCGACCTGAAACTTGTTTTATCGCATTCAGCGCGTCAAATTACGCCGGAAACGGTCGTCTTTGTTCTGATATTGCTCAAAACACGGAGTCGAATTCCTTTTGTTTGTTTCGTGGATATCGGTGAGTAACTTTTTTTCTATACATGCTAGCGACCTAAAACTTGTTTTATCGCATTCAGCGCGTCAAATTACGCCGGAAACGGTCGTCTTTGTTTTGATATTGCTGAAAACACGGAGTCAATTTCCGTTCGTTTGTTTCGTGGATATCGGTGAGTAACTTTTTTTCTATACATGCTAGCGACCTGAAACTTGTTTTATCGCATTCAGCCCGTCAAATTACGCCGGAAACGGTCGTCTTTGTTCTGATATTGCTCGATAGACGAAGTCGGAGTCCGTTTGTTTGTTTTTCAGATATCGGTTAGTAACTTTTTTTCTATACATGCTAGCGACCTAAAACTTGTTTCATCGCATTCAGCGCGTCAAATTACGTCGGAAACGGTCGTCTTTGTTCTGATATCGCTCAAAACACGGAGTCGAATTCCGTTTGTTTGTTTCGTGGATATCGGTGAGTAACTTTTTTTCTATACATGCTAGCGACCTAAAACTTGTTTTATCGCATTCAGCCCGTCAAATTTCGCCGGAAACGGTCGTCTTCGTTTTGATATTGCTTAAAACACGAAGTCGAATTCCGTTTGTTTGTTTCGTAGATATCGGTGAGTGACTTTTTTTCTATACATGCTAGCGACCTAAAACTTGTTTTATCGCATACAGCCCGTCAAATTACGCCGGAAACGGTCGTCTTTGTTCTGATATTGCTCGATAGACGAAGTCGGAGTCCGTTTGTTTGTTTTTCAGATATCGGTTAGTAACTTTTTTTCTATACATGCTAGCGACCTGAAACTTGTTTCATCGCATTCAGCGCGTCAAATTACGCCGGAAACGGTCGTCTTTGTTCTGATATTGCTCAAAACACGGAGTCGAATTCCGTTTGTTTGTTTCGTGAATATCGGTTAGTAACTTTTTTTCTATACATGCTAGCGACCTAAAACTTGTTTTATCGCATTCAGCGCGTCAAATTACGCCGGAAACGGTCGTCTTTGTTCTGATATTGCTCAAAACACAGAGTCGAATTCCGTTTGTTTGTTTCGTGGATATCGGTGAGTGACTTTTTTTCTATACATGCTAGCGACCTAAAACTTGTTTTATCGCATACAGCCCGTCAAATTACGCCGGAAACGGTCGTCTTTGTTCTGATATTGCTCGATAGACGAAGTCGGAGTCCGTTTGTTTGTTTTTCAGATATCGGTTAGTAACTTTTTTTCTATACATGCTAGCGACCTAAAACTTGTTTCATCGCATTCAGCGCGTCAAATTACGCCGGAAACGGTCGTCTTTGTTCTGATATTGCTCAAAACACGGAGTCGAATTCCTTTTGTTTGTTTCGTGGATATCGGTGAGTAACTTTGTTTCTATACATGCTAGCGACCTAAAACTTGTTTTATCGCAATCAGCGCGTCAAATTACGCCGGAAACGGTCGTCTTTGTTTTGATATTGCTCAAAACACGGAGTCAATTTCCGTTCGTTTGTTTCGTGGATATCGGTGAGTAACTTTTTTTCTATACATGCTAGCGACCTAAAACTTGTTTTATCGCATTCAGCCCGTCAAATTACGCCGGAAACGGTCGTCTTTGTTCTGATATTGCTCGATAGACGAAGTCGGAGTCCGTTTGTTTGTTTTTCAGATATCGGTTAGTAACTTTTTTTCTATACATGCTAGCGACCTAAAACTTGTTTCATCGCATTCAGCGCGTCAAATTACGTCGGAAACGGTCGTCTTTGTTCTGATATCGCTCAAAACACGGAGTCGAATTCCGTTTGTTTGTTTCGTGGATATCGGTGAGTAACTTTTTTTCTATACATGCTAGCGACCTAAAACTTGTTTTATCGCATTCAGCCCGTCAAATTTCGCCGGAAACGGTCGTCTTCGTTTTGATATTGCTTAAAACACGAAGTCGAATTCCGTTCGTTTGTTTCGTGGATATCGGTGAGTAACTTTTTTTCTATACATGCTAGCGACCTAAAACTTGTTTTATCGCATTCAGCGCGTCAAATTACGCCGGAAACGGTCGTCTTTGTATTGATATTGCTTGAAACACGAAGTCGAATTCCGTTCGTTTGTTTCGTGGATATCGGTGAGTAACTTTTTTTCTATACATGCTAGCGACCTAAAACTTGTTTTATCGCATACAGCCGGCAAATTACGCCGAAAACGGTCGTCTTTGTTCTGATATTGCTCGATAGACGAAGTCGGAGTCCGTTTGTTTGTTTTTCAGATATCGGTTAGTAACTTTTTTTCTATACATGCTAGCGACCTAAAACTTGTTTCATCGCATTCAGCGCGTCAAATTACGCCGGAAACGGTCGTCTTTGTTCGGATATTGCTCAAAACACGGAGTCGAATTCCTTCTGTTTGTTTCGTGGATATCGGTGAGTAACTTTTTTTCTATACATGCTAGCGACCTAAAACTTGTTTTATCGCATTCAGCCCGTCAAATTACGCCGGAAACGGTCGTCTTCGTTTTGATATTGCTTAAAACACGAAGTCGAATTCCGTTCGTTTGTTTCGTGGATATCGGTGAGTCACTTTTTTTCTATACATGCTAGCAACCTAAAACTTGTTTTATCGCATTCAGCGCGTCAAATTACGCCGGAAACGGTCGTCTTTGTTTTGATATTGCTCAAAACACGAAGTCGAATTCCGTACGTTTGTTTCGTGGATATCGGTGAGTAACTTTTTTTCTATACATGCTAGCGACCTAAAACTTGTTTTATCGCATTCAGCGCGTCAAATTACGCCGGAAACGGTCGTCTTTGTTCTGATATTGCTCAAAACACGGAGTCGAATTCCGTTTGTTTGTTTCGTGGATATCGGTGAGTAACTTTTTTTCTATACATGCTAGCGACCTAAAACTTGTTTTATCGCATTCAGCCCGTCAAATTTCGCCGGAAACGGTCGTCTTCGTTTTGATATTGCTTAAAACACGAAGTCGAATTCCGTTCGTTTGTTTCGTGGATATCGGTGAGTAACTTTTTTTCTATACATGCTAGCGACCTAAAACTTGTTTTATCGCATTCAGCCCGTCAAATCACGCCGGTAACGGTCGTCTTTGTTCTGATATTGCTCGATAGACGAAGTCGGAGTCCGTTTGTTTGTTTTTCAGATATCGGTTAGTAACTTTTTTTCTATACATGCTAACGACCTAAAACTTGTTTTATCGCATTCAGCCCGTCAAATTACGCCGGAAACGGTCGTCTTTGTTCTGATATTGCTCGATAGACGAAGTCGGAGTCCGTTTGTTTGTTTTTCAGATATCGGTTAGTAACTTTTTTTCTATACATGCTAGCGACCTGAAACTTGTTTCATCGCATTCAGCGCGTCAAATTACGCCGGAAACGGTCGTCTTTGTTCTGATATTGCTCAAAACACGGAGTCGAATTCCGTTTGTTTGTTTCGTGAATATCGGTTAGTAACTTTTTTTCTATACATGCTAGCGACCTAAAACTTGTTTTATCGCATTCAGCGCGTCAAATTACGCCGGAAACGGTCGTCTTTGTTCTGATATTGCTCAAAACACAGAGTCGAATTCCGTTTGTTTGTTTCGTGGATATCGGTGAGTGACTTTTTTTCTATACATGCTAGCGACCTAAAACTTGTTTTATCGCATTCAGCGCGTCAAATTACGCCGGAAACGGCCGTCTTTGTTTTGATATTGCTCGAAACACGAAGTCGAAGTCCGTTTGTTTGTTTTTCAGATATCGGTTGGTAACTTTTTTTCTATACATGCTAGCGACCTAAAACTTGTTTTATCGCATTCAGCGCGTCAAATTACGCCGGAAACGGTCGTCTTTGTTCTGATATTGCTCAAAACACGGAGTCGAATTCCTTTTGTTTGTTTCGTGGATATCGGTGAGTAACTTTTTTTCTATACATGCTAGCGACCTAAAACTTGTTTTATCGCATTCAGCGCGTCAAATTACGCCGGAAACGGTCGTCTTTGTTTTGATATTGCTCAAAACACGGAGTCAATTTCCGTTCGTTTGTTTCGTGGATATCGGTGAGTAACTTTTTTTCTATACATGCTAGCGACCTGAAACTTGTTTTATCGCATTCAGCCCGTCAAATTACGCCGGAAACGGTCGTCTTTGTTCTGATATTGCTCGATAGACGAAGTCGGAGTCCGTTTGTTTGTTTTTCAGATATCGGTTAGTAACTTTTTTTCTATACATGCTAGCGACCTAAAACTTGTTTCATCGCATTCAGCGCGTCAAATTACGTCGGAAACGGTCGTCTTTGTTCTGATATCGCTCAAAACACGGAGTCGAATTCCGTTTGTTTGTTTCGTGGATATCGGTGAGTAACTTTTTTTCTATACATGCTAGCGACCTAAAACTGGTTTTATCGCATTCAGCCCGTCAAATTTCGCCGGAAACGGTCGTCTTCGTTTTGATATTGCTTAAAACACGAAGTCGAATTCCGTTCGTTTGTTTCGTGGATATCGGTGAGTAACTTTTTTTCTATACATGCTAGCGACCTGAAACTTGTTTTATCGCATTCAGCCCGTCGAATTACGCCGGAAACGGTCGTCTTTGTTCTGATATTGCTCGATAGACGAAGTCGAATTCCGTTCGTTTGTTTCGTGGATATCGGTGAGTAACTTTTTTTCTATACATGCTAGCGACCTAAAACTTGTTTTATCGCATTCAGCGCGTCAAATTACGCCGGAAACGGTCGTCTTTGTATTGATATTGCTTGAAACACGAAGTCGAATTCCGTTCGTTTGTTTCGTGGATATCGGTGAGTAACTTTTTTTCTATACATGCTAGCGACCTAAAACTTGTTTTATCGCATACAGCCCGTCAAATTACGCCAAAAACGGTCGTCTTTGTTCTGATATTGCTCGATAGACGAAGTCGGAGTCCGTTTGTTTGTTTTTCAGATATCGGTTAGTAACTTTTTTTCTATACATGCTAGCGACCTAAAACTTGTTTCATCGCAGTCAGCGCGTCAAATTACGCCGGAAACGGTCGTCTTTGTTCGGATATTGCTCAAAACACGGAGTCGAATTCCTTTTGTTTGTTTCGTGGATATCGGTGAGTAACTTTTTTTCTATACATGCTAGCGACCTAAAACTTGTTTTATCGCATTCAGCCCGTCAAATTACGCCGGAAACGGTCGTCTTCGTTTTGATATTGCTTAAAACACGAAGTCGAATTCCGTTCGTTTGTTTCGTGGATATCGGTGAGTCACTTTTTTTCTATACATGCTAGCAACCTAAAACTTGTTTTATCGCATTCAGCGCGTCAAATTACGCCGGAAACGGTCGTCTTTGTTTTGATATTGCTCAAAACACGAAGTCGAATTCCGTACGTTTGTTTCGTGGATATCGGTGAGTAACTTTTTTTCTATACATGCTAGCGACCTAAAACTTGTTTTATCGCATTCAGCGCGTCAAATTACGCCGGAAACGGTCGTCTTTGTTCTGATATTGCTCAAAACACGAAGTCGAATTCCGTACGTTTGTTTCGTGGATATCGGTGAGTAACTTTTTTTCTATACATGCTAGCGACCTAAAACTTGTTTTATCGCATTCAGCGCGTCAAATTACGCCGGAAACGGCCGTCTTTGTTTTGATATTGCTCGAAACACGAAGTCGAAGTCCGTTTGTTTGTTTTTCAGATATCGGTTGGTAACTTTTTTTCTATACATGCTAGCGACCTAAAACTTGTTTTATCGCATTCAGCGCGTCAAATTACGCCGGAAACGGTCGTCTTTGTTCTGATATTGCTCAAAACACGGAGTCGAATTCCTTTTGTTTGTTTCGTGGATATCGGTGAGTAACTTTTTCTCTATACATGCTAGCGACCTAAAACTTGTTTTATCGCATTCAGCGCGTCAAATTACGCCGGAAACGGTCGTCTTTGTTTTGATATTGCTCAAAACACGGAGTCAATTTCCGTTCGTTTGTTTCGTGGATATCGGTGAGTAACTTTTTTTCTATACATGCTAGCGACCTGAAACTTGTTTTATCGCATTCAGCCCGTCAAATTACGCCGGAAACGGTCGTCTTTGTTCTGATATTGCTCGATAGACGAAGTCGGAGTCCGTTTGTTTGTTTTTCAGATATCGGTTAGTAACTTTTTTTCTATACATGCTAGCGACCTAAAACTTGTTTCATCGCATTCAGCGCGTCAAATTACGTCGGAAACGGTCGTCTTTGTTCTGATATCGCTCAAAACACGGAGTCGAATTCCGTTTGTTTGTTTCGTGGATATCGGTGAGTAACTTTTTTTCTATACATGCTAGCGACCTAAAACTGGTTTTATCGCATTCAGCCCGTCAAATTTCGCCGGAAACGGTCGTCTTCGTTTTGATATTGCTTAAAACACGAAGTCGAATTCCGTTCGTTTGTTTCGTGGATATCGGTGAGTAACTTTTTTTCTATACATGCTAGCGACCTGAAACTTGTTTTATCGCATTCAGCCCGTCGAATTACGCCGGAAACGGTCGTCTTTGTTCTGATATTGCTCGATAGACGAAGTCGGAGTCCGTTTGTTTGTTTTTCAGATATCGGTTAGTAACTTTTTTTCTATACATGCTAGCGACCTAAAACTTGTTTTATCGCATTCAGCGCGTCAAATTACGCCGGAAACGGTCGTCTTTGTTCTGATATTGCTCAAAACACGGAGTCGAATTCCTTTTGTTTGTTTCGTGGATATCGGTGAGTAACTTTTTCTCTATACATGCTAGCGACCTAAAACTTGTTTTATCGCATTCAGCGCGTCAAATTACGCCGGAAACGGTCGTCTTTGTTTTGATATTGCTCAAAACACGGAGTCAATTTCCGTTCGTTTGTTTCGTGGATATCGGTGAGTAACTTTTTTTCTATACATGCTAGCGACCTGAAACTTGTTTTATCGCATTCAGCCCGTCAAATTACGCCGGAAACGGTCGTCTTTGTTCTGATATTGCTCGATAGACGAAGTCGGAGTCCGTTTGTTTGTTTTTCAGATATCGGTTAGTAACTTTTTTTCTATACATGCTAGCGACCTAAAACTTGTTTCATCGCATTCAGCGCGTCAAATTACGTCGGAAACGGTCGTCTTTGTTCTGATATCGCTCAAAACACGGAGTCGAATTCCGTTTGTTTGTTTCGTGGATATCGGTGAGTAACTTTTTTTCTATACATGCTAGCGACCTAAAACTGGTTTTATCGCATTCAGCCCGTCAAATTTCGCCGGAAACGGTCGTCTTCGTTTTGATATTGCTTAAAACACGAAGTCGAATTCCGTTCGTTTGTTTCGTGGATATCGGTGAGTAACTTTTTTTCTATACATGCTAGCGACCTGAAACTTGTTTTATCGCATTCAGCCCGTCGAATTACGCCGGAAACGGTCGTCTTTGTTCTGATATTGCTCGATAGACGAAGTCGGAGTCCGTTTGTTTGTTTTTCAGATATCGGTTAGTAACTTTTTTTCTATACATGCTAGCGACCTAAAACTTGTTTGATCGCACTCAGCCCGTCAAATTACGCCGGAAACGGTCGTCTTCGTTTTGATATTGCTCAAAACACGGAGTCAATTTCCGTTTGTTTGTTTTTCAGATATCGGTTAGTAACTTTTTTTCTATACATGCTAGCGACCTAAAACTTGTTTCATCGCATTCAGCGCGTCAAATTACGTCGGAAACGGTCGTCTTTGTTCTGATATCGCTCAAAACACGGAGTCGAATTCCGTTTGTTTGTTTCGTGGATATCGGTGAGTAACTTTTTTTCTATACATGCTAGCGACCTAAAACTGGTTTTATCGCATTCAGCCCGTCAAATTTCGCCGGAAACGGTCGTCTTCGTTTTGATATTGCTTAAAACACGAAGTCGAATTCCGTTCGTTTGTTTCGTGGATATCGGTGAGTAACTTTTTTTCTATACATGCTAGCGACCTAAAACTTGTTTCATCGCATTCAGCGCGTCAAATTACGTCGGAAACGGTCGTCTTTGTTCTGATATCGCTCAAAACACGGAGTCGAATTCCGTTTGTTTGTTTCGTGGATATCGGTGAGTAACTTTTTTTCTATACATGCTAGCGACCTAAAACTTGTTTTATCGCATTCAGCCCGTCAAATTTCGCCGGAAACGGTCGTCTTCGTTTTGATATTGCTTAAAACACGAAGTCGAATTCCGTTTGTTTGTTTCGTGGATATCGGTGAGTAACTTTTTTTCTATACATGCTAGCGACCTAAAACTTGTTTTATCGCATTCAGCGCGTCAAATTACGCCGGAAACGGTCGTCTTTGTATTGATATTGCTTGAAACACGAAGTCGAATTCCGTTCGTTTGTTTCGTGGATATCGGTGAGTAACTTTTTTTCTATACATGCTAGCGACCTAAAACTTGTTTTATCGCATACAGCCGGCAAATTACGCCGAAAACGGTCGTCTTTGTTCTGATATTGCTCGATAGACGAAGTCGGAGTCCGTTTGTTTGTTTTTCAGATATCGGTTAGTAACTTTTTTTCTATACATGCTAGCGACCTAAAACTTGTTTCATCGCATTCAGCGCGTCAAATTACGCCGGAAACGGTCGTCTTTGTTCGGATATTGCTCAAAACACGGAGTCGAATTCCTTCTGTTTGTTTCGTGGATATCGGTGAGTAACTTTTTTTCTATACATGCTAGCGACCTAAAACTTGTTTTATCGCATTCAGCCCGTCAAATTACGCCGGAAACGGTCGTCTTCGTTTTGATATTGCTTAAAACACGAAGTCGAATTCCGTTCGTTTGTTTCGTGGATATCGGTGAGTCACTTTTTTTCTATACATGCTAGCAACCTAAAACTTGTTTTATCGCATTCAGCGCGTCAAATTACGCCGGAAACGGTCGTCTTTGTTTTGATATTGCTCAAAACACGAAGTCGAATTCCGTACGTTTGTTTCGTGGATATCGGTGAGTAACTTTTTTTCTATACATGCTAGCGACCTAAAACTTGTTTTATCGCATTCAGCGCGTCAAATTACGCCGGAAACGGTCGTCTTTGTTCTGATATTGCTCAAAACACGGAGTCGAATTCCGTTTGTTTGTTTCGTGGATATCGGTGAGTAACTTTTTTTCTATACATGCTAGCGACCTAAAACTTGTTTTATCGCATTCAGCCCGTCAAATTTCGCCGGAAACGGTCGTCTTCGTTTTGATATTGCTTAAAACACGAAGTCGAATTCCGTTCGTTTGTTTCGTGGATATCGGTGAGTAACTTTTTTTCTATACATGCTAGCGACCTAAAACTTGTTTTATCGCATTCAGCCCGTCAAATCACGCCGGTAACGGTCGTCTTTGTTCTGATATTGCTCGATAGACGAAGTCGGAGTCCGTTTGTTTGTTTTTCAGATATCGGTTAGTAACTTTTTTTCTATACATGCTAACGACCTAAAACTTGTTTTATCGCATTCAGCCCGTCAAATTACGCCGGAAACGGTCGTCTTTGTTCTGATATTGCTCGATAGACGAAGTCGGAGTCCGTTTGTTTGTTTTTCAGATATCGGTTAGTAACTTTTTTTCTATACATGCTAGCGACCTGAAACTTGTTTCATCGCATTCAGCGCGTCAAATTACGCCGGAAACGGTCGTCTTTGTTCTGATATTGCTCAAAACACGGAGTCGAATTCCGTTTGTTTGTTTCGTGAATATCGGTTAGTAACTTTTTTTCTATACATGCTAGCGACCTAAAACTTGTTTTATCGCATTCAGCGCGTCAAATTACGCCGGAAACGGTCGTCTTTGTTCTGATATTGCTCAAAACACAGAGTCGAATTCCGTTTGTTTGTTTCGTGGATATCGGTGAGTGACTTTTTTTCTATACATGCTAGCGACCTAAAACTTGTTTTATCGCATTCAGCGCGTCAAATTACGCCGGAAACGGCCGTCTTTGTTTTGATATTGCTCGAAACACGAAGTCGAAGTCCGTTTGTTTGTTTTTCAGATATCGGTTGGTAACTTTTTTTCTATACATGCTAGCGACCTAAAACTTGTTTTATCGCATTCAGCGCGTCAAATTACGCCGGAAACGGTCGTCTTTGTTCTGATATTGCTCAAAACACGGAGTCGAATTCCTTTTGTTTGTTTCGTGGATATCGGTGAGTAACTTTTTTTCTATACATGCTAGCGACCTAAAACTTGTTTTATCGCATTCAGCGCGTCAAATTACGCCGGAAACGGTCGTCTTTGTTTTGATATTGCTCAAAACACGGAGTCAATTTCCGTTCGTTTGTTTCGTGGATATCGGTGAGTAACTTTTTTTCTATACATGCTAGCGACCTGAAACTTGTTTTATCGCATTCAGCCCGTCAAATTACGCCGGAAACGGTCGTCTTTGTTCTGATATTGCTCGATAGACGAAGTCGGAGTCCGTTTGTTTGTTTTTCAGATATCGGTTAGTAACTTTTTTTCTATACATGCTAGCGACCTAAAACTTGTTTCATCGCATTCAGCGCGTCAAATTACGTCGGAAACGGTCGTCTTTGTTCTGATATCGCTCAAAACACGGAGTCGAATTCCGTTTGTTTGTTTCGTGGATATCGGTGAGTAACTTTTTTTCTATACATGCTAGCGACCTAAAACTGGTTTTATCGCATTCAGCCCGTCAAATTTCGCCGGAAACGGTCGTCTTCGTTTTGATATTGCTTAAAACACGAAGTCGAATTCCGTTCGTTTGTTTCGTGGATATCGGTGAGTAACTTTTTTTCTATACATGCTAGCGACCTGAAACTTGTTTTATCGCATTCAGCCCGTCGAATTACGCCGGAAACGGTCGTCTTTGTTCTGATATTGCTCGATAGACGAAGTCGAATTCCGTTCGTTTGTTTCGTGGATATCGGTGAGTAACTTTTTTTCTATACATGCTAGCGACCTAAAACTTGTTTTATCGCATTCAGCGCGTCAAATTACGCCGGAAACGGTCGTCTTTGTATTGATATTGCTTGAAACACGAAGTCGAATTCCGTTCGTTTGTTTCGTGGATATCGGTGAGTAACTTTTTTTCTATACATGCTAGCGACCTAAAACTTGTTTTATCGCATACAGCCCGTCAAATTACGCCAAAAACGGTCGTCTTTGTTCTGATATTGCTCGATAGACGAAGTCGGAGTCCGTTTGTTTGTTTTTCAGATATCGGTTAGTAACTTTTTTTCTATACATGCTAGCGACCTAAAACTTGTTTCATCGCAGTCAGCGCGTCAAATTACGCCGGAAACGGTCGTCTTTGTTCGGATATTGCTCAAAACACGGAGTCGAATTCCTTTTGTTTGTTTCGTGGATATCGGTGAGTAACTTTTTTTCTATACATGCTAGCGACCTAAAACTTGTTTTATCGCATTCAGCCCGTCAAATTACGCCGGAAACGGTCGTCTTCGTTTTGATATTGCTTAAAACACGAAGTCGAATTCCGTTCGTTTGTTTCGTGGATATCGGTGAGTCACTTTTTTTCTATACATGCTAGCAACCTAAAACTTGTTTTATCGCATTCAGCGCGTCAAATTACGCCGGAAACGGTCGTCTTTGTTTTGATATTGCTCAAAACACGAAGTCGAATTCCGTACGTTTGTTTCGTGGATATCGGTGAGTAACTTTTTTTCTATACATGCTAGCGACCTAAAACTTGTTTTATCGCATTCAGCGCGTCAAATTACGCCGGAAACGGTCGTCTTTGTTCTGATATTGCTCAAAACACGAAGTCGAATTCCGTACGTTTGTTTCGTGGATATCGGTGAGTAACTTTTTTTCTATACATGCTAGCGACCTAAAACTTGTTTTATCGCATTCAGCGCGTCAAATTACGCCGGAAACGGCCGTCTTTGTTTTGATATTGCTCGAAACACGAAGTCGAAGTCCGTTTGTTTGTTTTTCAGAAATCGGTTGGTAACTTTTTTTCTATACATGCTAGCGACCTAAAACTTGTTTTATCGCATTCAGCGCGTCAAATTACGCCGGAAACGGTCGTCTTTGTTCTGATATTGCTCAAAACACGGAGTCGAATTCCTTTTGTTTGTTTCGTGGATATCGGTGAGTAACTTTTTCTCTATACATGCTAGCGACCTAAAACTTGTTTTATCGCATTCAGCGCGTCAAATTACGCCGGAAACGGTCGTCTTTGTTTTGATATTGCTCAAAACACGGAGTCAATTTCCGTTCGTTTGTTTCGTGGATATCGGTGAGTAACTTTTTTTCTATACATGCTAGCGACCTGAAACTTGTTTTATCGCATTCAGCCCGTCAAATTACGCCGGAAACGGTCGTCTTTGTTCTGATATTGCTCGATAGACGAAGTCGGAGTCCGTTTGTTTGTTTTTCAGATATCGGTTAGTAACTTTTTTTCTATACATGCTAGCGACCTAAAACTTGTTTCATCGCATTCAGCGCGTCAAATTACGTCGGAAACGGTCGTCTTTGTTCTGATATCGCTCAAAACACGGAGTCGAATTCCGTTTGTTTGTTTCGTGGATATCGGTGAGTAACTTTTTTTCTATACATGCTAGCGACCTAAAACTGGTTTTATCGCATTCAGCCCGTCAAATTTCGCCGGAAACGGTCGTCTTCGTTTTGATATTGCTTAAAACACGAAGTCGAATTCCGTTCGTTTGTTTCGTGGATATCGGTGAGTAACTTTTTTTCTATACATGCTAGCGACCTGAAACTTGTTTTATCGCATTCAGCCCGTCGAATTACGCCGGAAACGGTCGTCTTTGTTCTGATATTGCTCGATAGACGAAGTCGGAGTCCGTTTGTTTGTTTTTCAGATATCGGTTAGTAACTTTTTTTCTATACATGCTAGCGACCTAAAACTTGTTTGATCGCACTCAGCCCGTCAAATTACGCCGGAAACGGTCGTCTTCGTTTTGATATTGCTCAAAACACGGAGTCAATTTCCGTTTGTTTGTTTTTCAGATATCGGTTAGTAACTTTTTTTCTATACATGCTAGCGACCTAAAACTTGTTTCATCGCATTCAGCGCGTCAAATTACGTCGGAAACGGTCGTCTTTGTTCTGATATCGCTCAAAACACGGAGTCGAATTCCGTTTGTTTGTTTCGTGGATATCGGTGAGTAACTTTTTTTCTATACATGCTAGCGACCTAAAACTGGTTTTATCGCATTCAGCCCGTCAAATTTCGCCGGAAACGGTCGTCTTCGTTTTGATATTGCTTAAAACACGAAGTCGAATTCCGTTCGTTTGTTTCGTGGATATCGGTGAGTAACTTTTTTTCTATACATGCTAGCGACCTAAAACTTGTTTTATCGCATTCAGCCCGTCAAATTACGCCGGTAACGGTCGTCTTTGTTCTGATATTGCTCGATAGACGAAGTCGGAGTCCGTTTGTTTGTTTTTCAGATATCGGTTAGTAACTTTTTTTCTATACATGCTAGCGACCTAAAACTTATTTTATCGCATTCAGCCCGTCAAATTACGCCGGAAACGGTCGTCTTTGTTCTGATATTGCTCGATAGACGAAGTCGGAGTCCGTTTGTTTGTTTTTCAGATATCGGTTAGTAACTTTTTTTCTATACATGCTAGCGACCTGAAACTTGTTTCATCGCATTCAGCGCGTCAAATTACGCCGGAAACGGTCGTCTTTGTTCTGATATTGCTCAAAACACGGAGTCGAATTCCGTTTGTTTGTTTCGTGGATATCGGTGAGTAACTTTTTTTCTATACATGCTAGCGACCTAAAACTTGTTTTATCGCATTCAGCGCGTCAAATTACGCCGGAAACGGTCGTCTTTGTTTCGATATTGCTCAAAACACGGAGTCAATTTCCGTTCGTTTGTTTCGTGGATATCGGTGAGTAACTTTTTTTCTATACATGCTAGCGACCTGAAACTTGTTTTATCGCATTCAGCCCGTCAAATTACGCCGGAAACGGTCGTCTTTGTTCTGATATTGCTCGATAGACGAAGTCGGAGTCCGTTTGTTTGTTTTTCAGATATCGGTTAGTAACTTTTTTTCTATACATGCTAGCGACCTAAAACTTGGTTCATCGCATTCAGCGCGTCAAATTACGTCGGAAACGGTCGTCTTTGTTCTGATATCGCTCAAAACACGGAGTCGAATTCCGTTTGTTTGTTTCGTGGATATCGGTGAGTAACTTTTTTTCTATACATGCTAGCGACCTAAAACTTGTTTTATCGCACTCAGCCCGTCAAATTTCGCCGGAAACGGTCGTCTTCGTTTTGATATTGCTTAAAACACGAAGTCGAATTCCGTTCGTTTGTTTCGTGGATATCGGTGAGTAACTTTTTTTCTATACATGCTAGCGACCTAAAACTTGTTTTATCGCATTCAGCCCGTCAAATTACGCCGGTAACGGTCGTCTTTGTTCTGATATTGCTCGATAGACGAAGTCGGAGTCCGTTTGTTTGTTTTTCAGATATCGGTTAGTAACTTTTTTTCTATACATGCTAGCGACCTAAAACTTGTTTTATCGCATTCAGCCCGTCAAATTACGCCGGAAACGGTCGTCTTTGTTCTGATATTGCTCGATAGACGAAGTCGGAGTCCGTTTGTTTGTTTTTCAGATATCGGTTAGTAACTTTTTTTCTATACATGCTAGCGACCTGAAACTTGTTTCATCGCATTCAGCGCGTCAAATTACGCCGGAAACGGTCGTCTTTGTTCTGATATTGCTCAAAACACGGAGTCGAATTCCGTTTGTTTGTTTCGTGGATATCGGTGAGTAACTTTTTTTCTATACATGCTAGCGACCTAAAACTTGTTTTATCGCATTCAGCGCGTCAAATTACGCCGGAAACGGTCGTCTTTGTTCTGATATTGCTCAAAACACGGAGTCGAATTCCGTTTGTTTGTTTCGTGGATATCGGTGAGTGACTTTTTTTCTATACATGCTAGCGACCTAAAACTTGTTTTATCGCATACAGCCCGTCAAATTAAGCCGGAAACGGTCGTCTTTGTTCTGATATTGCTCGATAGACGAAGTCGGAGTCCGTATGTTTGTTTTTCAGATATCGGTTAGTAACTTTTTTTCTATACATGCTAGCGACCTAAAACTTGTTTCATCGCATTCAGCGCGTCAAATTACGCCGGAAACGGTCGTCTTTGTTCTGATATTGCTCAAAACACGGAGTCGAATTCCTTTTGTTTGTTTCGTGGATATCGGTGAGTAACTTTGTTTCTATACATGCTAGCGACCTAAAACTTGTTTTATCGCATTCAGCGCGTCAAATTACGCCGGAAACGGTCGTCTTTGTTTTGATATTGCTCAAAACACGGAGTCAATTTCCGTTCGTTTGTTTCGTGGATATCGGTGAGTAACTTTTTTTCTATACATGCTAGCGACCTAAAACTTGTTTTATCGCATACAGCCCGTCAAATTACGCCGGAAACGGTCGTCTTTGTTCTGATATTGCTCTATAGACGGAGTCAATTTCCGTTCGTTTGTTTCGTGGATATCGGTGAGTAACTTTTTTTCTATACATGCTAGCGACCTAAAACTTGTTTTATCGCATTCAGCCCGTCAAATTACGCCGGAAACGGTCGTCTTTGTTCTGATATTGCTCGATAGACGAAGTCGGAGTCCGTTTGTTTGTTTTTCAGATATCGGTTAGTAACTTTTTTTCTATACATGCTAGCGACCTAAAACTTGTTTCATCGCATTCAGCGCGTCAAATTACGTCGGAAACGGTCGTCTTTGTTCTGATATCGCTCAAAACACGGAGTCGAATTCCGTTTGTTTGTTTCGTGGATATCGGTGAGTAACTTTTTTTCTATACATGCTAGCGACCTAAAACTTGTTTTATCGCATTCAGCCCGTCAAATTTCGCCGGAAACGGTCGTCTTCGTTTTGATATTGCTTAAAACACGAAGTCGAATTCCGTTCGTTTGTTTCGTGGATATCGGTGAGTAACTTTTTTTCTATACATGCTAGCGACCTAAAACTTGTTTTATCGCATTCAGCGCGTCAAATTACGCCGGAAACGGTCGTCTTTGTTTTGATATTGCTTGAAACACGAAGTCGAATTCCGTTCGTTTGTTTCGTGGATATCGGTGAGTAACTTTTTTTCTATACATGCTAGCGACCTAAAACTTGTTTCATCGCATACAGCCCGTCAAATTACGCCGGGAACGGTCGTCTTTGTTCTGATATTGCTCGATAGACGAAGTCGGAGTCCGTTTGTTTGTTTTTCAGATATCGGTTAGTAACTTTTTTTCTATACATGCTAGCGACCTAAAACTTGTTTCATCGCATTCAGCGCGTCAAATTACGCCGGAAACGGTCGTCTTTGTTCTGATATTGCTCAAAACACGGAGTCGAATTCCTTTTGTTTGTTTCGTGGATATCGGTGAGTAACTTTTTTTCTATACATGCTAGCGACCTAAAACTTGTTTTATCGCATTCAGCCCGTCAAATTACGCCGGAAACGGTCGTCTTCGTTTTGATATTGCTTAAAACAAGAAGTCGAATTCCGTTCGTTTGTTTCGTGGATATCGGTGAGTAACTTTTTTTCTATACATGCTAGCAACCTAAAACTTGTTTTATCGCATTCAGCGCGTCAAATTACGCCGGAAACGGTCGTCTTTGTTTTGATATTGCTCAAAACACGAAGTCGAATTCCGTACGTTTGTTTCGTGGATATCGGTGAGTAACTTTTTTTCTATACATGCTAGCGACCTAAAACTTGTTTTATCGCATTCAGCGCGTCAAATTACGCCGGAAACGGTCGTCTTTGTTCTGATATTGCTCAAAACACGAAGTCGAATTCCGTACGTTTGTTTCGTGGATATCGGTCAGTAACTTTTTTTCTATACATGCTAGCGACCTAAAACTTGTTTTATCGCATTCAGCGCGTCAAATTACGCCGGAAACGGCCGTCTTTGTTTTGATATTGCTCGAAACACGAAGTCGAAGTCCGTTTGTTTGTTTTTCAGATATCGGTTGGTAACTTTTTTTCTATACATGCTAGCGACCTAAAACTTGTTTTATCGCATTCAGCGCGTCAAATTACGCCGGAAACGGTCGTCTTTGTTCTGATATTGCTCAAAACACGGAGTCGAATTCCTTTTGTTTGTTTCGTGGATATCGGTGAGTAACTTTTTTTCTATACATGCTAGCGACCTAAAACTTGTTTTATCGCATTCAGCGCGTCAAATTACGCCGGAAACGGTCGTCTTTGTTTTGATATTGCTCAAAACACGGAGTCAATTTCCGTTCGTTTGTTTCGTGGATATCGGTGAGTAACTTTTTTTCTATACATGCTAGCGACCTGAAACTTGTTTTATCGCATTCAGCCCGTCAAATTACGCCGGAAACGGTCGTCTTTGTTCTGATATTGCTCGATAGACGAAGTCGGAGTCCGTTTGTTTGTTTTTCAGATATCGGTTAGTAACTTTTTTTCTATACATGCTAGCGACCTAAAACTTGTTTCATCAAATTCAGCGCGTCAAATTACGTCGGAAACGGTCGTCTTTGTTCTGATATCGCTCAAAACACGGAGTCGAATTCCGTTTGTTTGTTTCGTGGATATCGGTGAGTAACTTTTTTTCTATACATGCTAGCGACCTAAAACTGGTTTTATCGCATTCAGCTCGTCAAATTTCGCCGGAAACGGTCGTCTTCGTTTTGATATTGCTTAAAACACGAAGTCGAATTCCGTTCGTTTGTTTCGTGGATATCGGTGAGTAACTTTTTTTCTATACATGCTAGCGACCTAAAACTTGTTTTATCGCATACAGCCCGTCAAATTACGCCGGAAACGGTCGTCTTTGTTCTGATATTGCTCGATAGACGGAGTCAATTTCCGTTCGTTTGTTTCGTGGATATCGGTGAGTCACTTTTTTTCTATACATGCTAGCGACCTAAAACTTGTTTTATCGCATTCAGCCCGTCAAATTACGCCGGAAACGGTCGTCTTTGTTCTGATATTGCTCGATAGACGAAGTCGGAGTCCGTTTGTTTGTTTTTCAGATATCGGTTAGTAACTTTTTTTCTATACATGCTAGCGACCTAAAACTTGTTTCATCGCATTCAGCGCGTCAAATTACGTCGGAAACGGTCGTCTTTGTTCTGATATCGCTCAAAACACGGAGTCGAATTCCGTTTGTTTGTTTCGTGGATATCGGTGAGTAACTTTTTTTCTATACATGCTAGCGACCTAAAACTTGTTTTATCGCATTCAGCCCGTCAAATTTCGCCGGAAACGGTCGTCTTCGTTTTGATATTGCTTAAAACACGAAGTCGAATTCCGTTCGTTTGTTTCGTGGATATCGGTGAGTAACTTTCTTTCTATACATGCTAGCGACCTAAAACTTGTTTTATCGCATTCAGCGCGTCAAATTACGCCGGAAACGGTCGTCTTTGTTTTGATATTGCTTGAAACACGAAGTCGAATTCCGTTCGTTTGTTTCGTGGATATCGGTGAGTAACTTTTTTTCTATACATGCTAGCGACCTAAAACTTGTTTTATCGCATACAGCCCGTCAAATTACGCCGGGAACGGTCGTCTTTGTTCTGATATTGCTCGATAGACGAAGTCGGAGTCCGTTTGTTTGTTTTTCAGATATCGGTTAGTAACTTTTTTTCTATACATGCTAGCGACCTAAAACTTGTTTCATCGCATTCAGCGCGTCAAATTACGCCGGAAACGGTCGTCTTTGTTCTGATATTGCTCAAAACACGGAGTCGAATTCCTTTTGTTTGTTTCGTGGATATCGGTGAGTAACTTTTTTTCTATACATGCTAGCGACCTAAAACTTGTTTTATCGCATTCAGCCCGTCAAATTACGCCGGAAACGGTCGTCTTCGTTTTGATATTGCTTAAAACACGAAGTCGAATTCCGTTCGTTTGTTTCGTGGATATCGGTGAGTAACTTTTTTTCTATACATGCTAGCAACCTAAAACTTGTTTTATCGCATTCAGCGCGTCAAATTACGCCGGAAACGGTCGTCTTTGTTTTGATATTGCTCAAAACACGAAGTCGAATTCCGTACGTTTGTTTCGTGGATATCGGTGAGTAACTTTTTTTCTATACATGCTAGCGACCTGAAACTTGTTTTATCGCATTCAGCCCGTCAAATTACGCCGGCAACGGTCGTCTTTGTTCTGATATTGCTCGATAGACGAAGTCGGAGTCCGTTTGTTTGTTTTTCAGATATCGGTTAGTAACTTTTTTTCTATACATGCTAGCGACCTAAAACTTGTTTCATCAAATTCAGCGCGTCAAATTACGTCGGAAACGGTCGTCTTTGTTCTGATATCGCTCAAAACACGGAGTCGAATTCCGTTTGTTTGTTTCGTGGATATCGGTGAGTAACTTTTTTTCTATACATGCTAGCGACCTAAAACTGGTTTTATCGCATTCAGCCCGTCACATTTCGCCGGAAACGGTCGTCTTCGTTTTGATATTGCTTAAAACACGAAGTCGAATTCCGTTCGTTTGTTTCGTGGATATCGGTGAGTAACTTTTTTTCTATACATGCTAGCGACCTAAAACTTGTTTCATCGCATTCAGCGCGTCAAATTACGCCGGAAACGGTCGTCTTTGTTCTGATATTGCTCAAAACACGGAGTCGAATTCCTTTTGTTTGTTTCGTGGATATCGGTGAGTAACTTTGTTTCTATACATGCTAGCGACCTAAAACTTGTTTTATCGCATTCAGCGCGTCAAATTACGCCGGAAACGGTCGTCTTTGTTTTGATATTGCTCAAAACACGGAGTCAATTTCCGTTCGTTTGTTTCGTGGATATCGGTGAGTAACTTTTTTTCTATACATGCTAGCGACCTAAAACTTGTTTTATCGCATACAGCCCGTCAAATTACGCCGGAAACGGTCGTCTTTGTTCTGATATTGCTCGATAGACGGAGTCAATTTCCGTTCGTTTGTTTCGTGGATATCGGTGAGTAACTTTTTTTCTATACATGCTAGCGACCTAAAACTTGTTTTATCGCATTCAGCCCGTCAAATTACGCCGGAAACGGTCGTCTTTGTTCTGATATTGCTCGATAGACGAAGTCGGAGTCCGTTTGTTTGTTTTTCAGATATCGGTTAGTAACTTTTTTTCTATACATGCTAGCGACCTAAAACTTGTTTCATCGCATTCAGCGCGTCAAATTACGTCGGAAACGGTCGTCTTTGTTCTGATATCGCTCAAAACACGGAGTCGAATTCCGTTTGTTTGTTTCGTGGATATCGGTGAGTAACTTTCTTTCTATACATGCTAGCGACCTAAAACTTGTTTTATCGCATTCAGCCCGTCAAATTTCGCCGGAAACGGTCGTTTTCGTTTTGATATTGCTTAAAACACGAAGTCGAATTCCGTTCGTTTGTTTCGTGGATATCGGTGAGTAACTTTTTTTCTATACATGCTAGCGACCTAAAACTTGTTTTATCGCATACAGCCCGTCAAATTACGCCGGGAACGGTCGTCTTTGTTCTGATATTGCTCGATAGACGAAGTCGGAGTCCGTTTGTTTGTTTTTCAGATATCGGTTAGTAACTTTTTTTCTATACATGCTAGCGACCTAAAACTTGTTTCATCAAATTCAGCGCGTCAAATTACGTCGGAAACGGTCGTCTTTGTTCTGATATCGCTCAAAACACGGAGTCGAATTCCGTTTGTTTGTTTCGTGGATATCGGTGAGTAACTTTCTTTCTATACATGCTAGCGACCTAAAACTGGTTTTATCGCATTCAGCCCGTCAAATTTCGCCGGAAACGGTCGTCTTCGTTTTGATATTGCTTAAAACACGAAGTCGAATTCCGTTCGTTTGTTTCGTGGATATCGGTGAGTAACTTTTTTTCTATACATGCTAGCGACCTAAAACTTGTTTTATCGCATACAGCCCGTCAAATTACGCCGGAAACGGTCGTCTTTGTTCTGATATTGCTCGATAGACGGAGTCAATTTCCGTTCGTTTGTTTCGTGGATATCGGTGAGTAACTTTTTTTCTATACATGCTAGCGACCTAAAACTTGTTTTATCGCATTTAGCCCGTCAAATTACGCCGGAAACGGTCGTCTTTGTTCTGATATTGCTCGATAGACGAAGTCGGAGTCCGTTTGTTTGTTTTTCAGATATCGGTTAGTAACTTTTTTTCTATACATGCTAGCGACCTAAAACTTGTTTCATCGCATTCAGCGCGTCAAATTACGTCGGAAACGGTCGTCTTTGTTCTGATATCGCTCAAAACACGGAGTAGAATTCCGTTTGTTTGTTTCGTGGATATCGGTGAGTAACTTTTTTTCTATACATGCTAGCGACCTAAAACTTGTTTTATCGCATTCAGCCCGTCAAATTTCGCCGGAAACGGTCGTCTTCGTTTTGATATTGCTTAAAACACGAAGTCGAATTCCGTTCGTTTGTTTCGTGGATATCGGTGAGTAACTTTCTTTCTATACATGCTAGCGACCTAAAACTTGTTTTATCGCATTCAGCGCGTCAAATTACGCCGGAAACGGTCGTCTTTGTTTTGATATTGCTTGAAACACGAAGTCGAATTCCGTTCGTTTGTTTCGTGGATATCGGTGAGTAACTTTTTTTCTATACATGCTAGCGACCTAAAACTTGTTTCATCGCATACAGCCCGTCAAATTACGCCGGGAACGGTCGTCTTTGTTCTGACATTGCTCGATAGACGAAGTCGGAGTCCGTTTGTTTGTTTTTCAGATATCGGTTAGTAACTTTTTTTCTATACATGCTAGCGACCTAAAACTTGTTTCATCGCATTCAGCGCGTCAAATTACGCCGGAAACGGTCGTCTTTGTTCTGATATTGCTCAAAACACGGAGTCGAATTCCTTTTGTTTGTTTCGTGGATATCGGTGAGTAACTTTTTTTCTTTACATGCTAGCGACCTAAAACTTGTTTTATCGCATTCAGCCCGTCAAATTACGCCGGAAACGGTCGTCTTCGTTTTGATATTGCTTAAAACACGAAGTCGAATTCCGTTCGTTTGTTTCGTGGATATCGGTGAGTAACTTTCTTTCTATACATGCTAGCAACCTAAAACTTGTTTTATCGCATTCAGCGCGTCAAATTACGCCGGAAACGGTCGTCTTTGTTTTGATATTGCTCAAAACACGAAGTCGAATTCCGTACGTTTGTTTCGTGGATATCGGTGAGTAACTTTTTTTCTATACATGCTAGCGACCTAAAACTTGTTTTATCGCATTCAGCGCGTCAAATTACGCCGGAAACGGTCGTCTTTGTTCTGATATTGCTCAAAACACGAAGTCGAATTCCGTACGTTTGTTTCGTGGATATCGGTGAGTAACTTTTTTTCTATACATGCTAGCGACCTAAAACTTGTTTTATCGCATTCAGCGCGTCAAATTACGCCGGAAACGGTCGTCTTCGTTTCGATATTGCTCAAAACACGGAGTCAATTTCCGTTCGTTTGTTTCGTGGATATCGGTGAGTAACTTTTTTTCTATACATGCTAGCGACCTGAAACTTGTTTTATCGCATTTAGCCCGTCAAATTACGCCGGAAACGGTCGTCTTTGTTCTGATATTGCTCGATAGACGAAGTCGAAGTCCGTTTGTTTGTTTTTCAGATATCGGTTAGTAACTTTTTTTCTATACATGCTAGCGACCTAAAACTTGTTTCATCGCATTCAGCGCGTCAAATTACGCCGGAAACGGTCGTCTTTGTTCTGATATTGCTCAAAACACGGAGTCGAATTCCTTTTGTTTGTTTCGTGGATATCGGTGAGTAACTTTTTTTCTATACATGCTAGCGACCTAAAACTTGTTTTATCGCATTCAGCGCGTCAAATTACGCCGGAAACGGTCGTCTTTGTTTTGATATTGCTTGAAACACGAAGTCGAATTCCGTTCGTTTGTTTCGTGGATATCGGTGAGTAACTTTTTTTCTATACATGCTAGCGACCTAAAACTTGTTTTATCGCATACAGCCCGTCAAATTACGCCGGAAACGGTCGTCTTTGTTCTGATATTGCTCGATAGACGAAGTCGGAGTCCGTTTGTTTGTTTTTCAGATATCGGTTAGTAACTTTTTTTCTATACATGCTAGCGACCTAAAACTTGTTTTATCGCATTCAGCGCGTCAAATTACGCCGGAAACGGTCGTCTTTGTTCTGATATTGCTCAAAACACGGAGTCGAATTCCTTTTGTTTGTTTCGTGGATATCGGTGAGTAACTTTTTTTCCATACATGCTAGCGACCTAAAACTTGTTTTATCGCATTCAGCGCGTCAAATTACGCCGGAAACGGTCGTCTTTGTTTTGATATTGCTCAAAACACGGAGTCAATTTCCGTTCGTTTGTTTCGTGGATATCGGTGAGTAACTTTTTTTCTATACATGCTAGCGACCTGAAACTTGTTTTATCGCATTCAGCCCGTCAAATTACGCCGGAAACGGTCGTCTTTGTTCTGATATTGCTCGATAGACGAAGTCGGAGTCCGTTTGTTTGTTTTTCAGATATCGGTTGGTAACTTTTTTTCTATACATGCTAGCGACCTAAAACTTGTTTCATCGCATTCAGCGCGTCAAATTACGCCGGAAACGGTCGTCTTTGTTCTGATATTGCTCGAAACACGAAGTCGAATTCCGTACGTTTGTTTCGTGGATATCGGTGAGTAACTTTTTTTCTATACATGCTAGCGACCTAAAACTTGTTTTATCGCATTCAGCGCGTCAAATTACGCCGGAAACGGTCGTCTTTGTTCTGATATTGCTCAAAACACGGAGTCGAATTCCTTTTGTTTGTTTCGTGGATATCGGTGAGTAACTTTTTTTCTATACATGCTAGCGACCTAAAACTTGTTTTATCGCATTCAGCGCGTCAAATTACGCCGGAAACGGTCGTCTTCGTTTTGATATTGCTTAAAACACGAAGTCGAATTCCGTTCGTTTGTTTCGTGGATATCGGTGAGTAACTTTTTTTCTATACATGCTAGCGACCTAAAACTTGTTTTATCGCATTCAGGCCGTCAAATTACGCCGGAAACGGTCGTCTTTGTTCTGATATTGCTCGATAGACGAAGTCGGAGACCGTTTGTTTGTTTTTCAGATATCGGTTAGTAACTTTTTTTCTATACATGCTAGCGACCTAAAACTTGTTTTATCGCATTCAGCGCGTCAAATTACGCCGGAAACGGTCGTCTTTGTTCTGATATTGCTCAAAACACGGAGTCGAATTCCTTTTGTTTGTTTCGTGGATATCGGTGAGTAACTTTTTTTCTATACATGCTAGCGACCTAAAACTTGTTTTATCGCATTCAGCGCGTCAAATTACGCCGGAAACGGTCGTCTTCGTTTTGATATTGCTTCAAACACGAAGTCGAATTCCGTTCGTTTGTTTCGTGGATATCGGTGAGTAACTTTTTTTCTATACATGCTAGCGACCTAAAACTTGTTTTATCGCATTCAGGCCGTCAAATTACGCCGGAAACGGTCGTCTTTGTTCTGATATTGCTCGATAGACGAAGTCGGAGACCGTTTGTTTGTTTTTCAGATATCGGTTAGTAACTTTTTTTCTATACATGCTAGCGACCTAAAACTTGTTTCATCGCATTCAGCGCGTCAAATTACGCCGGAAACGGTCGTCTTTGTTCTGATATTGCTCAAAACACAGAGTCGAATTCCTTTTGTTTGTTTCGTGGATATCGGTGAGTAACTTTTTTTCTATACATGCTAGCGACCTAAAACTTGTTTTATCGCATTCAGCCCGTCAAATTACGCCGGAAACGGTCGTCTTCGTTCTGATATTGCTCGATAGACGAAGTCGGAGTCCGTTTGTTTGTTTTTCAGATATCGGTTAGTAACTTTTTTTCTATACATGCTAGCGACCTAAAACTTGTTTCATCGCATTCAGCGCGTCAAATTACGCCGGAAACGGTCGTCTTCGTTCTGATATTGCTCAAAACACGGAGTCGTATTCCTTTTGTTTGTTTCGTGGATATCGGTGAGTAACTTTTTTTCTATACATGCTAGCGACCTAAAACTTGTTTTATCGCATACAGCCCGTCAAATTACGCCGGAAACGGTCGTCTTTGTTCTGATATTGCTCAAAACACGGAGTCGAATTCCTTTTGTTTGTTTCGTGGATATCGGTGAGTAACTTTTTTTCTATACATGCTAGCGACCTAAAACTTGTTTTATCGCATTCAGCGCGTCAAATTACGCCGGAAACGGTCGTCTTTGTTTTGATATTGCTCAAAACACGGAGTCAATTTCCGTTCGTTTGTTTCGTGGATATCGGTGAGTAACTTTTTTTCTATACATGCTAGCGACCTAAAACTTGTTTTATCGCATTTAGCCCGTCAAATTACGCCGGAAACGGTCGTCTTCGTTTTGATATTGCTCAAAACACGAAGTCGAATTCCGTTCGTTTGTTTCGTGGATATCGGTGAGTAACTTTTTTTCTATACATGCTAGCGACCTAAAACTTGTTTTATCGCATTCAGCGCGTCAAATTACGCCGGAAACGGTCGTCTTTGTTCTGATATTGCTCGAAACACGAAGTCGAATTCCGTACGTTTGTTTCGTGGATATCGGTGAGTAACTTTTTTTCTATACATGCTAGCGACCTAAAACTTGTTTTATCGCATTCAGCGCGTCAAATTACGCCGGAAACGGCCGTCTTTGTTTTGATATTGCTCGAAACACGAAGTCGAAGTCCGTTTGTTTGTTTTTCAGATATCGGTTGGTAACTTTCTTTCTATACATGCTAGCGACCTAAAACTTGTTTGATCGCATTCAGCGCGTCAAATTACGCCGGAAACGGTCGTCTTTGTTCTGATATTGCTCAAAACACGGAGTCGAATTCCTTTTGTTTGTTTCGTGGATATCGGTGAGTAACTTTTTTTCTATACATGCTAGCGACCTAAAACTTGTTTTATCGCATTCAGCGCGTCAAATTACGCCGGAAACGGTCGTCTTCGTTTTGATATTGCCTAAAACACGAAGTCGAATTCCGTTCGTTTGTTTCGTGGATATCGGTGAGTAACTTTTTTTCTATACATGCTAGCGACCTAAAACTTGTTTTATCGCATTCAGGCCGTCAAATTACGCCGGAAACGGTCGTCTTTGTTCTGATATTGCTCGATAGACGAAGTCGGAGACCGAATGTTTGTTTTTCAGATATCGGTTAGTAACTTTTTTTCTATACATGCTAGCGACCTAAAACTTGTTTTATCGCATTCAGCGCGTCAAATTACGCCGGAAACGGTCGTCTTTGTTCTGATATTGCTCAAAACACGGAGTCGAATTCCTTTTGTTTGTTTCGTGGATATCGGTGAGTAACTTTTTTTCTATACATGCTAGCGACCTGAAACTTGTTTTATCGCATTCAGCGCGTCAAATTACGCCGGAAACGGTCGTCTTCGTTTTGATATTGCTTAAAACACGAAGTCGAATTCCGTTCGTTTGTTTCGTGGATATCGGTGAGTAACTTTTTTTCTATACATGCTAGCGACCTAAAACTTGTTTTATCGCATTCAGGCCGTCAAATTACGCCGGAAACGGTCGGGTTTGTTCTGATATTGCTCGATAGACGAAGTCGGAGACCGTTTGTTTGTTTTTCAGATATCGGTTAGTAACTTTTTTTCTATACATGCTAGCGACCTAAAACTTGTTTCATCGCATTCAGCGCGTCAAATTACGCCGGAAACGGTCGTCTTTGTCCTGATATTGCTCAAAACACAGAGTCGAATTCCTTTTGTTTGTTTCGTGGATATCGGTGAGTAACTTTTTTTCTATACATGCTAGCGACCTAAAACTTGTTTTATCGCATTCAGCCCGTCAAATTACGCCGGAAACGGTCGTCTTTGTTCTGATATTGCTCGATAGACGAAGTCGGAGTCCGTTTGTTTGTTTTTCAGATATCGGTTAGTAACTTTTTTTCTATACATGCTAGCGACCTAAAACTTGTTTCATCGCATTCAGCGCGTCAAATTACGCCGGAAACGGTCGTCTTCGTTCTGATATTGCTCAAAACACGGAGTCGTATTCCTTTTGTTTGTTTCGTGGATATCGGTGAGTAACTTTTTTTCTATACATGCTAGCGACCTAAAACTTGTTTTATCGCATACAGCCCGTCAAATTACGCCGGAAACGGTCGTCTTTGTTCTGATATTGCTCGATAGACGAAGTCGGAGTCCGTTTGTTTGTTTTTCAGATATCGGTTAGTAACTTTTTTTCTATACATGCTAGCGACCTAAAACTTGTTTCATCGCATTCAGCGCGTCAAATTACGCCGGAAACGGTCGTCTTTGTTCTGATATTGCTCAAAACACGGAGTCGAATTCCTTTTGTTTGTTTCGTGGATATCGGTGAGTAACTTTTTTTCTATACATGCTAGCGACCTAAAACTTGTTTCATCGCATTCAGCGCGTCAAATTACGCCGGAAACGGTCGTCTTTGTTCTGATATTGCTCAAAACACAGAGTCGAATTCCTTTTGTTTGTTTCGTGGATATCGGTGAGTAACTTTTTTTCTATACATGCTAGCGACCTAAAACTTGTTTTATCGCATTCAGCCCGTCAAATTACGCCGGAAACGGTCGTCTTTGTTCTGATATTGCTCGATAGACGAAGTCGGAGTCCGTTTGTTTGTTTTTCAGATATCGGTTAGTAACTTTTTTTCTATACATGCTAGCGACCTAAAACTTGTTTCATCGCATTCAGCGCGTCAAATTACGCCGGAAACGGACGTCTTTGTTCTGATATTGCTCAAAACACGGAGTCGTATTCCTTTTGTTTGTTTCGTGGATATCGGTGAGTAACTTTTTTTCTATACATGCTAGCGACCTGAAACTTGGTTTATCGCATTCATTGCGTCAAATCACGCCGGAAACGGTCGTCTTTGTCTTGAGATTGCTTAAAACACGAAGTCGAATTCCGTTTGTTTGTTTCGTGGATATCGGTGAGTAACTTTTTTTCTATACATGCTAGCGACCTAAAACTTGTTCTATCGCATACAGCCCGTCAAATTACGCCGGAAACGGTCGTCTTTGTTCTGATATTGCTCGATAGACGAAGTCGGAGTCCGTTTGTTTGTTTTTCAGATATCGGTTAGTAACTTTTTTTCTATACATGCTAGCGACCTAAAACTTGTTTCATCGCATTCAGCGCGTCAAATTACGCCGGAAACGGTCGTCTTTGTTCTGATATTGCTCAAAACACGGAGTCGAATTCCTTTTGTTTGTTTCGTGGATATCGGTGAGTAACTTTTTTTCTATACATGCTAGCGACCTAAAACTTGTTTTATCGCATTCAGCGCGTCAAATTACGCCGGAAACGGCCGTCTTTGTTTTGATATTGCTCGAAACACGAAGTCGAAGTCCGTTTGTTTGTTTTTCAGATATCGGTTGGTAACTTTCTTTCTATACATGCTAGCGACCTAAAACTTGTTTTATCGCATTCAGCGCGTCAAATTACGCCGGAAACGGTCGTCTTTGTTCTGATATTGCTCAAAACACGGAGTCGAATTCCTTTTGTTTGTTTCGTGGATATCGGTGAGTAACTTTTTTTCTATACATGCTAGCGACCTAAAACTTGTTTTATCGCATTCAGCGCGTCAAATTACGCCGGAAACGGTCGTCTTCGTTTTGATATTGCTTAAAACACGAAGTCGAATTCCGTTCGTTTGTTTCGTGGATATCGGTGAGTAACTTTTTTTCTATACATGCTAGCGACCTAAAACTTGTTTTATCGCATTCAGGCCGTCAAATTACGCCGGAAACGGTCGTCTTTGTTCTGATATTGCTCGATAGACGAAGTCGGAGACCGTTTGTTTGTTTTTCAGATATCGGTTAGTAACTTTTTTTCTATACATGCTAGCGACCTAAAACTTGTTTCATCGCATTCAGCGCGTCAAATTACGCCGGAAACGGTCGTCTTTGTTCTGATATTGCTCAAAACACGGAGTCGAATTCCTTTTGTTTGTTTCGTGGATATCGGTGAGTAACTTTTTTTCTATACATGCTAGCGACCTAAAACTTGTTTCATCGCATTCAGCGCGTCAAATTACGCCGGAAACGGTCGTCTTTGTTCTGATATTGCTCAAAACACAGAGTCGAATTCCTTTTGTTTGTTTCGTGGATATCGGTGAGTAACTTTTTTCCTATACATGCTAGCGACCTAAAACTTGTTTTATCGCATTCAGCCCGTCAAATTACGCCGGAAACGGTCGTCTTTGTTCTGATATTGCTCGATAGACGAAGTCGGAGTCCGTTTGTTTGTTTTTCAGATATCGGTTAGTAACTTTTTTTCTATACATGCTAGCGACCTAAAACTTGTTTTATCGCATTCAGCCCGTCAAATTACGCCGAAAACGGTCGTCTTCGTTTTGATATTGCTTAAAACACGAAGTCGAATTCCGTTCGTTTGTTTCGTGGATATCGGTGAGTAACTTTTTTTCTATACATGCTAGCGACCTAAAACTTGTTTTATCGCATTTAGCCCGTCAAATTACGCCGGGAACGGTCGTCTTCGTTTTGATATTGCTTAAAACACGAAGTCGAATTCCGTTCGTTTGTTTCGTGGATATCGGTGAGTAACTTTTTTTCTATACATGCTAGCGACCTAAAACTTGTTTTATCGCATTCAGCCCGTCAAATTACGCCGGAAACGGTCGTCTTTGTTCTGATATTGCTCGATAGACGAAGTCGGAGTCCGTTTGTTTGTTTTTCAGATATCGGTTAGTAACTTTTTTTCTATACATGCTAGCGACCTAAAACTTGTTTTATCGCATTCAGCCCGTCAAATTACGCCGGAAACGGTCGTCTTCGTTTTGATATTGCTTAAAACACGAAGTCGAATTCCGTTCGTTTGTTTCGTGGATATCGGTGAGTAACTTTTTTTCTATACATGCTAGCGACCTAAAACTTGTTTTATCGCATTCAGCGCGTCAAATTACGCCGGAAACGGTCGTCTTTGTTCTGATATTGCTCGAAACACGAAGTCGAATTCCGTACGTTTGTTTCGTGGATATCGGTGAGTAACTTTTTTTCTATACATGCTAGCGACCTAAAACTTGTTTTATCGCATTCAGCGCGTCAAATTACGCCGGAAACGGCCGTCTTTGTTTTGATATTGCTCAAAACACGAAGTCGAAGTCCGTTTGTTTGTTTTTCAGATATCGGTTGGTAACTTTCTTTCTATACATGCTAGCGACCTAAAACTTGTTTTATCGCATTCAGCGCGTCAAATTACGCCGGAAACGGTCGTCTTCGTTCTGATATTGCTCAAAACACGGAGTCGTATTCCTTTTGTTTGTTTCGTGGATATCGGTGAGTAACTTTTTTTCTATACATGCTAGCGACGTGAAACTTGGTTTATCGCATTCAGCGCGTCAAATTACGCCGGAAACGGTCGTCTTTGTCTTGAGATTGCTTAAAACGAGA
The DNA here is from genome assembly GCF_021155765.1 of Diprion similis. Lineage (NCBI taxonomy): Eukaryota > Metazoa > Arthropoda > Insecta > Hymenoptera > Diprionidae > Diprion > Diprion similis. The sequence goes on along the minus strand of NC_060113.1, from coordinate 11,337,580 downwards.
AGTCGAATTCCGTTTGTTTGTTTCGTGGATATCGGTGAGTAACTTTTTTTCTATACATGCTAGCGACCTAAAACTTGTCCTATCGCATACAGCCCGTCAAATTACGCCGGAAACGGTCGTCTTTGTTCTGATATTGCTCGATAGACGAAGTCGGAGTCCGTTTGTTTGTTTTTCAGATATCGGTTAGTAACTTTTTTTCTATACATGCTAGCGACCTAAAACTTGTTTCATCGCATTCAGCGCGTCAAATTACGCCGGAAACGGTCGTCTTTGTTCTGATATTGCTCAAAACACGGAGTCCAATTCCTTTTTTTTGTTTCGTGGTTATCGGTGAGTAACTTTTTTTCTATACATGCTAGCGACCTAAAACTTGTTTTATCGCATTCAGCCCGTCAAATTACGCCGGAAACGGTCGTCTTCGTTTTGATATTGCTTAAAACACGAAGTCGAATTCCGTTCGTTTGTTTCGTGGATATCGGTGAGTAACTTTTTTTCTATACATGCTAGCGACCTAAAACTTGTTTTATCGCATTCAGGCCGTCAAATTACGCGGGAAACGGTCGTCTTTGTTCTGATATTGCTCGATAGACGAAGTCGGAGACCGTTTGTTTGTTTTTCAGATATCGGTTAGTAACTTTTTTTCTATACATGCTAGCGACCTAAAACTTGTTTCATCGCATTCAGCGCGTCAAATTACGCCGGAAACGGTCGTCTTTGTTCTGATATTGCTCAAAACACGAAGTCGAATTCCGTTTGTTTGTTTCGTGGATATCGGTGAGTAACTTTTTTTCTATACATGCTAGCGACCTAAAACTTGTTTTATCGCATTCAGCGCGTCAAATTACGCCGGAAACGGTCGTCTTTGTTTTGATATTGCTTAAAACACGAAGTCGAATTCCGTTCGTTTGTTTTGTGGATATCGGTGAGTAACTTTTTTTCTATACATGCTAGCGACCTAAAACTTGTTTTATCGCATACAGCCCGTCAAATCACGCCGGAAACGGTCGTCTTTGTTCTGATATTGCTCGATAGACGAAGTCGGAGTCCGTTTGTTTGTTTTTCAGATATCGGTTAGTAACTTTTTTTCTATACATGCTAGCGACCTAAAACTTGTTTCATCGCATTCAGCGCGTCAAATTACGCTGGAAACGGTCGTCTTTGTTCTGATATTGCTCAAAACACGGAGTCGAATTCCTTTTGTTTGTTTCGTGGATATCGGTGGGTAACTTTTTTTCTATAAATGCTAGCGACCTAAAACTTGTTTCATCGCATTCAGCGCGTCAAATTACGCCGGAAACGGTCGTCTTTGTTCTGATATTGCTCAAAACACAGAGTCGAATTCCTTTTGTTTGTTTCGTGGATATCGGTGAGTAACTTTTTTTCTATACATGCTAGCGACCTAAAACTTGTTTTATCGCATTCAGCCCGTCAAATTACGCCGGAAACGGTCGTCTTTGTTCTGATATTGCTTAAAACACGAAGTCGAATTCCGTTTGTTTGTTTCGTGGATATCGGTGAGTAACTTTTTTTCTATACATGCTAGCGACCTAAAACTTGTTTTATCGCATTCAGCGCGTCAACGTACGCCGGAAACGGTCGTCTTTGTTTTGATATTGCTTAAAACACGAAGTCGAATTCCGTTCGTTTGTTTTGTGGATATCGGTAAGTAACTTTTTTTTTATACATGCTAGCGACCTAAAACTTGTTTTATCGCATACAGCCCGTCAAATTACGCCGGAAACGGTCGTCTTTGTTCTGATATTGCTCGATAGACGAAGTCGGAGTCCGTTTGTTTGTTTTTCAGATATCGGTTAGTAACTTTTTTTCTATACATGCTAGCGACCTAAAACTTGTTTCATCGCATTCAGCGCGTCAAATTACGCAGGAAACGGTCGTCTTTGTTCTGATATTGCTCAAAACACGGAGTCGAATTCCTTTTGTTTGTTTCGTGGATATCGGTGAGTAACTTTTTTTCTATAAATGCTAGCGACCTAAAACTTGTTTCATCGCATTCAGCGCGTCAAATTACGCCGGAAACGGTCGTCTTTGTTCTAATATTGCTCAAAACACAGAGTCGAATTCCTTTTGTTTGTTTCGTGGATATCGGTGAGTAACTTTTTTTCTATACATGCTAGCGACCTAAAACTTGTTTTATCGCATTCAGCCCGTCAAATTACGCCGGAAACGGTCGTCTTTGTTCTGATATTGCTCGATAGACGAAGTCGGAGTCCGTTTGTTTGTTTTTCAGATATCGGTTAGTAACTTTTTTTCTATACATGCTAGCGACCTAAAACTTGTTTCATCGCATTCAGCGCGTCAATTTACGCCGGAAACGGTCGTCTTCGTTCTGATATTGCTCAAAACACGGAGTCGAATTCCGTTTGTTTGTTTCGTGGATATCGGTGAGTAACTTTTTTTTTATACATGCTAGCGACCTGAAACTTGGTTTATCGCATTCAGCGCGTCAAATTACGCCGGAAACGGTCGTCTTTGTTTTGATATTGCTTGAAACACGAAGTCGAATTCCGTTTGTTTGTTTCGTGGATATCGGTGAGTAACTTTTCTTCTATACATGCTAGCGACCTAAAACTTGTTCTATCGCATACAGCCCGTCAAATTACGCCGGAAACGGTCGTCTTTGTTCTGATATTGCTCGATAGACGAAGTCGGAGTCCGTTTGTTTGTTTTTCAGATATCGGTTAGTAACTTTTTTTCTATACATGCTAGCGACCTAAAACTTGTTTCATCGCATTCAGCGCGTCAAATTACGCCGGAAACGGTCGTCTTTGTTCTGATATTGCTCAAAACACGGAGTCGAATTCCTTTTGTTTGTTTCGTGGATATCGGTGAGTAACTTTTTTTCTATACATGCTAGCGACCTGAAACTTGGTTCATCGCATTCAGCGCGTCAAATTACGCCGGAAACGGTCGTCTTTGTTTTGATATTGCTTAAAACACAAAGTCGAATTCCGTTTGTTTGTTTCGTGGATATCGGTGAGTAACTTTTTTTCTATACATGCTAGCGACCTAAAACTTGTTCTATCGCATACAGCCCGTCAAATTACGCCGGAAACGGTCGTCTTTGTTCTGATATTGCTCGATAGACGAATTCGGAGTCCGTTTGTTTGTTTTTCAGATATCGGTGAGTAACTTTTTTTCTATACATGCTAGCGACCTGAAACTTGGTTTATCGCATTCAGCGCGTCAAATTACGCCGGAAACGGTCGTCTTTGTTCTGATATTGCTTAAAACACGAAGTCGAATTCCGTTTGTTTGTTTCGTGGATATCGGTGAGTAACTTTTCTTCTATACATGCTAGCGACCTAAAACTTGTTCTATCGCATACAGCCCGTCAAATTACGCCGAAAACGGTCGTCTTTGTTCTGATATTGCTCGATAGACGAAGTCGGAGTCCGTTTGTTTGTTTTTCAGATATCGGTTAGTAACTTTTTTTCTATACATGCTAGCGACCTAAAACTTGTTTCATCGCATTCAGCGCGTCAAATTACGCCGGAAACGGTCGTCTTTGTTCTGATATTGCTCAAAACACGGAGTCGAATTCCTTTTGTTTGTTTCGTGGATATCGGTGAGTAACTTTTTTTCTATAAATGCTAGCGACCCAAAACTTGTTTCATCGCATTCAGCGCGTCAAATTACGCCGGAAACGGTCGTCTTTGTTCTGATATTGCTCAAAACACGGAGTCGAATTCCTTTTGTTTGTTTCGTGGATATCGGTGAGTAACTTTTTTTCTATACATGCTAGCGACCTAAAACTTGTTTCATCGCATTCAGCCCGTCAAATTTCGCCGGAAACGGTCGTCTTCGTTTTGATATTGCTTAAAACACGAAGTCGAATTCCGTTCGTTTGTTTCGTGGATATCGGTGAGTAACTTTTTTTCTATACATGCTAGCGACCTAAAACTTGTTTTATCGCATTCAGCGCGTCAAATTACGCCGGAAACGGCCGTCTTTGTTTTGATATTGCTCGAAACACGAAGTCGAAGTCCGTTTGTTTGTTTTTCAGATATCGGTTGGTAACTTTTTTTCTATACATGCTAGCGACCTAAAACTTGTTTTATCGCATACAGCCCGTCAAATTACGCCGGAAACGGTCGTCTTTGTTCTGATATTGCTCGATAGACGAAGTCGGAGTCCGTTTGTTTGTTTTTCAGATATCGGTTAGTAACTTTTTTTCTATACATGCTAGCGACCTAAAACTTGTTTCATCGCATTCAGCGCGTCAAATTACGCCGGAAACGGTCGTCTTTGTTCTGATATTGCTCAAAACACAGAGTCGAATTCCTTTTGTTTGTTTCGTGGATATCGGTGAGTAACTTTTTTTCTATACATGCTGGCGACCTAAAACTTGTTTTATCGCATTCAGCCCGTCAAATTACGCCGGAAACGGTCGTCTTCGTTTTGATATTGCTTAAAACACGAAGTCGAATTTCGTTCGTTTGTTTCGTGGATATCGGTGAGTAACTTTTTTTCTATACATGCTAGCGACCTAAAACTTGTTTTATCGCATTCAGCGCGTCAAATTACGCCGGAAACGGTCGTCTTCGTTTTGATATTGCTCAAAACACGAAGTCGAATTCCGTTTGTTTGTTTTTCAGATATCGGTTGGTAACTTTTTTTCTATACTTGCTAGCGACCTAAAACTTGTTTCATCGCATTCAGCGCGTCGAATTACGCCGGAAACGGCCGTCTTTGTTTTAATATTGCTCGAAACACGTAGTCGAATTCCGTTTGTTTGTTTCGTGGATATCGGTGAGTAACTTTTTTTCTATACATGCTAGCGACCTGAAACTTGTTTTATCGCATTTAGCGCGTCAAATTACGCCGGAAACGGCCGTCTTTGTTTAGATATTGATCGAAACACGAAGTCGAATTCCGTTTGTTTGTTTTTCAGATATCGGTTGGTAACTTTTTTTCTATACTTGCTAGCGACCTAAAACTTAATTCATCGCATTCAGCGCGTCGAATTACGCCGGTAACGGCCGTCTTTGTTTTGATATTGATCGAAACACGAAGTCGAATTCCGTTTGTTTGTTTCGTGGATATCGGTTGGTAACTTTTTTTCTATACATGCTAGCGACCTCAAACTTGTTTTATCGCATTCAGCGCATCGAATTACGCCGAAAACGGCCGTCTCTGTTTTGATATTGCTCGAAACACGAAGTTGAAGTCCGGTTGTTTGTTTTACAGATATCGGTTGGTAACTTTTTTTCTATACATGCTAGCGACCTAAAACTTGTTTTATCGCATTCAGCGCGTCAAATTACGCCAGAAACGGACGTCTTTGTTTTGATATTGCTCGAAACACGAAGTCGAATTCCGTTTGTTTGTTTCGTGGATATCGGTGAGTAACTTTTTTTCTATACATGCTAGCGACCTGAAACTTGTTTTATCGCATTCAGCGCGTCAAATTACTTCGGAAACGGCCGTCTTTGTTTTGATATTGATCGAAACACGAAGTCGAATTCCGTTTGTTTGTTTTTCAGATATCGGTTGGTAACTTTTTTTCTATACATGCTAGCGACCTAAAACTTGTTTCATTGCATTCAGCGCGTCAAATTATGCCAGAAACGGACGTCTTTGTTTTGATATTGCTCGAAAAACGAAGTCGAAGTCCGTTTGGCTGTTTTTCAGATATCGGTTGGTAACTTTTTTTCTATACATGCTAGCGACCTAAAACTTGTTTTATCGCATTCAGCGCGTCGAATTACGCCGGAAACGGCCGTCTTTGTTTTAATATTGCTCGAAACACGTAGTCGAATTCCGTTTGTTTGTTTCGTGGATATCGGTGAGTAACTTTTTTTCTATACATGCTAGCGACCTGAAACTTGTTTTATCGCATTCAGCGCGTCAAATTACTTCGGAAACGGCCGTCTTTGTTTTGATATTGATCGAAACACGAAGTCGAATTCCGTTTGTTTGTTTTTCAGATATCGGTTGGTAACTTTTTTTCTATACATGCTAGCGACCTAAAACTTGTTTCATCGCATTCAGCGCGTCGAATTACGCCGGTAACGGCCGTCTTTGTTTTGATATTGATCGAAACACGAAGTCGAATTCCGTTTGTTTGTTTCGTGGATATCGGTTGGTAACTTTTTTTCTATACATGCTAGCGACCTCAAACTTGTTTTATCGCATTCAGCGCGTCGAATTACGCCGGAAACGGCCGTCTTTGTTTTGATATTGATCGAAACACGAAGTCGAATTCCGTTTGTTTGTTTCGTGGATATCGGTTGGTAACTTTTTTTCTATACATGCTAGCGACCTAAAACTTGTTTTATCGCATTCAGCGCATCGAATTACGCCGAAAACGGCCGTCTCTGTTTTGATATTGCTCGAAACACGAAGTCGAAGTCCGGTTGTTTGTTTTACAGATATCGGTTGGTAACTTTTTTTCTATACATGCTAGCGACCTAAAACTTGTTTTATCGCATTCAGCGCGTCAAATTACGCCAGAAACGGACGTCTTTGTTTTGATATTGCTCGAAACACGAAGTCGAATTCCGTTTGTTTGTTTCGTGGATATCGGTGAGTAACTTTTTTTCTATACATGCTTGCGACCTGAAACTTGTTTTATCGCATTCAGCGCGTCAAATTACGCCGGAAACGGCCGTCTTTGTTTTGATATTGCTCGAAACACGAAGTCGAATTCCGTTTGTTTGTTTTTCAGATATCTCTTGGTCACTTTTTTTCTATACATGCTAGCGACCTGAAACTTGTTTTATCGCATTCAGCGCGTCAAATTATGCCAGAAACGGACGTCTTTGTTTTGATATTGCTCGAAACACGAAGTCGAAGTCCGTTTGTTTGTTTTTCAGATATCGGTTGGTAACTTTTTTTCTATACATGCTAGCGACCTAAAACTTGTTTCATTGCATTCAGCGCGTCAAATTATGCCAGAAACGGACGTCTTTGTTTTGATATTGCTCGAAAAACGAAGTCGAAGTCCGTTTGGCTGTTTTTCAGATATCGGTTGGTAACTTTTTTTCTATACATGCTAGCGACCTAAAACTTGTTTTATCGCATTCAGCGCGTCGAATTACGCCGGAAACGGCCGTCTTTGTTTTAATATTGCTCGAAACACGTAGTCGAATTCCGTTTGTTTGTTTCGTGGATATCGGTGAGTAACTTTTTTTCTATACATGCTAGCGACCTGAAACTTGTTTTATCGCATTCAGCGCGTCAAATTACTTCGGAAACGGCCGTCTTTGTTTTGATATTGATCGAAACACGAAGTCGAATTCCGTTTGTTTGTTTTTCAGATATCGGTTGGTAACTTTTTTTCTATACATGCTAGCGACCTAAAACTTGTTTCATCGCATTCAGCGCGTCGAATTACGCCGGTAACGGCCGTCTTTGTTTTGATATTGATCGAAACACGAAGTCGAATTCCGTTTGTTTGTTTCGTGGATATCGGTTGGTAACTTTTTTTCTATACATGCTAGCGACCTCAAACTTGTTTTATCGCATTCAGCGCGTCGAATTACGCCGGAAACGGCCGTCTTTGTTTTGATATTGATCGAAACACGAAGTCGAATTCCGTTTGTTTGTTTCGTGGATATCGGTTGGTAACTTTTTTTCTATACATGCTAGCGACCTAAAACTTGTTTTATCGCATTCAGCGCATCGAATTACGCCGAAAACGGCCGTCTCTGTTTTGATATTGCTCGAAACACGAAGTCGAAGTCCGGTTGTTTGTTTTACAGATATCGGTTGGTAACTTTTTTTCTATACATGCTAGCGACCTAAAACTTGTTTTATCGCATTCAGCGCGTCAAATTACGCCAGAAACGGACGTCTTTGTTTTGATATTGCTCGAAACACGAAGTCGAATTCCGTTTGTTTGTTTCGTGGATATCGGTGAGTAACTTTTTTTCTATACATGCTAGCGACCTGAAACTTGTTTTATCGCATTCAGCGCGTCAAATTACTTCGGAAACGGCCGTCTTTGTTTTGATATTGATCGAAACACGAAGTCGAATTCCGTTTGTTTGTTTTTCAGATATCGGTTGGTAACTTTTTTTCTATACATGCTAGCGACCTAAAACTTGTTTCATTGCATTCAGCGCGTCAAATTATGCCAGAAACGGACGTCTTTGTTTTGATATTGCTCGAAAAACGAAGTCGAAGTCCGTTTGGCTGTTTTTCAGATATCGGTTGGTAACTTTTTTTCTATACATGCTAGCGACCTAAAACTTGTTTTATCGCATTCAGCGCGTCGAATTACGCCGGAAACGGCCGTCTTTGTTTTAATATTGCTCGAAACACGTAGTCGAATTCCGTTTGTTTGTTTCGTGGATATCGGTGAGTAACTTTTTTTCTATACATGCTAGCGACCTGAAACTTGTTTTATCGCATTCAGCGCGTCAAATTACTTCGGAAACGGCCGTCTTTGTTTTGATATTGATCGAAACACGAAGTCGAATTCCGTTTGTTTGTTTTTCAGATATCGGTTGGTAACTTTTTTTCTATACATGCTAGCGACCTAAAACTTGTTTCATCGCATTCAGCGCGTCGAATTACGCCGGTAACGGCCGTCTTTGTTTTGATATTGATCGAAACACGAAGTCGAATTCCGTTTGTTTGTTTCGTGGATATCGGTTGGTAACTTTTTTTCTATACATGCTAGCGACCTCAAACTTGTTTTATCGCATTCAGCGCGTCGAATTACGCCGGAAACGGCCGTCTTTGTTTTGATATTGATCGAAACACGAAGTCGAATTCCGTTTGTTTGTTTCGTGGATATCGGTTGGTAACTTTTTTTCTATACATGCTAGCGACCTAAAACTTGTTTTATCGCATTCAGCGCATCGAATTACGCCGAAAACGGCCGTCTCTGTTTTGATATTGCTCGAAACACGAAGTCGAAGTCCGGTTGTTTGTTTTACAGATATCGGTTGGTAACTTTTTTTCTATACATGCTAGCGACCTAAAACTTGTTTTATCGCATTCAGCGCGTCAAATTACGCCAGAAACGGACGTCTTTGTTTTGATATTGCTCGAAACACGAAGTCGAATTCCGTTTGTTTGTTTCGTGGATATCGGTGAGTAACTTTTTTTCTATACATGCTTGCGACCTGAAACTTGTTTTATCGCATTCAGCGCGTCAAATTACGCCGGAAACGGCCGTCTTTGTTTTGATATTGCTCGAAACACGAAGTCGAATTCCGTTTGTTTGTTTTTCAGATATCTCTTGGTCACTTTTTTTCTATACATGCTAGCGACCTGAAACTTGTTTTATCGCATTCAGCGCGTCAAATTACGCCAGAAACGGACGTCTTTGTTTTGATATTGCTCGAAACACGAAGTCGAAGTCCGTTTGTTTGTTTTTCAGATATCGGTTGGTAACTTTTTTTCTATACATGCTAGCGACCTAAAACTTGTTTCATTGCATTCAGCGCGTCAAATTATGCCAGAAACGGACGTCTTTGTTTTGATATTGCTCGAAAAACGAAGTCGAAGTCCGTTTGGCTGTTTTTCAGATATCGGTTGGTAACTTTTTTTCTATACATGCTAGCGACCTAAAACTTGTTTTATCGCATTCAGCGCGTCGAATTACGCCGGAAACGGCCGTCTTTGTTTTAATATTGCTCGAAACACGTAGTCGAATTCCGTTTGTTTGTTTCGTGGATATCGGTGAGTAACTTTTTTTCTATACATGCTAGCGACCTGAAACTTGTTTTATCGCATTCAGCGCGTCAAATTACTTCGGAAACGGCCGTCTTTGTTTTGATATTGATCGAAACACGAAGTCGAATTCCGTTTGTTTGTTTTTCAGATATCGGTTGGTAACTTTTTTTCTATACATGCTAGCGACCTAAAACTTGTTTCATCGCATTCAGCGCGTCGAATTACGCCGGTAACGGCCGTCTTTGTTTTGATATTGATCGAAACACGAAGTCGAATTCCGTTTGTTTGTTTCGTGGATATCGGTTGGTAACTTTTTTTCTATACATGCTAGCGACCTCAAACTTGTTTTATCGCATTCAGCGCGTCGAATTACGCCGGAAACGGCCGTCTTTGTTTTGATATTGATCGAAACACGAAGTCGAATTCCGTTTGTTTGTTTCGTGGATATCGGTTGGTAACTTTTTTTCTATACATGCTAGCGACCTAAAACTTGTTTTATCGCATTCAGCGCATCGAATTACGCCGAAAACGGCCGTCTCTGTTTTGATATTGCTCGAAACACGAAGTCGAAGTCCGGTTGTTTGTTTTACAGATATCGGTTGGTAACTTTTTTTCTATACATGCTAGCGACCTAAAACTTGTTTTATCGCATTCAGCGCGTCAAATTACGCCAGAAACGGACGTCTTTGTTTTGATATTGCTCGAAACACGAAGTCGAATTCCGTTTGTTTGTTTCGTGGATATCGGTGAGTAACTTTTTTTCTATACATGCTTGCGACCTGAAACTTGTTTTATCGCATTCAGCGCGTCAAATTACGCCGGAAACGGCCGTCTTTGTTTTGATATTGCTCGAAACACGAAGTCGAATTCCGTTTGTTTGTTTTTCAGATATCTCTTGGTCACTTTTTTTCTATACATGCTAGCGACCTGAAACTTGTTTTATCGCATTCAGCGCGTCAAATTATGCCAGAAACGGACGTCTTTGTTTTGATATTGCTCGAAACACGAAGTCGAAGTCCGTTTGTTTGTTTTTCAGATATCGGTTGGTAACTTTTTTTCTATACATGCTAGCGACCTAAAACTTGTTTTATCGCATTCAGCGCGTCGAATTACGCCGGAAACGGCCGTCTTTGTTTTAATATTGCTCGAAACACGTAGTCGAATTCCGTTTGTTTGTTTCGTGGATATCGGTGAGTAACTTTTTTTCTATACATGCTAGCGACCTGAAACTTGTTTTATCGCATTTAGCGCGTCAAATTACGCCGGAAACGGCCGTCTTTGTTTAGATATTGATCGAAACACGAAGTCGAATTCCGTTTGTTTGTTTCGTGGATATCGGTGAGTAACTTTTTTTCTATACATGCTTGCGACCTGAAACTTGTTTTATCGCATTCAGCGCGTCAAATTACGCCGGAAACGGCCGTCTTTGTTTTGATATTGCTCGAAACACGAAGTCGAATTCCGTTTGTTTGTTTTTCAGATATCTCTTGGTCACTTTTTTTCTATACATGCTAGCGACCTGAAACTTGTTTTATCGCATTCAGCGCGTCAAATTATGCCAGAAACGGACGTCTTTGTTTTGATATTGCTCGAAACACGAAGTCGAAGTCCGTTTGTTTGTTTTTCAGATATCGGTTGGTAACTTTTTTTCTATACATGCTAGCGACCTAAAACTTGTTTTATCGCATTCAGCGCGTCGAATTACGCCGGAAACGGCCGTCTTTGTTTTAATATTGCTCGAAACACGTAGTCGAATTCCGTTTGTTTGTTTCGTGGATATCGGTGAGTAACTTTTTTTCTATACATGCTAGCGACCTGAAACTTGTTTTATCGCATTTAGCGCGTCAAATTACGCCGGAAACGGCCGTCTTTGTTTAGATATTGATCGAAACACGAAGTCGAATTCCGTTTGTTTGTTTTTCAGATATCGGTTGGTAACTTTTTTTCTATACTTGCTAGCGACCTAAAACTTAATTCATCGCATTCAGCGCGTCGAATTACGCCGGTAACGGCCGTCTTCGTTTTGATATTGATCGAAACACGAAGTCGAATTCCGTTTGTTTGTTTCGTGGATATCGGTTGGTAACTTTTTTTCTATACATGCTAGCGACCTCAAACTTGTTTTATCGCATTCAGCGCATCGAATTACGCCGAAAACGGCCGTCTCTGTTTTGATATTGCTCGAAACACGAAGTTGAAGTCCGGTTGTTTGTTTTACAGATATCGGTTGGTAACTTTTTTTCTATACATGCTAGCGACCTAAAACTTGTTTTATCGCATTCAGCGCGTCAAATTACGCCAGAAACGGACGTCTTTGTTTTGATATTGCTCGAAACACGAAGTCGAATTCCGTTTGTTTGTTTCGTGGATATCGGTGAGTAACTTTTTTTCTATACATGCTTGCGACCTAAAACTTGTTTTATCGCATTCAGCGCGTCAAATTACGCCGGAAACGGCCGTCTTTGTTTTGATATTGCTCGAAACACGAAGTCGAATTCCGTTTGTTTGTTTTTCAGATATCTCTTGGTCACTTTTTTTCTATACATGCTAGCGACCTGAAGCTTGTTTTATCGCATTCAGCGCGTCAAATTATGCCAGAAACGGACGTCTTTGTTTTGATATTGCTCGAAACACGAAGTCGAAGTCCGTTTGTTTGTTTTTCAGATATCGGTTGGTAACTTTTTTTCTATACATGCTAGCGACCTAAAACTTGTTTTATCGCATTCAGCGCGTCGAATTACGCCGGAAACGGCCGTCTTTGTTTTAATATTGCTCGAAACACGTAGTCGAATTCCGTTTGTTTGTTTCGTGGATATCGGTGAGTAACTTTTTTTCTATACATGCTAGCGACCTGAAACTTGTTTTATCGCATTTAGCGCGTCAAATTACGCCGGAAACGGCCGTCTTTGTTTAGATATTGATCGAAACACGAAGTCGAATTCCGTTTGTTTGTTTTTCAGATATCGGTTGGTAACTTTTTTTCTATACTTGCTAGCGACCTAAAACTTGTTTCATCGCATTCAGCGCGTCGAATTACGCCGGTAACGGCCGTCTTTGTTTTGATATTGATCGAAACACGAAGTCGAATTCCGTTTGTTTGTTTCGTGGATATCGGTGAGTAACTTTTTTTCTATACATGCTAGCGACCTGAAACTTGTTTTATCGCATTCAGCGCGTCAAATTACTTCGGAAACGGCCGTCTTTGTTTTGATATTGATCGAAACACGAAGTCGAATTCCGTTTGTTTGTTTTTCAGATATCGGTTGGTAACTTTTTTTCTATACATGCTAGCGACCTAAAACTTGTTTCATCGCATTCAGCGCGTCAAATTATGCCAGAAACGGACGTCTTTGTTTTGATATTGCTCGAAACACGAAGTCGAAGTCCGTTTGGCTGTTTTTCAGATATCGGTTGGTAACTTTTTTTCTATACATGCTAGCGACCTAAAACTTGTTTTATCGCATTCAGCGCGTCGAATTACGCCGGAAACGGCCGTCTTTGTTTTAATATTGCTCGAAACACGTAGTCGAATTCCGTTTGTTTGTTTCGTGGATATCGGTGAGTAACTTTTTTTCTATACATGCTAGCGACCTGAAACTTGTTTTATCGCATTCAGCGCGTCAAATTACTTCGGAAACGGCCGTCTTTGTTTTGATATTGATCGAAACACGAAGTCGAATTCCGTTTGTTTGTTTTTCAGATATCGGTTGGTAACTTTTTTTCTATACATGCTAGCGACCTGAAACTTGTTTTATCGCATTTAGCGCGTCAAATTACGCCGGAAACGGCCGTCTTTGTTTTGATATTGCTCGAAACACGAAGTCGAATTCCGTTTGTTTGTTTTTCAGATATCTCTTGGTCACTTTTTTTCTATACATGCTAGCGACCTGAAGCTTGTTTTATCGCATTCAGCGCGTCAAATTATGCCAGAAACGGACGTCTTTGTTTTGATATTGCTCGAAACACGAAGTCGAAGTCCGTTTGTTTGTTTTTCAGATATCGGTTGGTAACTTTTTTTCTATACATGCTAGCGACCTAAAACTTGTTTTATCGCATTCAGCGCGTCGAATTACGCCGGAAACGGCCGTCTTTGTTTTAATATTGCTCGAAACACGTAGTCGAATTCCGTTTGTTTGTTTCGTGGATATCGGTGAGTAACTTTTTTTCTATACATGCTAGCGACCTGAAACTTGTTTTATCGCATTTAGCGCGTCAAATTACGCCGGAAACGGCCGTCTTTGTTTAGATATTGATCGAAACACGAAGTCGAATTCCGTTTGTTTGTTTTTCAGATATCGGTTGGTAACTTTTTTTCTATACTTGCTAGCGACCTAAAACTTGTTTCATCGCATTCAGCGCGTCGAATTACGCCGGTAACGGCCGTCTTTGTTTTGATATTGATCGAAACACGAAGTCGAATTCCGTTTGTTTGTTTCGTGGATATCGGTGAGTAACTTTTTTTCTATACATGCTAGCGACCTGAAACTTGTTTTATCGCATTCAGCGCGTCAAATTACTTCGGAAACGGCCGTCTTTGTTTTGATATTGATCGAAACACGAAGTCGAATTCCGTTTGTTTGTTTTTCAGATATCGGTTGGTAACTTTTTTTCTATACATGCTAGCGACCTAAAACTTGTTTCATCGCATTCAGCGCGTCAAATTATGCCAGAAACGGACGTCTTTGTTTTGATATTGCTCGAAACACGAAGTCGAAGTCCGTTTGGCTGTTTTTCAGATATCGGTTGGTAACTTTTTTTCTATACATGCTAGCGACCTAAAACTTGTTTTATCGCATTCAGCGCGTCGAATTACGCCGGAAACGGCCGTCTTTGTTTTAATATTGCTCGAAACACGTAGTCGAATTCCGTTTGTTTGTTTCGTGGATATCGGTGAGTAACTTTTTTTCTATACATGCTAGCGACCTGAAACTTGTTTTATCGCATTCAGCGCGTCAAATTACTTCGGAAACGGCCGTCTTTGTTTTGATATTGATCGAAACACGAAGTCGAATTCCGTTTGTTTGTTTTTCAGATATCGGTTGGTAACTTTTTTTCTATACATGCTAGCGACCTAAAACTTGTTTCATCGCATTCAGCGCGTCGAATTACGCCGGTAACGGCCGTCTTTGTTTTGATATTGATCGAAACACGAAGTCGAATTCCGTTTGTTTGTTTCGTGGATATCGGTTGGTAACTTTTTTTCTATACATGCTAGCGACCTCAAACTTGTTTTATCGCATTCAGCGCATCGAATTACGCCGAAAACGGCCGTCTCTGTTTTGATATTGCTCGAAACACGAAGTCGAAGTCCGGTTGTTTGTTTTACAGATATCGGTTGGTAACTTTTTTTCTATACATGCTAGCGACCTAAAACTTGTTTTATCGCATTCAGCGCGTCAAATTACGCCAGAAACGGACGTCTTTGTTTTGATATTGCTCGAAACACGAAGTCGAATTCCGTTTGTTTGTTTCGTGGATATCGGTGAGTAACTTTTTTTCTATACATGCTTGCGACCTGAAACTTGTTTTATCGCATTCAGCGCGTCAAATTACGCCGGCAACGGCCGTCTTTGTCTTGATATTGCTCGAAACACGAAGTCGAATTCCGTTTGTTTGTTTTTCAGATATCTCTTGGTCACTTTTTTTCTATACATGCTAGCGACCTGAAGCTTGTTTTATCGCATTCAGCGCGTCAAATTATGCCAGAAACGGACGTCTTTGTTTTGATATTGCTCGAAACACGAAGTCGAAGTCCGTTTGTTTGTTTTTCAGATATCGGTTGGTAACTTTTTTTCTATACATGCTAGCGACCTAAAACTTGTTTTATCGCATTCAGCGCGTCAAATTACGCCAGAAACGGACGTCTTTGTTTTGATATTGCTCGAAACACGAAGTCGAATTCCGTTTGTTTGTTTCGTGGATATCGGTGAGTAACTTTTTTTCTATACATGCTTGCGACCTGAAACTTGTTTTATCGCATTCAGCGCGTCAAATTACGCCGGAAACGGCCGTCTTTGTTTTGATATTGATCGAAACACGAAGTCGAATTCCGTTTGTTTGTTTCGTGGATATCGGTGAGTAACTTTTTTTCTATACATGCTAGCGACCTGAAACTTGTTTTATCGCATTCAGCGCGTCAAATTACTTCGGAAACGGCCGTCTTTGTTTTGATATTGATCGAAACACGAAGTCGAATTCCGTTTGTTTGTTTTTCAGATATCGGTTGGTAACTTTTTTTCTATACATGCTAGCGACCTAAAACTTGTTTCATCGCATTCAGCGCGTCAAATTATGCCAGAAACGGACGTCTTTGTTTTGATATTGCTCGAAACACGAAGTCGAAGTCCGTTTGGCTGTTTTTCAGATATCGGTTGGTAACTTTTTTTCTATACATGCTAGCGACCTAAAACTTGTTTTATCGCATTCAGCGCGTCGAATTACGCCGGAAACGGCCGTCTTTGTTTTAATATTGCTCGAAACACGTAGTCGAATTCCGTTTGTTTGTTTCGTGGATATCGGTGAGTAACTTTTTTTCTATACATGCTAGCGACCTGAAACTTGTTTTATCGCATTCAGCGCGTCAAATTACTTCGGAAACGGCCGTCTTTGTTTTGATATTGATCGAAACACGAAGTCGAATTCCGTTTGTTTGTTTTTCAGATATCGGTTGGTAACTTTTTTTCTATACATGCTAGCGACCTAAAACTTGTTTCATCGCATTCAGCGCGTCGAATTACGCCGGTAACGGCCGTCTTTGTTTTGATATTGATCGAAACACGAAGTCGAATTCCGTTTGTTTGTTTCGTGGATATCGGTTGGTAACTTTTTTTCTATACATGCTAGCGACCTCAAACTTGTTTTATCGCATTCAGCGCATCGAATTACGCCGAAAACGGCCGTCTCTGTTTTGATATTGCTCGAAACACGAAGTCGAAGTCCGGTTGTTTGTTTTACAGATATCGGTTGGTAACTTTTTTTCTATACATGCTAGCGACCTAAAACTTGTTTTATCGCATTCAGCGCGTCAAATTACGCCAGAAACGGACGTCTTTGTTTTGATATTGCTCGAAACACGAAGTCGAATTCCGTTTGTTTGTTTCGTGGATATCGGTGAGTAACTTTTTTTCTATACATGCTTGCGACCTGAAACTTGTTTTATCGCATTCAGCGCGTCAAATTACGCCGGAAACGGCCGTCTTTGTTTTGATATTGCTCGAAACACGAAGTCGAATTCCGTTTGTTTGTTTTTCAGATATCTCTTGGTCACTTTTTTTCTATACATGCTAGCGACCTGAAGCTTGTTTTATCGCATTCAGCGCGTCAAATTATGCCAGAAACGGACGTCTTTGTTTTGATATTGCTCGAAACACGAAGTCGAAGTCCGTTTGTTTGTTTTTCAGATATCGGTTGGTAACTTTTTTTCTATACATGCTAGCGACCTAAAACTTGTTTTATCGCATTCAGCGCGTCGAATTACGCCGGAAACGGCCGTCTTTGTTTTAATATTGCTCGAAACACGTAGTCGAATTCCGTTTGTTTGTTTCGTGGATATCGGTGAGTAACTTTTTTTCTATACATGCTAGCGACCTGAAACTTGTTTTATCGCATTCAGCGCGTCAAATTACTTCGGAAACGGCCGTCTTTGTTTTGATATTGATCGAAACACGAAGTCGAATTCCGTTTGTTTGTTTTTCAGATATCGGTTGGTAACTTTTTTTCTATACATGCTAGCGACCTAAAACTTGTTTCATCGCATTCAGCGCGTCGAATTACGCCGGTAACGGCCGTCTTTGTTTTGATATTGATCGAAACACGAAGTCGAATTCCGTTTGTTTGTTTCGTGGATATCGGTTGGTAACTTTTTTTCTATACATGCTAGCGACCTCAAACTTGTTTTATCGCATTCAGCGCATCGAATTACGCCGAAAACGGCCGTCTCTGTTTTGATATTGCTCGAAACACGAAGTCGAAGTCCGGTTGTTTGTTTTACAGATATCGGTTGGTAACTTTTTTTCTATACATGCTAGCGACCTAAAACTTGTTTTATCGCATTCAGCGCGTCAAATTACGCCGAAAACGGCCGTCTTTGTTTTGATATTGCTCGAAACACGAAGTCGAAGTCCGTTTGTTTGTTTTCCAGATATCGGTTGGTAACTTTTTTTCTATACATGCTAGCGACCCCAAACTTGTTTTATCGCATTCAGCGCGTCGAATTACGCCGGAAACGGCCGTCTTTGTTTTGATATTGCTCGAAACACGAAGTCGAATTCCGTTTGTTTGTTTCGTGAATATCGGTGGATAACTTTTTTTCTATACATGCTAGCGACCTGAAACTTGTTTTATCGCATTCAGCGCGTCAAATTACGCCGGAAACGGCCGTCTTTGTTTTGATATTGCTCGAAACACGAAGTCGAAGTCCGTTTGTTTGTTTTTCAGATATCGGTTGGTAACTTTTTTTCTATACATGCTAGCGACCTAAAACTTGTTTTATCGCATTCAGCGCGTCGAATTACGCCGGAAACGGCCGTCTTTGTTTTAATATTGCTCGGAACACGTAGTCGAATTCCGTTTGTTTGTTCCGTGGATATCGGTGAGTAACTTTTTTTCTATACATGCTAGCGACCTAAAACTTGTTTTATCGCATTCAGCGCGTCAAATTACGCCGGAAACGGCCGTGTTTGTTTTGATATTGCTTGAAACACGTAGTCGAATTCCGTTTGTTTGTTTCGTGGATATCGGAGAGTAACTTTTTTTCTATACATGCTAGCGACCTAAAACTTGTTTTATCGCATTTAGCGCGTCGAATTACGCCGGAAACGGCCGTCTTTGTTTTGATATTGAACGAAACACGAAGTCGAATTCCGTTTGTTTGTTTCGTGGATATCGGTTGGTAACTTTTTTTCTATACATGCTAGCGACCCCAAACTTGTTTTATCGCATTCAGCGCGTCGAATTACGCCGGAAACGGCCGTCTTTGTTTTGATATTGCTCGAAACACGAAGTCGAAGTCCGTTTGTTTGTTTTTCAGATATCGGTTGGTAACTTTTTTTCTAGACATGCTAGCGACCTAAAACTTGTTTTATCGCATTCAGCGCGTCAAATTACGCCAGAATCGGACGTCTTTGTTTTGATATTGCTCGAAACACGAAGTCGAAGTCCGTTTGTTTGTTTTCCAGATATCGGTTGGTAACTTTTTTTCTATACATGCTAACGACCTCAAACTTGTTTTATCGCATTCAGCGCGTCGAATTACGCCGGAAACGGCCGTCTTTGTTTTAATATTGCTCGAAACACGTAGTCGAATTCCGTTTGTTTGTTTCGTGGATATCGGTTGGTAACTTTTTTTCTATACATGCTAGCGACCTCAAACTTGTTTTATCGCATTCAGCGCGTCGAATTACGCCGGAAACGGCCGTCTTTGTTTTAATATTGCTCGAAACACGTAGTCGAATTCCGTTTGTTTGTTTCGTGGATATCGAAGAGTAACTTTTTTTCTATACATGCTAGCGACCTAAAACTTGTTTTATCGCATTCAGCGCGTCGAATTACGCCGGAAACGGCCGTCTTTGTTTTAATATTGCTCGAAACACGTAGTCGAATTCCGTTTGTTTGTTTCGTGGATATCGAAGAGTAACTTTTTTTCTATACATGCTAGCGACCTAAAACTTGTTTTATCGCATTCAGCGCGTCAAATTACGCCGGAAACGGCCGTCTTTGTTTTGATATTGCTCGAAACACGAAGTCGAAGTCCGTTTGTTTGTTTTCCAGATATCGGTTGGTAACTTTTTTTCTATACATGCTAGCGACCCCAAACTTGTTTTATCGCATTCAGCGCGTCGAATTACGCCGGAAACGGCCGTCTTTGTTTTGATATTGCTCGAAACACGAAGTCGAATTCCGTTTGTTTGTTTCGTGAATATCGGTGGATAACTTTTTTTCTATACATGCTAGCGACCTGAAACTTGTTTTATCGCATTCAGCGCGTCAAATTACGCCGGAAACGGCCGTCTTTGTTTTGATATTGCTCGAAACACGAAGTCGAAGTCCGTTTGTTTGTTTTTCAGATATCGGTTGGTAACTTTTTTTCTATACATGCTAGCGACCTAAAACTTGTTTTATCGCATTCAGCGCGTCGAATTACGCCGGAAACGGCCGTCTTTGTTTTAATATTGCTCGGAACACGTAGTCGAATTCCGTTTGTTTGTTCCGTGGATATCGGTGAGTAACTTTTTTTCTATACATGCTAGCGACCTAAAACTTGTTTTATCGCATTCAGCGCGTCTAATTACGCCGGAAACGGCCGTGTTTGTTTTGATATTGCTTGAAACACGTAGTCGAATTCCGTTTGTTTGTTTCGTGGATATCGGAGAGTAACTTTTTTTCTATACATGCTAGCGACCTAAAACTTGTTTTATCGCATTTAGCGCGTCGAATTACGCCGGAAACGGCCGTCTTTGTTTTGATATTGAACGAAACACAAAGTCGAATTCCGTTTGTTTGTTTCGTGGATATCGGTTGGTAACTTTTTTTCTATACATGCTAGCGACCCCAAACTTGTTTTATCGCATTCAGCGCGTCGAATTACGCCGGAAACGGCCGTCTTTGTTTTGATATTGCTCGAAACACGAAGTCGAAGTCCGTTTGTTTGTTTTTCAGATATCGGTTGGTAACTTTTTTTCTATACATGCTAGCGACCTTAAACTTGTTTTATCGCATTCAGCGCGTCAAATTACGCCAGAAACGGACGTCTTTGTTTTGATATTGCTCGAAACACGAAGTCGAAGTCCGTTTGTTTGTTTTTCAGATATCGGTTGGTAACTTTTTGTCTATACATGCTAACGACCTAAAACTTGTTTTATCGCATTCAGCGCGTCGAATTACGCCGGAAACGGCCGTCTTTGTTTTAATATTGCTCGAAACACGTAGTCGAATTCCGTTTGTTTGTTTCGTGGATATCGGTGAGTAATTTTTTTTCTATACATGCTAGCGACCTGAAACTTGTTTTATCGCATTTAGCGCGTCAAATTACGCCGGAAACGGCCGTCTTTGTTTTGATATTGCTCGAAACACGAAGTCGAAGTCCGTTTGTTTGTTTTTCAGATATCGGTTGGTAACTTTTTTTCTATACATGCTAGCGACCTAAAACTTGTTTTATCGCATTCAGCGCGTCGAATTACGCCGGAAACGGCCGTCTTTGTTTTAATATTGCTCGGAACACGTAGTCGAATTCCGTTTGTTTGTTCCGTGGATATCGGTGAGTAACTTTTTTTCTATACATGCTAGCGACCTAAAACTTGTTTTATCGCATTCAGCGCGTCTAATTACGCCGGAAACGGCCGTGTTTGTTTTGATATTGCTTGAAACACGTAGTCGAATTCCGTTTGTTTGTTTCGTGGATATCGGAGAGTAACTTTTTTTCTATACATGCTAGCGACCTAAAACTTGTTTTATCGCATTTAGCGCGTCGAATTACGCCGGAAACGGCCGTCTTTGTTTTGATATTGAACGAAACACGAAGTCGAATTCCGTTTGTTTGTTTCGTGGATATCGGTTGGTAACTTTTTTTCTATACATGCTAGCGACCCCAAACTTGTTTTATCGCATTCAGCGCGTCGAATTACGCCGGAAACGGCCGTCTTTGTTTTGATATTGCTCGAAACACGAAGTCGAAGTCCGTTTGTTTGTTTTTCAGATATCGGTTGGTAACTTTTTTTCTATACATGCTAGCGACCTTAAACTTGTTTTATCGCATTCAGCGCGTCAAATTACGCCAGAAACGGACGTCTTTGTTTTGATATTGCTCGAAACACGAAGTCGAAGTCCGTTTGTTTGTTTTTCAGATATCGGTTGGTAACTTTTTTTCTATACATGCTAACGACCTAAAACTTGTTTTATCGCATTCAGCGCGTCGAATTACGCCGGAAACGGCCGTCTTTGTTTTAATATTGCTCGAAACACGTAGTCGAATTCCGTTTGTTTGTTTCGTGGATATCGGTGAGTAACTTTTTTTCTATACATGCTAGCGACCTGAAACTTGTTTTATCGCATTTAGCGCGTCAAATTACGCCGGAAACGGCCGTCTTTGTTTTGATATTGATCGAAACACGAAGTCGAATTCCGTTTGTTTGTTTTTCAGATATCGGTTGGTAACTTTTTTTCTATACTTGCTAGCGACCTAAAACTTGTTTCATCGCATTCAGCGCGTCGAATTACGCCGGTAACGGCCGTCTTTGTTTTGATATTGATCGAAACACGAAGTCGAATTCCGTTTGTTTGTTTCGTGGATATCGGTTGGTAACTTTTTTTCTATACATGCTAGCGACCTCAAACTTGTTTTATCGCATTCAGCGCGTCGAATTACGCCGGAAACGGCCGTCTTTGTTTTGATATTGCTCGAAACACGAAGTCGAATTCCGTTTGTTTGTTTCGTGAATATCGGTGGATAACTTTTTTTCTATACATGCTAGCGACCTGAAACTTGTTTTATCGCATTCAGCGCGTCAAATTACGCCGGAAACGGCCGTCTTTGTTTTGATATTGCTCGAAACACGAAGTCGAAGTCCGTTTGTTTGTTTTTCAGATATCGGTTGGTAACTTTTTTTCTATACATGCTAGCGACCTTAAACTTGTTTTATCGCATTCAGCGCGTCAAATTACGCCAGAAACGGACGTCTTTGTTTTGATATTGCTCGAAACACGAAGTCGAAGTCCGTTTGTTTGTTTTTCAGATATCGGTTGGTAACTTTTTTTCTATACATGCTAACGACCTAAAACTTGTTTTATCGCATTCAGCGCGTCGAATTACGCCGGAAACGGCCGTCTTTGTTTTAATATTGCTCGAAACACGTAGTCGAATTCCGTTTGTTTGTTTCGTGGATATCGGTGAGTAACTTTTTTTCTATACATGCTAGCGACCTGAAACTTGTTTTATCGCATTTAGCGCGTCAAATTACGCCGGAAACGGCCGTCTTTGTTTTGATATTGCTCGAAACACGAAGTCGAAGTCCGTTTGTTTGTTTTTCAGATATCGGTTGGTAACTTTTTTTCTATACATGCTAGCGACCTAAAACTTGTTTTATCGCATTCAGCGCGTCGAATTACGCCGGAAACGGCCGTCTTTGTTTTAATATTGCTCGGAACACGTAGTCGAATTCCGTTTGTTTGTTCCGTGGATATCGGTGAGTAACTTTTTTTCTATACATGCTAGCGACCTAAAACTTGTTTTATCGCATTCAGCGCGTCTAATTACGCCGGAAACGGCCGTGTTTGTTTTGATATTGCTTGAAACACGTAGTCGAATTCCGTTTGTTTGTTTCGTGGATATCGGAGAGTAACTTTTTTTCTATACATGCTAGCGACCTAAAACTTGTTTTATCGCATTTAGCGCGTCGAATTACGCCGGAAACGGCCGTCTTTGTTTTGATATTGAACGAAACACGAAGTCGAATTCCGTTTGTTTGTTTCGTGGATATCGGTTGGTAACTTTTTTTCTATACATGCTAGCGACCCCAAACTTGTTTTATCGCATTCAGCGCGTCGAATTACGCCGGAAACGGCCGTCTTTGTTTTGATATTGCTCGAAACACGAAGTCGAAGTCCGTTTGTTTGTTTTTCAGATATCGGTTGGTAACTTTTTTTCTATACATGCTAGCGACCTTAAACTTGTTTTATCGCATTCAGCGCGTCAAATTACGCCAGAAACGGACGTCTTTGTTTTGATATTGCTCGAAACACGAAGTCGAAGTCCGTTTGTTTGTTTTTCAGATATCGGTTGGTAACTTTTTTTCTATACATGCTAGCGACCTGAAACTTGTTTTATCGCATTTAGCGCGTCAAATTACGCCGGAAACGGCCGTCTTTGTTTTGATATTGCTCGAAACACGAAGTCGAAGTCCGTTTGTTTGTTTTTCAGATATCGGTTGGTAACTTTTTTTCTATACATGCTAGCGACCTAAAACTTGTTTTATCGCATTCAGCGCGTCGAATTACGCCGGAAACGGCCGTCTTTGTTTTAATATTGCTCGGAACACGTAGTCGAATTCCGTTTGTTTGTTCCGTGGATATCGGTGAGTAACTTTTTTTCTATACATGCTAGCGACCTAAAACTTGTTTTATCGCATTCAGCGCGTCTAATTACGCCGGAAACGGCCGTGTTTGTTTTGATATTGCTTGAAACACGTAGTCGAATTCCGTTTGTTTGTTTCGTGGATATCGGAGAGTAACTTTTTTTCTATACATGCTAGCGACCTAAAACTTGTTTTATCGCATTTAGCGCGTCGAATTACGCCGGAAACGGCCGTCTTTGTTTTGATATTGAACGAAACACGAAGTCGAATTCCGTTTGTTTGTTTCGTGGATATCGGTTGGTAACTTTTTTTCTATACATGCTAGCGACCCCAAACTTGTTTTATCGCATTCAGCGCGTCGAATTACGCCGGAAACGGCCGTCTTTGTTTTGATATTGCTCGAAACACGAAGTCGAAGTCCGTTTGTTTGTTTTTCAGATATCGGTTGGTAACTTTTTTTCTATACATGCTAGCGACCTTAAACTTGTTTTATCGCATTCAGCGCGTCAAATTACGCCAGAAACGGACGTCTTTGTTTTGATATTGCTCGAAACACGAAGTCGAAGTCCGTTTGTTTGTTTTTCAGATATCGGTTGGTAACTTTTTTTCTATACATGCTAACGACCTAAAACTTGTTTTATCGCATTCAGCGCGTCGAATTACGCCGGAAACGGCCGTCTTTGTTTTAATATTGCTCGAAACACGTAGTCGAATTCCGTTTGTTTGTTTCGTGGATATCGGTGAGTAACTTTTTTTCTATACATGCTAGCGACCTGAAACTTGTTTTATCGCATTTAGCGCGTCAAATTACGCCGGAAACGGCCGTCTTTGTTTTGATATTGATCGAAACACGAAGTCGAATTCCGTTTGTTTGTTTTTCAGATATCGGTTGGTAACTTTTTTTCTATACTTGCTAGCGACCTAAAACTTGTTTCATCGCATTCAGCGCGTCGAATTACGCCGGTAACGGCCGTCTTTGTTTTGATATTGATCGAAACACGAAGTCGAATTCCGTTTGTTTGTTTCGTGGATATCGGTTGGTAACTTTTTTTCTATACATGCTAGCGACCTCAAACTTGTTTTATCGCATTCAGCGCGTCGAATTACGCCGGAAACGGCCGTCTTTGTTTTGATATTGCTCGAAACACGAAGTCGAATTCCGTTTGTTTGTTTCGTGAATATCGGTGGATAACTTTTTTTCTATACATGCTAGCGACCTGAAACTTGTTTTATCGCATTCAGCGCGTCAAATTACGCCGGAAACGGCCGTCTTTGTTTTGATATTGCTCGAAACACGAAGTCGAAGTCCGTTTGTTTGTTTTTCAGATATCGGTTGGTAACTTTTTTTCTATACATGCTAGCGACCTAAAACTTGTTTTATCGCATTCAGCGCGTCGAATTACGCCGGAAACGGCCGTCTTTGTTTTAATATTGCTCGGAACACGTAGTCGAATTCCGTTTGTTTGTTCCGTGGATATCGGTGAGTAACTTTTTTTCTATACATGCTAGCGACCTAAAACTTGTTTTATCGCATTCAGCGCGTCAAATTACGCCGGAAACGGCCGTGTTTGTTTTGATATTGCTTGAAACACGTAGTCGAATTCCGTTTGTTTGTTTCGTGGATATCGGAGAGTAACTTTTTTTCTATACATGCTAGCGACCTAAAACTTGTTTTATCGCATTTAGCGCGTCGAATTACGCCGGAAACGGCCGTCTTTGTTTTGATATTGAACGAAACACGAAGTCGAATTCCGTTTGTTTGTTTCGTGGATATCGGTTGGTAACTTTTTTTCTATACATGCTAGCGACCCCAAACTTGTTTTATCGCATTCAGCGCGTCGAATTACGCCGGAAACGGCCGTCTTTGTTTTGATATTGCTCGAAACACGAAGTCGAAGTCCGTTTGTTTGTTTTTCAGATATCGGTTGGTAACTTTTTTTCTATACATGCTAGCGACCTTAAACTTGTTTTATCGCATTCAGCGCGTCAAATTACGCCAGAAACGGACGTCTTTGTTTTGATATTGCTCGAAACACGAAGTCGAAGTCCGTTTGTTTGTTTTTCAGATATCGGTTGGTAACTTTTTTTCTATACATGCTAACGACCTAAAACTTGTTTTATCGCATTCAGCGCGTCGAATTACGCCGGAAACGGCCGTCTTTGTTTTAATATTGCTCGAAACACGTAGTCGAATTCCGTTTGTTTGTTTCGTGGATATCGGTGAGTAACTTTTTTTCTATACATGCTAGCGACCTGAAACTTGTTTTATCGCATTTAGCGCGTCAAATTACGCCGGAAACGGCCGTCTTTGTTTTGATATTGATCGAAACACGAAGTCGAATTCCGTTTGTTTGTTTTTCAGATATCGGTTGGTAACTTTTTTTCTATACTTGCTAGCGACCTAAAACTTGTTTCATCGCATTCAGCGCGTCGAATTACGCCGGTAACGGCCGTCTTTGTTTTGATATTGATCGAAACACGAAGTCGAATTCCGTTTGTTTGTTTCGTGGATATCGGTTGGTAACTTTTTTTCTATACATGCTAGCGACCTCAAACTTGTTTTATCGCATTCAGCGCGTCGAATTACGCCGGAAACGGCCGTCTTCGTTTTAATATTGCTCGAAACACGAAGTCGAATTCCGTTTGTTTGTTTCGTGGATATCGGAAAGTAACTTTTTTTCTATACATGCTAGCGACCTAAAACTTGTTTCATCGCATTCAGCGCGTCGAATTACGCCGGAAACGGCCGTCTTTGTTTTGATATTGATCGAAACACGAAGTCGAATTCCGTTTGTTTGTTTCGTGGATATCGGTTGGTAACTTTTTTTCTATACATGCTAGCGACCTAAAACTTGTTTTATCGCATTCAGCGCATCGAATTACGCCGAAAACGGCCGTCTCTGTTTTGATATTGCTCGAAACACGAAGTCGAAGTCCGGTTGTTTGTTTTACAGATATCGGTTGGTAACTTTTTTTCTATACATGCTAGCGACCTAAAACTTGTTTTATCGCATTCAGCGCGTCAAATTACGCCGGAAACGGCCGTCTTTGTTTTGATATTGCTCGAAACACGAAGTCGAAGTCCGTTTGTTTGTTTTCCAGATATCGGTTGGTAACTTTTTTTCTATACATGCTAGCGACCCCAAACTTGTTTTATCGCATTCAGCGCGTCGAATTACGCCGGAAACGGCCGTCTTTGTTTTGATATTGCTCGAAACACGAAGTCGAATTCCGTTTGTTTGTTTCGTGAATATCGGTGGATAACTTTTTTTCTATACATGCTAGCGACCTGAAACTTGTTTTATCGCATTCAGCGCGTCAAATTACGCCGGAAACGGCCGTCTTTGTTTTGATATTGCTCGAAACACGAAGTCGAAGTCCGTTTGTTTGTTTTTCAGATATCGGTTGGTAACTTTTTTTCTATACATGCTAGCGACCTAAAACTTGTTTTATCGCATTCAGCGCGTCGAATTACGCCGGAAACGGCCGTCTTTGTTTTAATATTGCTCGGAACACGTAGTCGAATTCCGTTTGTTTGTTCCGTGGATATCGGTGAGTAACTTTTTTTCTATACATGCTAGCGACCTAAAACTTGTTATATCGCATTCAGCGCGTCAAATTACGCCGGAAACGGCCGTGTTTGTTTTGATATTGCTTGAAACACGTAGTCGAATTCCGTTTGTTTGTTTCGTGGATATCGGAGAGTAACTTTTTTTCTATACATGCTAGCGACCTAAAACTTGTTTTATCGCATTTAGCGCGTCGAATTACGCCGGAAACGGCCGTCTTTGTTTTGATATTGAACGAAACACGAAGTCGAATTCCGTTTGTTTGTTTCGTGGATATCGGTTGGTAACTTTTTTTCTATACATGCTAGCGACCTAAAACTTGTTTCATCGCATTCAGCGCGTCGAATTACGCCGGTAACGGCCGTCTTTGTTTTGATATTGATCGAAACACGAAGTCGAATTCCGTTTGTTTGTTTCGTGGATATCGGTTGGTAACTTTTTTTCTATACATGCTAGCGACCTCAAACTTGTTTTATCGCATTCAGCGCGTCGAATTACGCCGGAAACGGCCGTCTTCGTTTTAATATTGCTCGAAACACGAAGTCGAATTCCGTTTGTTTGTTTCGTGGATATCGGAAAGTAACTTTTTTTCTATACATGCTAGCGACCTAAAACTTGTTTCATCGCATTCAGCGCGTCGAATTACGCCGGAAACGGCCGTCTTTGTTTTGATATTGATCGAAACACGAAGTCGAATTCCGTTTGTTTGTTTCGTGGATATCGGTTGGTAACTTTTTTTCTATACATGCTAGCGACCTAAAACTTGTTTTATCGCATTCAGCGCATCGAATTACGCCGAAAACGGCCGTCTCTGTTTTGATATTGCTCGAAACACGAAGTCGAAGTCCGGTTGTTTGTTTTACAGATATCGGTTGGTAACTTTTTTTCTATACATGCTAGCGACCTAAAACTTGTTTTATCGCATTCAGCGCGTCAAATTACGCCGGAAACGGCCGTCTTTGTTTTGATATTGCTCGAAACACGAAGTCGAAGTCCGTTTGTTTGTTTTCCAGATATCGGTTGGTAACTTTTTTTCTATACATGCTAGCGACCCCAAACTTGTTTTATCGCATTCAGCGCGTCGAATTACGCCGGAAACGGCCGTCTTTGTTTTGATATTGCTCGAAACACGAAGTCGAATTCCGTTTGTTTGTTTCGTGAATATCGGTGGATAACTTTTTTTCTATACATGCTAGCGACCTGAAACTTGTTTTATCGCATTCAGCGCGTCAAATTACGCCGGAAACGGCCGTCTTTGTTTTGATATTGCTCGAAACACGAAGTCGAAGTCCGTTTGTTTGTTTTTCAGATATCGGTTGGTAACTTTTTTTCTATACATGCTAGCGACCTAAAACTTGTTTTATCGCATTCAGCGCGTCGAATTACGCCGGAAACGGCCGTCTTTGTTTTAATATTGCTCGGAACACGTAGTCGAATTCCGTTTGTTTGTTCCGTGGATATCGGTGAGTAACTTTTTTTCTATACATGCTAGCGACCTAAAACTTGTTATATCGCATTCAGCGCGTCAAATTACGCCGGAAACGGCCGTGTTTGTTTTGATATTGCTTGAAACACGTAGTCGAATTCCGTTTGTTTGTTTCGTGGATATCGGAGAGTAACTTTTTTTCTATACATGCTAGCGACCTAAAACTTGTTTTATCGCATTTAGCGCGTCGAATTACGCCGGAAACGGCCCTCTTTGTTTTGATATTGAACGAAACACGAAGTCGAATTCCGTTTGTTTGTTTCGTGGATATCGGTTGGTAACTTTTTTTCTATACATGCTAGCGACCCCAAACTTGTTTTATCGCATTCAGCGCGTCGAATTACGCCGGAAACGGCCGTCTTTGTTTTGATATTGCTCGAAACACGAAGTCGAAGTCCGTTTGTTTGTTTTTCAGATATCGGTTGGTAACTTTTTTTCTATACATGCTAGCCACCTAAAACTTGTTTTATCGCATTCAGCGCGTCAAATTACGCCAGAAACGGACGTCTTTGTTTTGATATTGCTCGAAACACGAAGTCGAAGTCCGTTTGTTTGTTTTTCAGATATCGGTTGGTAACTTTTTTTCTATACATGCTAACGACCTAAAACTTGTTTTATCGCATTCAGCGCGTCGAATTACGCCGGAAACGGCCGTCTTTGTTTTGATATTGCTCGAAACACGTAGTCGAATTCCGTTTGTTTGTTTCGTGGATATCGGTGAGTAACTTTTTTTCTATACATGCTAGCGACCTGAAACTTGTTTTATCGCATTTAGCGCGTCAAATTACGCCGGAAACGGCCGTCTTTGTTTTGATATTGATCGAAACACGAAGTCGAATTCCGTTTGTTTGTTTCGTGGATATCGGTTGGTAACTTTTTTTCTATACATGCTAGCGACCTCAAACTTGTTTTATCGCATTCAGCGCGTCGAATTACGCCGGAAACGGCCGTCTTTGTTTTAATATTGCTCGAAACACGAAGTCGAATTCCGTTTGTTTGTTTCGTGGATATCGGAAAGTAACTTTTTTTCTATACATGCTAGCGACCTAAAACTTGTTTCATCGCATTCAGCGCGTCGAATTACGCCGGAAACGGCCGTCTTTGTTTTGATATTGATCGAAACACGAAGTCGAATTCCGTTTGTTTGTTTCGTGGATATCGGTTGGTAACTTTTTTTCTATACATGCTAGCGACCTAAAACTTGTTTTATCGCATTCAGCGCATCGAATTACGCCGAAAACGGCCGTCTCTGTTTTGATATTGCTCGAAACACGAAGTCGAATTCCGTTTGTTTGTTTCGTGGATATCGGTTGGTAACTTTTTTTCTATACATGCTAGCGACCTAAAACTTGTTTTATCGCATTCAGCGCATCGAATTACGCCGAAAACGGCCGTCTTTGTTTTGATATTGCTCGAAACACGAAGTCGAATTCCGTTTGTTTGTTTCGTGAATATCGGTGGATAACTTTTTTTCTATACATGCTAGCGACCTGAAACTTGTTTTATCGCATTCAGCGCGTCAAATTACGCCGGAAACGGCCGTCTTTGTTTTGATATTGCTCGAAACACGAAGTCGAAGTCCGTTTGTTTGTTTTTCAGATATCGGTTGGTAACTTTTTTTCTATACATGCTAGCGACCTAAAACTTGTTTTATCGCATTCAGCGCGTCGAATTACGCCGGAAACGGCCGTCTTTGTTTTAATATTGCTCGGAACACGTAGTCGAATTCCGTTTGTTTGTTTCGTGGATATCGGAGAGTAACTTTTTTTCTATACATGCTAGCGACCTAAAACTTGTTTTATCGCATTTAGCGCGTCGAATTACGCCGGAAACGGCCGTCTTTGTTTTGATATTGAACGAAACACGAAGTCGAATTCCGTTTGTTTGTTTCGTGGATATCGGTTGGTAACTTTTTTTCTATACTCGCTAGCGACCTAAAACTTGTTTCATCGCATTCAGCGCGTCGAATTACGCCGGTAACGGCCGTCTTTGTTTTGATATTGATCGAAACACGAAGTCGAATTCCGTTTGTTTGTTTCGTGGATATCGGTTGGTAACTTTTTTTCTATACATACTAGCGACCTAAAACTTGTTTTATCGCATTCAGCGCGTCAAATTACGCCAGAAACGGACGTCTTTGTTTTGATATTGCTCGAAACACGAAGTCGAAGTCCGTTTGTTTGTTTTTCAGATATCGGTTGGTAACTTTTTTTCTATACATGCTAACGACCTAAAACTTGTTTTATCGCATTCAGCGCGTCAAATTACGCCAGAAACGGACGTCTTTGTTTTGATATTGCTCGAAACACGAAGTCGAATTCCGTTTGTTTGTTTCGTGGATATCGGAAAGTAACTTTTTTTCTATACATGCTAGCGACCTAAAACTTGTTTCATCGCATTCAGCGCGTCGAATTACGCCGGAAACGGCCGTCTTTGTTTTGATATTGATCGAAACACGAAGTCGAATTCCGTTTGTTTGTTTCGTGGATATCGGTTGGTAACTTTTTTTCTATACATGCTAGCGACCTGAAACTTGTTTTATCGCATTCAGCGCGTCAAATTATGCCAGAAACGGACGTCTTTGTTTTGATATTGCTCGAAACACGAAGTCGAATTCCGTTTGTTTGTTTCGTGGATATCGGAAAGTAACTTTTTTTCTATACATGCTAGCGACCTAAAACTTGTTTCATCGCATTCAGCGCGTCGAATTACGCCGGAAACGGCCGTCTTTGTTTTGATATTGATCGAAACACGAAGTCGAATTCCGTTTGTTTGTTTCGTGGATATCGGTTGGTAACTTTTTTTCTATACATGCTAGCGACCTGAAACTTGTTTTATCGCATTCAGCGCGTCAAATTATGCCAGAAACGGACGTCTTTGTTTTGATATTGCTCGAAACACGAAGTCGAAGTCCGTTTGTTTGTTTTTCAGATATCGGTTGGTAACTTTTTTTCTATACATGCTAGCGACCTAAAACTTGTTTTATCGCATTCAGCGCGTCGAATTACGCCGGAAACGGCCGTCTTTGTTTTAATATTGCTCGGAACACGTAGTCGAATTCCGTTTGTTTGTTCCGTGGATATCGGTGAGTAACTTTTTTTCTATACATGCTAGCGACCTAAAACTTGTTATATCGCATTCAGCGCGTCAAATTACGCCGGAAACGGCCGTGTTTGTTTTGATATTGCTTGAAACACGTAGTCGAATTCCGTTTGTTTGTTTCGTGGATATCGGAGAGTAACTTTTTTTCTATACATGCTAGCGACCTAAAACTTGTTTTATCGCATTTAGCGCGTCGAATTACGCCGGAAACGGCCGTCTTTGTTTTGATATTGAACGAAACACGAAGTCGAATTCCGTTTGTTTGTTTCGTGGATATCGGTTGGTAACTTTTTTTCTATACATGCTAGCGACCCCAAACTTGTTTTATCGCATTCAGCGCGTCGAATTACGCCGGAAACGGCCGTCTTTGTTTTGATATTGCTCGAAACACGAAGTCGAAGTCCGTTTGTTTGTTTTTCAGATATCGGTTGGTAACTTTTTTTCTATACATGCTAGCCACCTAAAACTTGTTTTATCGCATTCAGCGCGTCAAATTACGCCAGAAACGGACGTCTTTGTTTTGATATTGCTCGAAACACGAAGTCGAAGTCCGTTTGTTTGTTTTTCAGATATCGGTTGGTAACTTTTTTTCTATACATGCTAACGACCTAAAACTTGTTTTATCGCATTCAGCGCGTCGAATTACGCCGGAAACGGCCGTCTTTGTTTTGATATTGCTCGAAACACGTAGTCGAATTCCGTTTGTTTGTTTCGTGGATATCGGTGAGTAACTTTTTTTCTATACATGCTAGCGACCTGAAACTTGTTTTATCGCATTTAGCGCGTCAAATTACGCCGGAAACGGCCGTCTTTGTTTTGATATTGATCGAAACACGAAGTCGAATTCCGTTTGTTTGTTTCGTGGATATCGGTTGGTAACTTTTTTTCTATACATGCTAGCGACCTCAAACTTGTTTTATCGCATTCAGCGCGTCGAATTACGCCGGAAACGGCCGTCTTTGTTTTAATATTGCTCGAAACACGAAGTCGAATTCCGTTTGTTTGTTTCGTGGATATCGGAAAGTAACTTTTTTTCTATACATGCTAGCGACCTAAAACTTGTTTCATCGCATTCAGCGCGTCGAATTACGCCGGAAACGGCCGTCTTTGTTTTGATATTGATCGAAACACGAAGTCGAATTCCGTTTGTTTGTTTCGTGGATATCGGTTGGTAACTTTTTTTCTATACATGCTAGCGACCTAAAACTTGTTTTATCGCATTCAGCGCATCGAATTACGCCGAAAACGGCCGTCTCTGTTTTGATATTGCTCGAAACACGAAGTCGAATTCCGTTTGTTTGTTTCGTGGATATCGGTTGGTAACTTTTTTTCTATACATGCTAGCGACCTAAAACTTGTTTTATCGCATTCAGCGCATCGAATTACGCCGAAAACGGCCGTCTTTGTTTTGATATTGCTCGAAACACGAAGTCGAATTCCGTTTGTTTGTTTCGTGAATATCGGTGGATAACTTTTTTTCTATACATGCTAGCGACCTGAAACTTGTTTTATCGCATTCAGCGCGTCAAATTACGCCGGAAACGGCCGTCTTTGTTTTGATATTGCTCGAAACACGAAGTCGAAGTCCGTTTGTTTGTTTTTCAGATATCGGTTGGTAACTTTTTTTCTATACATGCTAGCGACCTAAAACTTGTTTTATCGCATTCAGCGCGTCGAATTACGCCGGAAACGGCCGTCTTTGTTTTAATATTGCTCGGAACACGTAGTCGAATTCCGTTTGTTTGTTCCGTGGATATCGGTGAGTAACTTTTTTTCTATACATGCTAGCGACCTAAAACTTGTTTTATCGCATTCAGCGCGTCAAATTACGCCGGAAACGGCCGTGTTTGTTTTGATATTGCTTGAAACACGTAGTCGAATTCCGTTTGTTTGTTTCGTGGATATCGGAGAGTAACTTTTTTTCTATACATGCTAGCGACCTAAAACTTGTTCTATCGCATTTAGCGCGTCGAATTACGCCGGAAACGGCCGTCTTTGTTTTGATATTGAACGAAACACGAAGTCGAATTCCGTTTGTTTGTTTCGTGGATATCGGTTGGTAACTTTTTTTCTATACTCGCTAGCGACCTAAAACTTGTTTCATCGCATTCAGCGCGTCGAATTACGCCGGTAACGGCCGTCTTTGTTTTGATATTGATCGAAACACGAAGTCGAATTCCGTTTGTTTGTTTCGTGGATATCGGTTGGTAACTTTTTTTCTATACATGCTAGCGACCTAAAACTTGTTTTATCGCATTCAGCGCGTCAAATTACGCCAGAAACGGACGTCTTTGTTTTGATATTGCTCGAAACACGAAGTCGAAGTCCGTTTGTTTGTTTTTCAGATATCGGTTGGTAACTTTTTTTCTATACATGCTAACGACCTAAAACTTGTTTTATCGCATTCAGCGCGTCAAATTACGCCAGAAACGGACGTCTTTGTTTTGATATTGCTCGAAACACGAAGTCGAATTCCGTTTGTTTGTTTCGTGGATATCGGAAAGTAACTTTTTTTCTATACATGCTAGCGACCTAAAACTTGTTTCATCGCATTCAGCGCGTCGAATTACGCCGGAAACGGCCGTCTTTGTTTTGATATTGATCGAAACACGAAGTCGAATTCCGTTTGTTTGTTTCGTGGATATCGGTTGGTAACTTTTTTTCTATACATGCTAGCGACCTGAAACTTGTTTTATCGCATTCAGCGCGTCAAATTATGCCAGAAACGGACGTCTTTGTTTTGATATTGCTCGAAACACGAAGTCGAAGTCCGTTTGTTTGTTTTTCAGATATCGGTTGGTAACTTTTTTTCTATACATGCTAGCGACCTAAAACTTGTTTTATCGCATTCAGCGCGTCGAATTACGCCGGAAACGGCCGTCTTTGTTTTAATATTGCTCGAAACACGTAGTCGAATTCCGTTTGTTTGTTTCGTGGATATCGGTGAGTAACTTTTTTTCTATACATGCTAGCGACCTGAAACTTGTTTTATCGCATTCAGCGCGTCAAATTACTTCGGAAACGGCCGTCTTTGTTTAGATATTGATCGAAACACGAAGTCGAATTCCGTTTGTTTGTTTTTCAGATATCGGTTGGTAACTTTTTTTCTATACATGCTAGCGACCTAAAACTTGTTTCATCGCATTCAGCGCGTCAAATTACGCCGGTAACGGCCGTCTTTGTTTTGATATTGATCGAAACACGAAGTCGAATTCCGTTTGTTTGTTTCGTGGATATCGGTTGGTAACTTTTTTTCTATACATGCTAGCGACCATAAACTTGTTTTATCGCATTCAGCGCGTCGAATCACGCCGGAAACGGCCGTCTTTGTTTCAATATTGCTCGAAACACGTAGTCGAATTCCGTTAGTTTGTTTCGTGGATATCGGAGAGTAACTTTTTTTCTATACATGCTAGCGACCTAAAACTTGTTTCATCGCATTCAGCGCGTCGGATTACGCCGGAAACGGCCGTCTTTGTTTTGATATTGATCGAAACACGAAGTCGAATTCCGTTTGTTTGTTTCGTGGATATCGGTTGGTAACTTTTTTTCTATACATGCTAGCGACCTCAAACTTGTTTTATCGCATTCAACGCGTCGAATTACGCCGGAAACGGCCGTCTTTGTTCTAATATTGCTCGAAACACGTAGTCGAATTTCGTTTGTTTGTTTCGTGGATATCGGAGAGTAACTTTTTTTCTATACATGCTAGCGACCTAAAACTTGTTTCATCGCATTCAGCGCGTCAAATTACGCCGGAAACGGCCGTCTTTGTTTTGATATTGCTCGAAACACGAAGTCGTAGTCCGTTTGTTTGTTTTTCAGATATCGGTTGGTAACTTTTTTTCTATACATGCTAGCGACCTAGAACTTGTTTTATCGCATTCAGCGCATCGAATTACGCCGGAAACGGCCGTCTTTGTTCTGATATTGCTCGAAACACGAAGTCGAAGTTCGTTTGTTAGTTTTTCAGATATCGGTTAGTAACTTCTTTTCTATACATGCTAGCGACCTAGAACTTGTTTTATCACATTCAGCGCGTCAAATTACG
Organism: Diprion similis; assembly: GCF_021155765.1. NCBI lineage: Eukaryota > Metazoa > Arthropoda > Insecta > Hymenoptera > Diprionidae > Diprion > Diprion similis. The sequence continues at coordinate 11,301,658 of NC_060113.1, read as the reverse complement.
CCGGAAACGGCCGTCTTTGTTTTGATATTGCTCGAAACACGAAGTCGAATTCCGTTTGTTTGTTTCGTGAATATCGGTGGATAACTTTTTTTCTATACATGCTAGCGACCTGAAACTTGTTTTATCGCATTCAGCGCGTCAAATTACGCCGGAAACGGCCGTCTTTGTTTTGATATTGCTCGAAACACGAAGTCGAAGTCCGTTTGTTTGTTTTTCAGATATCGGTTGGTAACTTTTTTTCTATACATGCTAGCGACCTAAAACTTGTTTTATCGCATTTAGCGCGTCGAATTACGCCGGAAACGGCCGTCTTTGTTTTAATATTGCTCGGAACACGTAGTCGAATTCCGTTTGTTTGTTCCGTGGATATCGGTGAGTAACTTTTTTTCTATACATACTAGCGACCTAAAACTTGTTTTATCGCATTCAGCGCGTCAAATTACGCCGGAAACGGCCGTGTTTGTTTTGATATTGCTTGAAACACGTAGTCGAATTCCGTTTGTTTGTTTCGTGGATATCGGTTGGTAACTTTTTTTCTATACATGCTAGCGACCTAAAACTTGTTTTATCGCATTAAGCGCGTCGAATTACGCCGGAAACGGCCGTCTTTGTTTTGATATTGAACGAAACACGAAGTCGAATTCCGTTTGTTTGTTTCGTGGATATCGGTTGGTAACTTTTTTTCTATACATGCTAGCGACCTAAAACTTGTTTCATCGCATTCAGCGCTTCGAATTACGCCGGAAACGGCCGTCTTTGTTTTGATATTGATCGAAACACGAAGTCGAATTCCGTTTGTTTGTTTCGTGGATATCGGTTGGTAACTTTTTTTCTATACATGCTAGCGACCTCAAACTTGTTTTATCGCATTCAGCGCGTCGAATTACGCCGGAAACGGCCGTCTTTGTTTTAATATTGCTCGAAACACGTAGTCGAATTCCGTTTGTTTGTTTCGTGGATATCGGTTGGTAACTTTTTTTCTATACATGCTAGCGACCTAAAACTTGTTTTATCGCATTCAGCGCGTCGAATTACGCCGGAAACGGCCGTCTTTGTTTTGATATTGAACGAAACACGAAGTCGAATTCCGTTTGTTTGTTTCGTGGATATCGGTTGGTAACTTTTTTTCTATACATGCTAGCGACCTAAAACTTGTTTCATCGCATTCAGCGCTTCGAATTCCGCCGGAAACGGCCGTCTTTGTTTTGATATTGATCGAAACACGAAGTCGAATTCCGTTTGTTTGTTTCGTGGATATCGGTTGGTAACTTTTTTTCTATACATGCTAGCGACCTCAAACTTGTTTTATCGCATTCAGCGCGTCGAATTACGCCGGAAACGGCCGTCTTTGTTTTAATATTGCTCGAAACACGTAGTCGAATTCCGTTTGTTTGTTTCGTGGATATCGAAGAGTAACTTTTTTTCTATACATGCTAGCGACCTAAAACTTGTTTTATCGCATTCAGCGCGTCAAATTACGCCGGAAACGGCCGTCTTTGTTTTGATATTGCTCGAAACACGAAGTCGAAGTCCGTTTGTTTGTTTTTCAGATATCGGTTGGTAACTTTTTTTCTATACATGCTAGCGACCTAAAACTTGTTTTATCGCATTCAGCGCGACAAATTACGCCAGAAACGGACGTCTTTGTTTTGATATTGCTCGAAACACGAAGTCGAAGTCTGTTTGTTTGTTTTTCAGATATCGGTTGGTAACTTTTTTTCTATACATGCTAGCGACCTGAAACTTGTTTTATCGCATTCAGCGCGTCGAATTACGCCGGAAACGGCCGTCTTTGTTTTAATATTGCTCGGAACACGTAGTCGAATTCCGTTTGTTTGTTCCGTGGATATCGGTGAGTAACTTTTTTTCTATACATGCTAGCGACCTAAAACTTGTTTTATCGCATTCAGCGCGTCGAATTACGCCGGAAACGGCCGTCTTTGTTTTGATATTGATCGAAACACGAAGTCGAATTCCGTTTGTTTGTTTCGTGGATATCGGTTGGTAACTTTTTTTCTATACATGCTAGCGACCTCAAACTTGTTTTATCGCATTCAGCGCGTCGAATTACGCCGGAAACGGCCGTCTTTGTTTTAATATTGCTCGGAACACGTAGTCGAATTCCGTTTGTTTGTTCCGTGGATATCGGTGAGTAACTTTTTTTCTATACATGCTAGCGACCTAAAACTTGTTTTATCGCATTCAGCGCGTCGAATTACGCCGGAAACGGCCGTCTTTGTTTTGATATTGATCGAAACACGAAGTCGAATTCCGTTTGTTTGTTTCGTGGATATCGGTTGGTAACTTTTTTTCTATACATGCTAGCGACCTCAAACTTGTTTTATCGCATTCAGCGCGTCGAATTACGCCGGAAACGGCCGTCTTTGTTTTAATATTGCTCGAAACACGTAGTCGAATTCCGTTTGTTTGTTTCGTGGATATCGGTTGGTAACTTTTTTTCTATACATGCTAGCGACCTAAAACTTGTTTTATCGCATTAAGCGCGTCGAATTACGCCGGAAACGGCCGTCTTTGTTTTGATATTGAACGAAACACGAAGTCGAATTCCGTTTGTTTGTTTCGTGGATATCGGTTGGTAACTTTTTTTCTATACATGCTAGCGACCTAAAACTTGTTTCATCGCATTCAGCGCTTCGAATTACGCCGGAAACGGCCGTCTTTGTTTTGATATTGATCGAAACACGAAGTCGAATTCCGTTTGTTTGTTTCGTGGATATCGGTTGGTAACTTTTTTTCTATACATGCTAGCGACCTCAAACTTGTTTTATCGCATTCAGCGCGTCGAATTACGCCGGAAACGGCCGTCTTTGTTTTAATATTGCTCGAAACACGTAGTCGAATTCCGTTTGTTTGTTTCGTGGATATCGAAGAGTAACTTTTTTTCTATACATGCTAGCGACCTAAAACTTGTTTTATCGCATTCAGCGCGTCAAATTACGCCGGAAACGGCCGTCTTTGTTTTGATATTGCTCGAAACACGAAGTCGAAGTCCGTTTGTTTGTTTTTCAGATATCGGTTGGTAACTTTTTTTCTATACATGCTAGCGACCTAAAACTTGTTTTATCGCATTCAGCGCGACAAATTACGCCAGAAACGGACGTCTTTGTTTTGATATTGCTCGAAACACGAAGTCGAAGTCTGTTTGTTTGTTTTTCAGATATCGGTTGGTAACTTTTTTTCTATACATGCTAGCGACCTGAAACTTGTTTTATCGCATTCAGCGCGTCGAATTACGCCGGAAACGGCCGTCTTTGTTTTAATATTGCTCGGAACACGTAGTCGAATTCCGTTTGTTTGTTCCGTGGATATCGGTGAGTAACTTTTTTTCTATACATGCTAGCGACCTAAAACTTGTTTTATCGCATTCAGCGCGTCGAATTACGCCGGAAACGGCCGTCTTTGTTCAAATATTGCTCGAAACACGTAGTCGAATTCCGTTTGTTTGTTTCGTGGATATCGGTGAGTAACTTTTTTTCTATACATGCTAGCGACCTGAAACTTGTTTTATCGCATTCAGCGCGTCAAATTACGCCGGAAACGGCCGTCTTTGTTTTGATATTGATCGAAACACGAAGTCGAATTCCGTTTGTTTGTTTTTCAGATATCGGTTGGTAACTTTTTTTCTATACATGCTAGCGACCTAAAACTTGTTTCATCGCATTCAGCGCGTCGAATTTCGCCGGTAACGGCCGTCTTTGTTTTGATATTGATCGAAACACGAAGTCGAATTCCGTTTGTTTGTTTCGTGGATATCGGTTGGTAACTTTTTTTCTATACATGCTAGCGACCATAAACTTGTTTTATCGCATTCAGCGCGTCGAATTACGCCGGAAACGGCCGTCTTTGTTTTGATATTGATCGAAACACGAAGTCGAATTCCGTTTGTTTGTTTCGTGGATATCGGTTGGTAACTTTTTTTCTATACATGCTAGCGACCTCAAACTTGTTTTATCGCATTCAGCGCGTCGAATTACGCCGGAAACGGCCGTCTTTGTTTCAATATTGCTCGAAACACGTAGTCGAATTCCGTTTGTTTGTTTCGTGGATATCGGAGAGTAACTTTCTTTCTATACATGCTAGCGACCTAAAACTTGTTTTATCGCATTCAGCGCGTCAAATTACGCCGGAAACGGCCGTCTTTGTTTTGATATTGCTCGAAACACGAAGTCGAAGTCCGTTTGTTTGTTTTTCAGATATCGGTTGGTAACTTTTTTTCTATACATGCTAGCGACCTGAAACTTGTTTTATCGCATTCAGCGCGTCGAATTACGCCGGAAACGGCCGTCTTTGTTTTGATATTGCTCGAAACACGAAGTCGAATTCCGTTTGTTTGGTGCGTGAATATCGGTGAATAACTTTTTTTCTATACATGCTAGCGACCTGAAACTTGTCTTATCGCATTCAGCGCGTCAAATTACGCCGAAAACGGCCGTCTTTGTTTTGATATTGCTCGAAACACGAAGTCGAAGTCCGTTTGTTTGTTTTTCAGATATCGGTTGGTAACTTTTTTTCTATACATGCTAGCGACCTAAAACTTGTTTTATCGCATTTAGCGCGTCAAATTACGCCGGAAACGGCCGTCTTTGTTTTGATATTGCTCGAAACACGAAGTCGAAGTCCGTTTGTTTGTTTTTCAGATATCGGTTGGTAACTTTTTTTCTATACATGCTAGCGACCCCAAACTTGTTTTATCGCATTCAGCGCGTCGAATTACGCCGGAAACGGCCGTCTTTGTTTTGATATTGCTCGAAACACGAAGTCGAATTCCGTTTGTTTGTTTCGTGAATATCGGTGGATAACTTTTTTTCTATACATGCTAGCGACCTGAAACTTGTTTTATCGCATTCAGCGCGTCAAATTACGCCGGAAACGGCCGTCTTTGTTTTGATATTGCTCGAAACACGAAGTCGAAGTCCGTTTGTTTGTTTTTCAGATATCGGTTGGTAACTTTTTTTCTATACATGCTAGCGACCTAAAACTTGTTTTATCGCATTCAGCGCGTCGAATTACGCCGGAAACGGCCGTCTTTGTTTTAATATTGCTCGGAACACGTAGTCGAATTCCGTTTGTTTGTTCCGTGGATATCGGTGAGTAACTTTTTTTCTATACATGCTAGCGACCTAAAACTTGTTTTATCGCATTCAGCGCGTCAAATTACGCCGGAAACGACCGTGTTTGTTTTGATATTGCTTGAAACACGTAGTCGAATTCCGTTTGTTTGTTTCGTGGATATCGGAGAGTAACTTTTTTTCTATACATGCTAGCGACCTAAAACTTGTTCTATCGCATTAAGCGCGTCGAATTACGCCGGAAACGGCCGTCTTTGTTTTGATATTGAACGAAACACGAAGTCGAATTCCGTTTGTTTGTTTCGTGGATATCGGTTGGTAACTTTTTTTCTAAACATGCTAGCGACCTAAAACTTGTTTCATCGCATTCAGCGCGTCGAATTACGCCGGAAACGGCCGTCTTTGTTTTGATATTGATCGAAACACGAAGTCGAATTCCGTTTGTTTGTTTCGTGGATATCGGTTGGTAACTTTTTTTCTATACATGCTAGCGACCTCAAACTTGTTTTATCGCATTCAGCGCGTCGAATTACGCCGGAAACGGCCGTCTTTGTTTTAATATTGCTCGAAACACGTAGTCGAATTCCGTTTGTTTGTTTCGTGGATATCGAAGAGTGACTTTTTTTCTATACATGCTAGCGACCTAAAACTTGTTTTATCGCATTCAGCGCGTCAAATTACGCCGGAAACGGCCGTCTTTGTTTTGATATTGCTCGAAACACGAAGTCGAAGTCCGTTTGTTTGTTTTTCAGATATCGGTTGGTAACTTTTTTTCTATACATGCTAGCGACCTAAAACTTGTTTTATCGCATTCAGCGCGACAAATTACGCCAGAAACGGACGTCTTTGTTTTGATATTGCTCGAAACACGAAGTCGAAGTCTGTTTGTTTGTTTTTCAGATATCGGTTGGTAACTTTCTTTCTATACATGCTAGCGACCTGAAACTTGTTTTATCGCATTCAGCGCGTCGAATTACGCCGGAAACGGCCGTCTTTGTTTTAATATTGCTCGGAACACGTAGTCGAATTCCGTTTGTTTGTTCCGTGGATATCGGTGAGTAACTTTTTTTCTATACATGCTAGCGACCTAAAACTTGTTTTATCGCATTCAGCGCGTCGAGATACGCCGGAAACGGCCGTCTTTGTTTTAATATTGCTCGAAACACGTAGTCGAATTCCGTTTGTTTGTTTCGTGGATATCGGTGAGTAACTTTTTTTCTATACATGCTAGCGACCTGAAACTTGTTTTATCGCATTCAGCGCGTCAAATTACGCCGGAAACGGCCGTCTTTGTTTTGATATTGATCGAAACACGAAGTCGAATTCCGTTTGTTTGTTTTTCAGATATCGGTTGGTAACTTTTTTTCTATACATGCTAGCGACCTAAAACTTGTTTCATCGCATTCAGGGCGTCGAATTTCGCCGGTAACGGCCGTCTTTGTTTTGATATTGATCGAAACACGAAGTCGAATTCCGTTTGTTTGTTTTGTGGATATCGGTTGGTAACTTTTTTTCTATACATGCTAGCGACCATAAACTTGTTTTATCGCATTCAGCGCGTCGAATTACGCCGGAAACGGCCGTCTTTGTTTTGATATTGATCGAAACACGAAGTCGAATTCCGTTTGTTTGTTTCGTGGATATCGGTTGGTAACTTTTTTTCTATACATGCTAGCGACCTAAAACTTGTTTCATCGCATTCAGCGCTTCGAATTACGCCGGAAACGGCCGTCTTTGTTTTGATATTGATCGAAACACGAAGTCGAATTCCGTTTGTTTGTTTCGTGGATATCGGTTGGTAACTTTTTTTCTATACATGCTAGCGACCTCAAACTTGTTTTATCGCATTCAGCGCGTCGAATTACGCCGGAAACGGCCGTCTTTGTTTTAATATTGCTCGAAACACGTAGTCGAATTCCGTTTGTTTGTTTCGTGGATATCGAAGAGTAACTTTTTTTCTATACATGCTAGCGACCTAAAACTTGTTTTATCGCATTCAGCGCGTCAAATTACGCCGGAAACGGCCGTCTTTGTTTTGATATTGCTCGAAACACGAAGTCGAAGTCCGTTTGTTTGTTTTTCAGATATCGGTTGGTAACTTTTTTTCTATACATGCTAGCGACCTAAAACTTGTTTTATCGCATTCAGCGCGACAAATTACGCCAGAAACGGACGTCTTTGTTTTGATATTGCTCGAAACACGAAGTCGAAGTCTGTTTGTTTGTTTTTCAGATATCGGTTGGTAACTTTTTTTCTATACATGCTAGCGACCTGAAACTTGTTTTATCGCATTCAGCGCGTCGAATTACGCCGGAAACGGCCGTCTTTGTTTTAATATTGCTCGGAACACGTAGTCGAATTCCGTTTGTTTGTTCCGTGGATATCGGTGAGTAACTTTTTTTCTATACATGCTAGCGACCTAAAACTTGTTTTATCGCATTCAGCGCGTCGAATTACGCCGGAAACGGCCGTCTTTGTTTTGATATTGATCGAAACACGAAGTCGAATTCCGTTTGTTTGTTTCGTGGATATCGGTTGGTAACTTTTTTTCTATACATGCTAGCGACCTCAAACTTGTTTTATCGCATTCAGCGCGTCGAATTACGCCGGAAACGGCCGTCTTTGTTTTAATATTGCTCGAAACACGTAGTCGAATTCCGTTTGTTTGTTTCGTGGATATCGGTTGGTAACTTTTTTTCTATACATGCTAGCGACCTAAAACTTGTTTTATCGCATTAAGCGCGTCGAATTACGCCGGAAACGGCCGTCTTTGTTTTGATATTGAACGAAACACGAAGTCGAATTCCGTTTGTTTGTTTCGTGGATATCGGTTGGTAACTTTTTTTCTATACATGCTAGCGACCTAAAACTTGTTTCATCGCATTCAGCGCTTCGAATTACGCCGGAAACGGCCGTCTTTGTTTTGATATTGATCGAAACACGAAGTCGAATTCCGTTTGTTTGTTTCGTGGATATCGGTTGGTAACTTTTTTTCTATACATGCTAGCGACCTCAAACTTGTTTTATCGCATTCAGCGCGTCGAATTACGCCGGAAACGGCCGTCTTTGTTTTAATATTGCTCGAAACACGTAGTCGAATTCCGTTTGTTTGTTTCGTGGATATCGAAGAGTAACTTTTTTTCTATACATGCTAGCGACCTAAAACTTGTTTTGTCGCATTCAGCGCGTCAAATTACGCCGGAAACGGCCGTCTTTGTTTTGATATTGCTCGAAACACGAAGTCGAAGTCCGTTTGTTTGTTTTTCAGATATCGGTTGGTAACTTTTTTTCTATACATGCTAGCGACCTAAAACTTGTTTTATCGCATTCAGCGCGACAAATTACGCCAGAAACGGACGTCTTTGTTTTGATATTGCTCGAAACACGAAGTCGAAGTCTGTTTGTTTGTTTTTCAGATATCGGTTGGTAACTTTTTTTCTATACATGCTAGCGACCTGAAACTTGTTTTATCGCATTCAGCGCGTCGAATTACGCCGGAAACGGCCGTCTTTGTTTTAATATTGCTCGGAACACGTAGTCGAATTCCGTTTGTTTGTTCCGTGGATATCGGTGAGTAACTTCTTTTCTATACATGCTAGCGACCTAAAACTTGTTTTATCGCATTCAGCGCGTCGAATTACGCCGGAAACGGCCGTCTTTGTTCAAATATTGCTCGAAACACGTAGTCGAATTCCGTTTGTTTGTTTCGTGGATATCGGTGAGTAACTTTTTTTCTATACATGCTAGCGACCTGAAACTTGTTTTATCGCATTCAGCGCGTCAAATTACGCCGGAAACGGCCGTCTTTGTTTTGATATTGATCGAAACACGAAGTCGAATTCCGTTTGTTTGTTTTTCAGATATCGGTTGGTAACTTTTTTTCTATACATGCTAGCGACCTAAAACTTGTTTCATCGCATTCAGCGCGTCGAATTTCGCCGGTAACGGCCGTCTTTGTTTTGATATTGATCGAAACACGAAGTCGAATTCCGTTTGTTTGTTTCGTGGATATCGGTTGGTAACTTTTTTTCTATACATGCTAGCGACCATAAACTTGTTTTATCGCATTCAGCGCGTCGAATTACGCCGGAAACGGCCGTCTTTGTTTTGATATTGATCGAAACACGAAGTCGAATTCCGTTTGTTTGTTTCGTGGATATCGGTTGGTAACTTTTTTTCTATACATGCTAGCGACCTCAAACTTGTTTTATCGCATTCAGCGCGTCGAATTACGCCGGAAACGGCCGTCTTTGTTTCAATATTGCTCGAAACACGTAGTCGAATTCCGTTTGTTTGTTTCGTGGATATCGGAGAGTAACTTTCTTTCTATACATGCTAGCGACCTAAAACTTGTTTGATCGCATTCAGCGCGTCAAATTACGCCGGAAACGGCCGTCTTTGTTTTGATATTGCTCGAAACACGAAGTCGAAGTCCGTTTGTTTGTTTTTCAGATATCGGTTGGTAACTTTTTTTCTATACATGCTAGCGACCTGAAACTTGTCTTATCGCATTCAGCGCGTCAAATTACGCCGAAAACGGCCGTCTTTGTTTTGATATTGCTCGAAACACGAAGTCGAAGTCCGTTTGTTTGTTTTTCAGATATCGGTTGGTAACTTTTTTTCTATACATGCTAGCGACCTAAAACTTGTGTTATCGCATTCAGCGCGTCAAATTACGCCGGAAACGGCCGTCTTTGTTTTGATATTGCTCGAAACACGAAGTCGAAGTCCGTTTGTTTGTTTTTCAGATATCGGTTGGTAACTTTTTTTCTATACATGCTAGCGACCCCAAACTTGTTTTATCGCATTCAGCGCGTCGAATTACGCCGGAAACGGCCGTCTTTGTTTTGATATTGCTCGAAACACGAAGTCGAATTCCGTTTGTTTGTTTCGTGAATATCGGTGGATAACTTTTTTTCTATACATGCTAGCGACCTGAAACTTGTTTTATCGCATTCAGCGCGTCAAATTACGCCGGAAACGGCCGTCTTTGTTTTGATATTGCTCGAAACACGAAGTCGAAGTCCGTTTGTTTGTTTTTCAGATATCGGTTGGTAACTTTTTTTCTATACATGCTAGCGACCTAAAACTTGTTTTATCGCATTCAGCGCGTCGAATTACGCCGGAAACGGCCGTCTTTGTTTTAATATTGCTCGGAACACGTAGTCGAATTCCGTTTGTTTGTTCCGTGGATATCGGTGAGTAACTTTTTTTCTATACATGCTAGCGACCTAAAACTTGTTTTATCGCATTCAGCGCGTCAAATTACGCCGGAAACGACCGTGTTTGTTTTGATATTGCTTGAAACACGTAGTCGAATTCCGTTTGTTTGTTTCGTGGATATCGGAGAGTAACTTTTTTTCTATACATGCTAGCGACCTAAAACTTGTTCTATCGCATTAAGCGCGTCGAATTACGCCGGAAACGGCCGTCTTTGTTTTGATATTGAACGAAACACGAAGTCGAATTCCGTTTGTTTGTTTCGTGGATATCGGTTGGTAACTTTTTTTCTATACATGCTAGCGACCTAAAACTTGTTTCATCGCATTCAGCGCGTCGAATTACGCCGGAAACGGCCGTCTTTGTTTTGATATTGATCGAAACACGAAGTCGAATTCCGTTTGTTTGTTTCGTGGATATCGGTTGGTAACTTTTTTTCTATACATGCTAGCGACCTCAAACTTGTTTTATCGCATTCAGCGCGTCGAATTACGCCGGAAACGGCCGTCTTTGTTTTAATATTGCTCGAAACACGTAGTCGAATTCCGTTTGTTTGTTTCGTGGATATCGAAGAGTGACTTTTTTTCTATACATGCTAGCGACCTAAAACTTGTTTTATCGCATTCAGCGCGTCAAATTACGCCGGAAACGGCCGTCTTTGTTTTGATATTGCTCGAAACACGAAGTCGAAGTCCGTTTGTTTGTTTTTCAGATATCGGTTGGTAACTTTTTTTCTATACATGCTAGCGACCTAAAACTTGTTTTATCGCATTCAGCGCGACAAATTACGCCAGAAACGGACGTCTTTGTTTTGATATTGCTCGAAACACGAAGTCGAAGTCTGTTTGTTTGTTTTTCAGATATCGGTTGGTAACTTTCTTTCTATACATGCTAGCGACCTGAAACTTGTTTTATCGCATTCAGCGCGTCGAATTACGCCGGAAACGGCCGTCTTTGTTTTAATATTGCTCGGAACACGTAGTCGAATTCCGTTTGTTTGTTCCGTGGATATCGGTGAGTAACTTTTTTTCTATACATGCTAGCGACCTAAAACTTGTTTTATCGCATTCAGCGCGTCGAGATACGCCGGAAACGGCCGTCTTTGTTTTAATATTGCTCGAAACACGTAGTCGAATTCCGTTTGTTTGTTTCGTGGATATCGGTGAGTAACTTTTTTTCTATACATGCTAGCGACCTGAAACTTGTTTTATCGCATTCAGCGCGTCAAATTACGCCGGAAACGGCCGTCTTTGTTTTGATATTGATCGAAACACGAAGTCGAATTCCGTTTGTTTGTTTTTCAGATATCGGTTGGTAACTTTTTTTCTATACATGCTAGCGACCTAAAACTTGTTTCATCGCATTCAGCGCGTCGAATTTCGCCGGTAACGGCCGTCTTTGTTTTGATATTGATCGAAACACGAAGTCGAATTCCGTTTGTTTGTTTTGTGGATATCGGTTGGTAACTTTTTTTCTATACATGCTAGCGACCATAAACTTGTTTTATCGCATTCAGCGCGTCGAATTACGCCGGAAACGGCCGTCTTTGTTTTGATATTGATCGAAACACGAAGTCGAATTCCGTTTGTTTGTTTCGTGGATATCGGTTGGTAACTTTTTTTCTATACATGCTAGCGACCTCAAACTTGTTTTATCGCATTCAGCGCGTCGAATTACGCCGGAAACGGCCGTCTTTGTTTCAATATTGCTCGAAACACGTAGTCGAATTCCGTTTGTTTGTTTCGTGGATATCGGAGAGTAACTTTCTTTCTATACATGCTAGCGACCTAAAACTTGTTTTATCGCATTCAGCGCGTCAAATTACGCCGGAAACGGCCGTCTTTGTTTTGATATTGCTCGAAACACGAAGTCGAAGTCCGTTTGTTTGTTTTTCAGATATCGGTTGGTAACTTTTTTTCTATACATGCTAGCGACCTCAAACTTGTTTTATCGCATTCAGCGCGTCGAATTACGCCGGAAACGGCCGTCTTTGTTTTGATATTGCTCGAAACACGAAGTCGAATTCCGTTTGTTTGGTGCGTGAATATCGGTGGATAACTTTTTTTCTATACATGCTAGCGACCTGAAACTTGTCTTATCGCATTCAGCGCGTCAAATTACGCCGAAAACGGCCGTCTTTGTTTTGATATTGCTCGAAACACGAAGTCGAAGTCCGTTTGTTTGTTTTTCAGATATCGGTTGGTAACTTTTTTTCTATACATGCTAGCGACCTAAAACTTGTTTTATCGCATTCAGCGCGACAAATTACGCCAGAAACGGACGTCTTTGTTTTGATATTGCTCGAAACACGAAGTCGAAGTCTGTTTGTTTGTTTTTCAGATATCGGTTGGTAACTTTTTTTCTATACATGCTAGCGACCTGAAACTTGTTTTATCGCATTCAGCGCGTCGAATTACGCCGGAAACGGCCGTCTTTGTTTTAATATTGCTCGGAACACGTAGTCGAATTCCGTTTGTTTGTTCCGTGGATATCGGTGAGTAACTTTTTTTCTATACATGCTAGCGACCTAAAACTTGTTTTATCGCATTCAGCGCGTCAAATTACGCCGGAAACGGCCGTCTTTGTTTTGATATTGCTCGAAACACGAAGTCGAAGTCCGTTTGTTTGTTTTTCAGATATCGGTTGGTAACTTTTTTTCTATACATGCTAGCGACCTGAAACTTGTTTTATCGCATTCAGCGCGTCGAATTACGCCGGAAACGGCCGTCTTTGTTTTAATATTGCTCGGAACACGTAGTCGAATTCCGTTTGTTTGTTCCGTGGTTATCGGTGAGTAACTTTTTTTCTATACATGCTAGCGACCTAAAACTTGTTTTATCGCATTCAGCGCGTCGAATTACGCCGGAAACGGCCGTCTTTGTTTTAATATTGCTCGAAACACGTAGTCGAATTCCGTTTGTTTGTTTCGTGGATATCGGTGAGTAACTTTTTTTCTATACATGCTAGCGACCTGAAACTTGTTTTATCGCATTCAGCGCGTCAAATTACGCCGGAAACGGCCGTCTTTGTTTTGATATTGATCGAAACACGAAGTCGAATTCCGTTTGTTTGTTTTTCAGATATCGGTTGGTAACTTTTTTTCTATACATGCTAGCGACCTAAAACTTGTTTCATCGCATTCAGCGCGTCGAATTTCGCCGGTAACGGCCGTCTTTGTTTTGATATTGATCGAAACACGAAGTCGAATTCCGTTTGTTTGTTTTGTGGATATCGGTTGGTAACTTTTTTTCTATACATGCTAGCGACCATAAACTTGTTTTATCGCATTCAGCGCGTCGAATTACGCCGGAAACGGCCGTCTTTGTTTTGATATTGATCGAAACACGAAGTCGAATTCCGTTTGTTTGTTTCGTGGATATCGGTTGGTAACTTTTTTTCTATACATGCTAGCGACCTCAAACTTGTTTTATCGCATTCAGCGCGTCGAATTACGCCGGAAACGGCCGTCTTTGTTTCAATATTGCTCGAAACACGTAGTCGAATTCCGTTTGTTTGTTTCGTGGATATCGGAGAGTAACTTTCTTTCTATACATGCTAGCGACCTAAAACTTGTATAATCGCATTCAGCGCGTCAAATTACGCCGGAAACGGCCGTCTTTGTTTTGATATTGCTCGAAACACGAAGTCGAAGTCCGTTTGTTTGTTTTTCAGATATCGGTTGGTAACTTTTTTTCTATACATGCTAGCGACCTCAAACTTGTTTTATCGCATTCAGCGCGTCGAATTACGCCGGAAACGGCCGTCTTTGTTTTGATATTGCTCGAAACACGAAGTCGAATTCCGTTTGTTTGGTGCGTGAATATCGGTGGATAACTTTTTTTCTATACATGCTAGCGACCTGAAACTTGTCTTATCGCATTCAGCGCGTCAAATTACGCCGAAAACGGCCGTCTTTGTTTTGATATTGCTCGAAACACGAAGTCGAAGTCCGTTTGTTTGTTTTTCAGATATCGGTTGGTAACTTTTTTTCTATACATGCTAGCGACCTAAAACTTGTTTTATCGCATTCAGCGCGACAAATTACGCCAGAAACGGACGTCTTTGTTTTGATATTGCTCGAAACACGAAGTCGAAGTCTGTTTGTTTGTTTTTCAGATATCGGTTGGTAACTTTTTTTCTATACATGCTAGCGACCTGAAACTTGTTTTATCGCATTCAGCGCGTCGAATTACGCCGGAAACGGCCGTCTTTGTTTTAATATTGCTCGGAACACGTAGTCGAATTCCGTTTGTTTGTTCAGTGGATATCGGTGAGTAACTTTTTTTCTATACATGCTAGCGACCTAAAACTTGTTTTATCGCATTCAGCGCGTCAAATTACGCCGGAAACGGCCGTCTTTGTTTTGATATTGCTCGAAACACGAAGTCGAAGTCCGTTTGTTTGTTTTTCAGATATCGGTTGGTAACTTTTTTTCTATACATGCTAGCGACCTCAAACTTGTTTTATCGCATTCAGCGCGTCGAATTACGCCGGAAACGGCCGTCTTTGTTTTGATATTGCTCGAAACACGAAGTCGAATTCCGTTTGTTTGGTGCGTGAATATCGGTGGATAACTTTTTTTCTATACATGCTAGCGACCTGAAACTTGTCTTATCGCATTCAGCGCGTCAAATTACGCCGAAAACGGTTGTCTTTGTTTTAATATTGCTCGAAACACGAAGTCGAAGTCCGTTTGTTTGTTTTTCAGATATCGGTTGGTAACTTTTTTTCTATACATGCTAGCGACCTCAAACTTGTTTTATCGCATTCAGCGCGTCGAATTACGCCGGAAACGGCCGTCTTTGTTTTGATATTGCTCGAAACACGAAGTCGAATTCCGTTTGTTTGGTGCGTGAATATCGGTGGATAACTTTTTTTCTATACATGCTAGCGACCTGAAACTTGTCTTATCGCATTCAGCGCGTCAAATTACGCCGAAAACGGCCGTCTTTGTTTTGATATTGCTCGAAACACGAAGTCGAAGTCCGTTTGTTTGTTTTTCAGATATCGGTTAGTAACTTTTTTTCTATACATGCTAGCGACCTAAAACTTGTTTTATCGCATTCAGCGCGACAAATTACGCCAGAAACGGACGTCTTTGTTTTGATATTGCTCGAAACACGAAGTCGAAGTCTGTTTGTTTGTTTTTCAGATATCGGTTGGTAACTTTTTTTCTATACATGCTAGCGACCTGAAACTTGTTTTATCGCATTCAGCGCGTCGAATTACGCCGGAAACGGCCGTCTTTGTTTTAATATTGCTCGGAACACGTAGTCGAATTCCGTTTGTTTGTTCCGTGGATATCGGTGAGTAACTTTTTTTCTATACATGCTAGCGACCTAAAACTTGTTTTATCGCATTCAGCGCGTCAAATTACGCCGGAAACGGCCGTCTTTGTTTTGATATTGCTCGAAACACGAAGTCGAAGTCCGTTTGTTTGTTTTTCAGATATCGGTTGGTAACTTTTTTTCTATACATGCTAGCGACCTGAAACTTGTTTTATCGCATTCAGCGCGTCGAATTACGCCGGAAACGGCCGTCTTTGTTTTAATATTGCTCGGAACACGTAGTCGAATTCCGTTTGTTTGTTCCGTGGATATCGGTGAGTAACTTTTTTTCTATACATGCTAGCGACCTAAAACTTGTTTTATCGCATTCAGCGCGTCGAATTACGCCGGAAACGGCCGTCTTTGTTTTAATATTGCTCGAAACACGTAGTCGAATTCCGTTTGTTTGTTTCGTGGATATCTGTGAGTAACTTTTTTTCTATACATGCTAGCGACCTGAAACTTGTTTTATCGCATTCAGCGCGTCAAATTACGCCGGAAACGGCCGTCTTTGTTTTGATATTGATCGAAACACGAAGTCGAATTCCGTTTGTTTGTTTTTCAGATATCGGTTGGTAACTTTTTTTCTATACATGCTAGCGACCTAAAACTTGTTTCATCGCATTCAGCGCGTCGAATTTTGCCGGTAACGGCCGTCTTTGTTTTGATATTGATCGAAACACGAAGTCGAATTCCGTTTGTTTGTTTTGTGGATATCGGTTGGTAACTTTTTTTCTATACATGCTAGCGACCATAAACTTGTTTTATCGCATTCAGCGCGTCGAATTACGCCGGAAACGGCCGTCTTTGTTTTGATATTGATCGAAACACGAAGTCGAATTCCGTTTGTTTGTTTCGTGGATATCGGTTGGTAACTTTTTTTCTATACATGCTAGCGACCTCAAACTTGTTTTATCGCATTCAGCGCGTCGAATTACGCCGGAAACGGCCGTCTTTGTTTCAATATTGCTCGAGACACGTAGTCGAATTCCGTTTGTTTGTTTCGTGGATATCGGAGAGTAACTTTTTTTCTATACATGCTAGCGACCTAAAACTTGTTTTATCGCATTCAGCGCGTCAAATTACGCCGAAAACGGCCGTCTTTGTTTTGATATTGCTCGAAACACGAAGTCGAAGTCCGTTTGTTTGTTTTTCAGATATCGGTTGGTAACTTTTTTTCTATACATGCTAGCGACCTAAAACTTGTTTTATCGCATTCAGCGCGACAAATTACGCCAGAAACGGACGTCTTTGTTTTGATATTGCTCGAAACACGAAGTCGAAGTCTGTTTGTTTGTTTTTCAGATATCGGTTGGTAACTTTTTTTCTATACATGCTAGCGACCTGAAACTTGTTTTATCGCATTCAGCGCGTCGAATTACGCCGGAAACGGCCGTCTTTGTTTTAATATTGCTCGGAACACGTAGTCGAATTCCGTTTGTTTGTTCCGTGGATATCGGTGAGTAACTTTTTTTCTATACATGCTAGCGACCTAAAACTTGTTTTATCGCATTCAGCGCGTCAAATTACGCCGGAAACGGCCGTCTTTGTTTTGATATTGCTCGAAACACGAAGTCGAAGTCCGTTTGTTTGTTTTTCAGATATCGGTTGGTAACTTTTTTTCTATACATGCTAGCGACCTGAAACTTGTTTTATCGCATTCAGCGCGTCGAATTACGCCGGAAACGGCCGTCTTTGTTTTAATATTGCTCGGAACACGCAGTCGAATTCCGTTTGTTTGTTCCGTGGATATCGGTGAGTAACTTTTTTTCTATACATGCTAGCGACCTAAAACTTGTTTTATCGCATTCAGCGCGTCGAATTACGCCGGAAACGGCCGTCTTTGTTTTAATATTGCTCGAAACACGTAGTCGAATTCCGTTTGTTTGTTTCGTGGATATCTGTGAGTAACTTTTTTTCTATACATGCTAGCGACCTGAAACTTGTTTTATCGCATTCAGCGCGTCAAATTACGCCGGAAACGGCCGTCTTTGTTTTGATATTGATCGAAACACGAAGTCGAATTCCGTTTGTTTGTTTTTCAGATATCGGTTGGTAACTTTTTTTCTATACATGCTAGCGACCTAAAACTTGTTTCATCGCATTCAGCGCGTCGAATTTTGCCGGTAACGGCCGTCTTTGTTTTGATATTGATCGAAACACGAAGTCGAATTCCGTTTGTTTGTTTTGTGGATATCGGTTGGTAACTTTTTTTCTATACATGCTAGCGACCATAAACTTGTTTCATCGCATTCAGCGCGTCGAATTACGCCGGAAACGGCCGTCTTTGTTTTGATATTGATCGAAACACGAAGTCGAATTCCGTTTGTTTGTTTCGTGGATATCGGTTGGTAACTTTTTTTCTATACATGCTAGCGACCTCAAACTTGTTTTATCGCATTCAGCGCGTCGAATTACGCCGGAAACGGCCGTCTTTGTTTCAATATTGCTCGAGACACGTAGTCGAATTCCGTTTGTTTGTTTCGTGGATATCGGAGAGTAACTTTCTTTCTATACATGCTAGCGACCTAAAACTTGTTTTATCGCATTCAGCGCGTCAAATTACGCCGGAAACGGCCGTCTTTGTTTTGATATTGCTCGAAACACGAAGTCGAAGTCCGTTTGTTTGTTTTTCAGATATCGGTTGGTAACTTCTTTTCTATACATGCTAGCGACCTCAAACTTGTTTTATCGCATTCAGCGCGTCGAATTACGCCGGAAACGGCCGTCTTTGTTTTGATATTGCTCGAAACACGAAGTCGAATTCCGTTTGTTTGGTGCGTGAATATCGGTGGATAACTTTTTTTCTATACATGCTAGCGACCTGAAACTTGTCTTATCGCATTCAGCGCGTCAAATTACGCCGAAAACGGCCGTCTTTGTTTTGATATTGCTCGAAACACGAAGTCGAAGTCCGTTTGTTTGTTTTTCAGATATCGGTTGGTAACTTTTTTTCTATACATGCTAGCGACCTAAAACTTGTTTTATCGCATTCAGCGCGACAAATTACGCCAGAAACGGACGTCTTTGTTTTGATATTGCTCGAAACACGAAGTCGAAGTCTGTTTGTTTGTTTTTCAGATATCGGTTGGTAACTTTTTTTCTATACATGCTAGCGACCTGAAACTTGTTTTATCGCATTCAGCGCGTCGAATTACGCCGGAAACGGCCGTCTTTGTTTTAATATTGCTCGGAACACGTAGTCGAATTCCGTTTGTTTGTTCCGTGGATATCGGTGAGTAACTTTTTTTCTATACATGCTAGCGACCTAAAACTTGTTTTATCGCATTCAGCGCGTCAAATTACGCCGGAAACGGCCGTCTTTGTTTTGATATTGCTCGAAACACGAAGTCGAAGTCCGTTTGTTTGTTTTTCAGATATCGGTTGGTAACTTTTTTTCTATACATGCTCGCGACCTCAAACTTGTTTTATCGCATTCAGCGCGTCGAATTACGCCGGAAACGGCCGTCTTTGTTTTGATATTGCTCGAAACACGAAGTCGAATTCCGTTTGTTTGGTGCGTGAATATCGGTGGATAACTTTTTTTCTATACATGCTAGCGACCTGAAACTTGTCTTATCGCATTCAGCGCGTCAAATTACGCCGAAAACGGCCGTCTTTGTTTTAATATTGCTCGAAACACGAAGTCGAAGTCCGTTTGTTTGTTTTTCAGATATCGGTTGGTAACTTTTTTTCTATACATGCTAGCGACCTAAAACTTGTTTTATCGCATTCAGCGCGACAAATTACGCCAGAAACGGACGTCTTTGTTTTGATATTGCTCGAAACACGAAGTCGAAGTCTGTTTGTTTGTTTTTCAGATATCGGTTGGTAACTTTTTTTCTATACATGCTAGCGACCTGAAACTTGTTTTATCGCATTCAGCGCGTCGAATTACGCCGGAAACGGCCGTCTTTGTTTTAATATTGCTCGGAACACGTAGTCGAATTCCGTTTGTTTGTTCCGTGGATATCGGTGAGTCACTTTTTTTCTATACATGCTAGCGACCTAAAACTTGTTTTATCGCATTCAGCGCGTCAAATTACGCTGGAAACGGCCGTCTTTGTTTTGATATTGATCGAAACACGAAGTCGAATTCCGTTTGTTTGTTTTTCAGATATCGGTTGGTAACTTCTTTTCTATACATGCTAGCGACCTAAAACTTGTTTTATCGCATTCAGCGCGTCGAATTACGCCGTAAACGGCCGTCTTTGTTTTGATATTGATCGAAACACGAAGTCGAATTCCGTTTGTTCGTTTCGTGGATATCGGTGAGTAACTTTTTTTCTATACATGCTAGCGACCTAAAACTTGTTTTATCGCATTCAGCGCGTCGAATTACGCCGGACACAGCCGTCTTTGTTTTGATATTGATCGAAACACGAAGTCGAATCCCGTTTGTTTGTTTCGTGAATATCGGTGGATAACTTTTTTTCTATACATGCTAGCGACCTAAAACTTGTTTTATCGCATTCAGCGCGTCAAATCACGCCGGAAACGGCCGTCTTTGTTTTGATATTGATCGGAACACGAAGTCGAATTCCGTTTGTTTGGTGCGTGAATATCGGTGGATAACTTTTTTTCTATACATGCTAGCGACCTGAAACTTGTCTTATCGCATTCAGCGCGTCAAATTACGCCGAAAACGGCCGTCTTTGTTTTGATATTGCTCGAAACACGAAGTCGAAGTCCGTTTGTTTGTTTTTCAGATATCGGTTGGTAACTTTTTTTCTATACATGCTAGCGACCTAAAACTTGTTTTATCGCATTCAGCGCGACAAATTACGCCAGAAACGGACGTCTTTGTTTTGATATTGCTCGAAACACGAAGTCGAAGTCTGTTTGTTTGTTTTTCAGATATCGGTTGGTAACTTTTTTTCTATACATGCTAGCGACCTGAAACTTGTTTTATCGCATTCAGCGCGTCGAATTACGCCGGAAACGGCCGTCTTTGTTTTAATATTGCTCGGAACACGTAGTCGAATTCCGTTTGTTTGTTCCGTGGATATCGGTGAGTAACTTTTTTTCTATACATGCTAGCGACCTAAAACTTGTTTTATCGCATTCAGCGCGTCAAATTACGCCGGAAACGGCCGTCTTTGTTTTGATATTGCTCGAAACACGAAGTCGAAGTCCGTTTGTTAGTTTTTCAGATATCGGTTGGTAACTTTTTTTCTATACATGCTAGCGACCTCAAACTTGTTTTATCGCATTCAGCGCGTCGAATTACGCCGGAAACGGCCGTCTTTGTTTTGATATTGCTCGAAACACGAAGTCGAATTCCGTTTGTTTGGTGCGTGAATATCGGTGGATAACTTTTTTTCTATACATGCTAGCGACCTGAAACTTGTCTTATCGCATTCAGCGCGTCAAATTACGCCGAAAACGGCCGTCTTTGTTTTAATATTGCTCGAAACACGAAGTCGAAGTCCGTTTGTTTGTTTTTCAGATATCGGTTGGTAACTTTTTTTCTATACATGCTAGCGACCTAAAACTTGTTTTATCGCATTCAGCGCGACAAATTACGCCAGAAACGGACGTCTTTGTTTTGATATTGCTCGAAACACGAAGTCGAAGTCTGTTTGTTTGTTTTTCAGATATCGGTTGGTAACTTTTTTTCTATACATGCTAGCGACCTGAAACTTGTTTTATCGCATTCAGCGCGTCAAATTACGCCGGAAACGGCCGTCTTTGTTTTGATATTGCTCGAAACACGAAGTCGAAGTCCGTTTGTTAGTTTTTCAGATATCGGTTGGTAACTTTTTTTCTATACATGCTAGCGACCTCAAACTTGTTTTATCGCATTCAGCGCGTCGAATTACGCCGGAAACGGCCGTCTTTGTTTTGATATTGCTCGAAACACGAAGTCGAATTCCGTTTGTTTGGTGCGTGAATATCGGTGGATAACTTTTTTTCTATACATGCTAGCGACCTGAAACTTGTCTTATCGCATTCAGCGCGTCAAATTACGCCGAAAACGGCCGTCTTTGTTTTAATATTGCTCGAAACACGAAGTCGAAGTCCGTTTGTTTGTTTTTCAGATATCGGTTGGTAACTTTTTTTCTATACATGCTAGCGACCTAAAACTTGTTTTATCGCATTCAGCGCGACAAATTACGCCAGAAACGGACGTCTTTGTTTTGATATTGCTCGAAACACGAAGTCGAAGTCTGTTTGTTTGTTTTTCAGATATCGGTTGGTAACTTTTTTTCTATACATGCTAGCGACCTGAAACTTGTTTTATCGCATTCAGCGCGTCAAATCACGCCGGAAACGGCCGTCTTTGTTTTGATATTGATCGGAACACGAAGTCGAATCCCGTGCGTTTGTTTCGTGGATATCGGTGAGTAACTTTTTTTCTATACATGCTAGCGACCTAAAACTTGTTTTATCGCATTGAGCGCGTCAAATTACGCCGGAAACGGCCGTCTTTGTTTTGATATTGCTCGAAACACGAAGTCGAAGTCCGTTTGTTTGTTTTTCAGATATCGGTTAGTAACTTTTTTTCTATACATGCTAGCCACCCAAAACTTGTTTTATCGCATTCAGCGCGTCGAATTACGCCGGAAACGGCCGTCTTTGTTTTGATATTGATCGAAACACGAAGTCGAATTCCGTTTGTTTGTTTCGTGGATATCGGTTGGTAACTTTTTTTCTATACATGCTAGCGACCTCAAACTTGTTTTATCGCATTCAGCGCGTCGAATTACGCCGGAAACGGCCGTCTTTGTTTTAATATTGCTCGAAACACGTAGTCGAATTCCGTTTGTTTGTTTCGTGGATATCGAAGAGTAACTTTTTTTCTATACATGCTAGCGACCTAAAACTTGTTTTATCGCGATCAGCGCGTCAAATTACGCCGAAAACGGCCGTCTTTGTTTTGATATTGCTCGAAACACGAAGTCGAAGTCCGTTTGTTTGTTTTTCAGATATCGGTTGGTAACTTTTTTTCTATACATGCTAGCGACCCCAAACTTGTTTTATCGCATTCAGCGCGTCGAATTACGCCGGAAACGGCCGTCTTTGTTTTGATATTGCTCGAAACACGAAGTCGAATTCCGTTTGTTTGTTTCGTGAATATCGGTGGATAACTTTTTTTCTATACATGCTAGCGACCTAAAACTTGTTTTATCGCATTCAGCGCGTCGAATTACGCCGTAAACGGCCGTCTTTGTTTTGATATTGATCGAAACACGAAGTCGAATTCCGTTTGTTTGTTTCGTGGATATCGGTGAGTAACTTTTTTTCTATACATGCTAGCGACCTGAAACTTGTTTTATCGCATTCAGCGCGTCAAATCACGCCGGAAACGGCCGTCTTTGTTTTGATATTGATCGGAACACGAAGTCGAATCCCGTGCGTTTGTTTCGTGGATATCGGTGAGTAACTTTTTTTCTATACATGCTAGCGACCTAAAACTTGTTTTATCGCATTTAGCGCGTCAAATTACGCCGAAAACGGCCGTCTTTGTTTTGATATTGCTCGAAACACGAAGTCGAAGTCCGTTTGTTTGTTTTTCAGATATCGGTTAGTAACTTTTTTTCTATACATGCTAGCCACCCAAAACTTGTTTTATCGCATTCAGCGCGTCGAATTACGCCGGAAACGGCCGTCTTTGTTTTGATATTGATCGAAACACGAAGTCGAATTCCGTTTGTTTGTTTCGTGGATATCGGTTGGTAACTTTTTTTCTATACATGCTAGCGACCTCAAACTTGTTTTATCGCATTCAGCGCGTCGAATTACGCCGGAAACGGCCGTCTTTGTTTTAATATTGCTCGAAACACGTAGTCGAATTCCGTTTGTTTGTTTCGTGGATATCGAAGAGTAACTTTTTTTCTATACATGCTAGCGACCTAAAACTTGTTTTATCGCATTCAGCGCGACAAATTACGCCAGAAACGGACGTCTTTGTTTCGATATTGCTCGAAACACGAAGTCGAAGTCTGTTTGTTTGTTTTTCAGATATCGGTTGGTAACTTTTTTTCTATACATGCTAGCGACCTAAAACTTGTTTTATCGCATTCAGCGCGTCGAATTACGCCGGAAACGGCCGTCTTTGTTTTGATATTGATCGAAACACGAAGTCGAATTCCGTTTGTTTGTTTCGTGGATATCGGTTGGTAACTTTTTTTCTATACATGCTAGCGACCTCAAACTCGTTTTATCGCATTCAGCGCGTCGAATTACGCCGGAAACGGCCGTCTTTGTTTTAATATTGCTCGAAACACGTAGTCGAATTCCGTTTGTTTGTTTCGTGGATATCGAAGAGTAACTTTTTTTCTATACATGCTAGCGACCTAAAACTTGTTTTATCGCATTCAGCGCGACAAATTACGCCAGAAACGGACGTCTTTGTTTCGATATTGCTCGAAACACGAAGTCGAAGTCTGTTTGTTTGTTTTTCAGATATCGGTTGGTAACTTTTTTTCTATACATGCTAGCGACCTAAAACTTGTTTTATCGCATTCAGCGCATCGAATTACGCCGAAAACGGCCGTCTTTGTTTTGATATTGCTCGGAACACGAAGTCAAAGTTCGTTTGTTAGTTTTTCAGATATCGGTTAGTAACGTTTTTTCTATACATGCTAGCGACCAAGAACTTGTTTCATTACATTCAGCGCGTCAAATTACGCCGGAAACGGCCGTCTTTGTTTTGATATTGCTCGAAACACGAAGTCGAAGTCCGTTTGTTTGTCTTTCAGATATCGGTTGGTAACTTCTTTTCTATACATGCTAGCGACCAAGAACTTGTTTTATCGCATTCAGCGCGTCGAATTACGCCGAAAACGGCCGTCTTTGTTTTAATATTGCTCGAAACACGTAGTCGAATTCCGTTTGTTTGTTTCGTGGATATCGGTGAGTAACTTTTTTTCTATACATGCTAGCGACCTGAAACTTGTTTTATCGCATTCAGCGCGTCAAATTACGCCGGAAACGGCCGTCTTTGTTTTGATATTGCTCGAAACACGAAGTCGAAGTCCGTTTGTTTGTTTTTCAGATATCGGTTGGTAACTTTTTTTCTATACATGCTAGCGACCTAAAACTTGTTTTATCGCATTCAGCGCGTCGAATTACGCCGGAAACGGCCGTCTTTGTTTTAATATTGCTCGGAACACGTAGTCGAATTCCGTTTGTTTGTTCCGTGGATATCGGTGAGTAAGTTTTTTTTTATACATGCTAGCGACCTCAAACTTGTTTTATCGCATTCAGCGCGTCAAATTACGCCGGAAACGGCCGTGTTTGTTTTGATATTGCTTGAAACACGTAGTCGAATTCCGTTTGTTTGTTTCGTGGATATCGGAGAGTAACTTTTTTTCCATACATGCTAGCGACCTAAAACTTGTTTTATCGCATTGAGCGCGTCGAATTACGCCGGAAACGGCCGTCTTTGTTTTGATATTGAACGAAACACGAAGTCGAATTCCGTTTGTTTGTTTCGTGGATATCGGTTGGTAACTTTTTTTCTATACATGCTAGCGACCTAAAACTTGTTTCATCGCATTCAGCGCGTCGAATTACGCCGGAAACGGCCGTCTTTGTTTTGATATTGATCGAAACACGAAGTCGAATTCCGTTTGTTTGTTTCGTGGATATCGGTTGGTCACTTTTTTTCTATACATGCTAGCGACCTCAAACTTGTTTTATCGCATTCAGCGCGTCGAATCACGCCGGAAACGGCCGTCTTTGTTTTGATATTGCTCGAAACACGAAGTCGAAGTCCGTTTGTTTGTTTTTCAGATATCGGTTGGTTACTTTTTTTCTATACATGCTAGCGACCTCAAACTTGTTTTATCGCATTCAGCGCGTCGAATCACGCCGGAAACGGCCGTCTTTGTTTTGATATTGCTCGAAACACGAAGTCGAATTCCGTTTGTTTGTTTCGTGAATATCGGTGGATAACTTTTTTTCTATACATGCTAGCGACCTGAAACTTGTTTTATCGCATTCAGCGCGTCAAATTACGCCGGAAACGGCCGTCTTTGTTTTGATATTGCTCGAAACACGAAGTCGAAGTCCGTTTGTTTGTTTTTCAGATATCGGTTGGTAACTTTTTTTCTATACATGCTAGCGACCTAAAACTTGTTTTATCGCATTCAGCGCGTCAAATTACGCCAGAAACGGACGTCTTTGTTTTGATATTGCTCGAAACACGAAGTCGAAGTCCGTTTGTTTGTTTTTCAGATATCGGTTGGTAACTTTTTTTCTATACATGCTAGCGACCTAAAACTTGTTTTATCGCATTCAGCGCGTCGAATTACGCCGGAAACGGCCGTCTTTGTTTTGATATTGATCGGAACACGAAGTCGAATCCCGTGCGTTTGTTTCGTGGATATCGGTGAGTAACTTTTTTTCTATACATGCTAGCGACCTAAAACTTGTTTTATCGCATTCAGCGCGTCAAATTACGCCGGAAACGGCCGTCTTTGTTTTGATATTGCTCGATACACGAAGTCGAAGTCCGTTTGTTTGTTTTTCAGATATCGGTTGGTAACTTTTTTTCTATACATGCTAGCGACCCCAAACTTGTTTTATCGCATTCAGCGCGTCGAATTACGCCGGAAACGGCCGTCTTTGTTTTGATATTGCTCGAAACACGAAGTCGAATTCCGTTTGTTTGTTTCGTGAATATCGGTGGATAACTTTTTTTCTATACATGCTAGCGACCTGAAACTTGTTTTATCGCATTCAGCGCGTCAAATTACGCCGGAAACGGCCGTCTTTGTTTTGATATTGCTCGGAACACGAAGTCGAAGTCCGTTTGTTTGTTTTTCAGATATCGGTTGGTAACTTTTTTTCTATACATGCTAGCGACCTAAAACTTGTTTTATCGCATTCAGCGCGTCAAATTACGCCAGAAACGGACGTCTTTGTTTTGATATTGCTCGAAACACGAAGTCGAAGTCCGTTTGTTTGTTTTTCAGATATCGGTTGGTAACTTTTTTTCTATACATGCTAACGACCTAAAACTTGTTTTATCGCATTCAGCGCGTCGAATTACGCCGAAAACGGCCGTCTTTGTTTTAATATTGCTCGGAACACGTAGTCGAATTCCGTTTGTTTGTTCCGTGAATATCGGTGAGTAACTTTTTTTCTATACATGCTAGCGACCTAAAACTTGTTTTATCGCATTCAGCGCGTCAAATTACGCCGGAAACGGCCGTGTTTCTTTTGATATTGCTTGAAACACGTAGTCGAATT
Source organism: Diprion similis (assembly GCF_021155765.1). NCBI lineage: Eukaryota > Metazoa > Arthropoda > Insecta > Hymenoptera > Diprionidae > Diprion > Diprion similis. The sequence goes on along the minus strand of NC_060113.1, from coordinate 11,274,819 downwards.
CCGTTTGTTTGTTTCGTGGATATTGGAGAGTAACTTTTTTTCTATACATGCTAGCGACCTAAAACTTGTTTTATCGCATTCAGCGCGTCAAATTACGCCGAAAACGGCCGTCTTTGTTTTGATATTGCTCGAAACACGAAGTCGAAGTCCGTTTGTTTGTTTTTCAGATATCGGTTGGTAACTTTTTTTCTATACATGCTAGCGACCTCAAACTTGTTTTATCGCATTCGGCGCGTCGAATTACGCCGGAAACGGCCGTCTTTGTTTTGATATTGCTCGAAACACGAAGTCGAATTCCGTTTGTTTGTTTCGTGAATATCGGTGGATAACTTTTTTTCTATACATGCTAGCGACCTGAAACTTGTTTTATCGCATTCAGCGCGTCAAATTACGCCGAAAACGGCCGTCTTTGTTTTGATATTGCTCGAAACACGAAGTCGAATTCCGTTTGTTTGTTTTCCAGATATCGGTTGGTAACTTCTTTTCTATACATGCTAGCGACCTAAAACTTGTTTTATCGCATTCAGCGCGTCGAATTACGCCGTAAACGGCCGTCTTTGTTTTGATATTGATCGAAACACGAAGTCGAATTCCGTTTGTTTGTTTCGTGGATATCGGTGAGTAACTTTTTTTCTATACATGCTAGCGACCTAAAACTTGTTTTATCGCATTCAGCGCGTCGAATTACGCCGGAAACGGCCGTCTTTGTTTTGATATTGATCGGAACACGAAGTCGAATCCCGTGCGTTTGTTTCGTGGATATCGGTAAGTAACTTTTTTTCTATACATGCTAGCGACCTAAAACTTGTTTTATCGCATTTAGCGCGTCAAATTACGCCGGAAACGGCCGTCTTTGTTTTGATATTGCTCGAAACACGAAGTCGAAGTCCGTTTGTTTGTTTTTCAGATATCGGTTAGTAACTTTTTTTCTATACATGCTAGCCACCCAAAACTTGTTTTATCGCATTCAGCGCGTCGAATTACGCCGGAAACGGCCGTCTTCGTTTTGATATTGATCGGAACACGAAGTCGAATCCCGTGCGTTTGTTTCGTGGATATCGGTGAGTAACTTTTTTTCTATACATGCTAGCGACCTAAAACTTGTTTTATCGCATTTAGCGCGTCAAATTACGCCGGAAACGGCCGTCTTTGTTTTGATATTGCTCGAAACACGAAGTCGAAGTCCGTTTGTTTGTTTTTCAGATATCGGTTAGTAACTTTTTTTCTATACATGCTAGCCACCCAAAACTTGTTTTATCGCATTCAGCGCGTCGAATTACGCCGGAAACGGCCGTCTTCGTTTTGATATTGATCGAAACACGAAGTCGAATTCCGTTTGTTTGTTTCGTGGATATCGGTTGGTAACTTTTTTTCTATACATGCTAGCGACCTCAAACTTGTTTTATCGCATTCAGCGCGTCAAATTACGCCGGAAACGGCCGTCTTTGTCTTAATATTGCTCGAAACACGTAGTCGAATTCCGTTTGTTTGTTTCGTGGATATCGAAAAGTAACTTTCGTTCTATACATGCTAGCGACCTAAAACTTGTTTTATCGCATTCAGCGCGTCAAATTACGCCGGAAACGGCCGTCTTTGTTTTGATATTGCTCGATACACGAAGTCGAAGTCCGTTTGTTTGTTTTTCAGATATCGGTTGGTAACTTTTTTTCTATACATGCTAGCGACCCCAAACTTGTTTTATCGCATTCAGCGCGTCGAATTACGCCGGAAACGGCCGTCTTTGTTTTGATATTGCTCGAAACACGAAGTCGAATTCCGTTTGTTTGTTTCGTGAATATCGGTGGATAACTTTCTTTCTATACATGCTAGCGACCTGAAACTTGTTTTATCGCGTTCAGCGCGTCAAATTACGCCGGAAACGGCCGTCTTTGTTTTGATATTGCTCGGAACACGAAGTCGAAGTCCGTTTGTTTGTTTTTCAGATATCGGTTGGTAACTTTTTTTCTATACATGCTAGCGACCTAAAACTTGTTTTATCGCATTCAGCGCGTCAAATTACGCCAGAAACGGACGTCTTTGTTTTGATATTGCTCGAAACACGAAGTCGAAGTCCGTTTGTTTGTTTTTCAGATATCGGTTGGTAACTTTTTTTCTATACATGCTAACGACCTAAAACTTGTTTTATCGCATTCAGCGCGTCGAATTACGCCGAAAACGGCCGTCTTTGTTTTAATATTGCTCGGAACACGTAGTCGAATTCCGTTTGTTTGTTCCGTGAATATCGGTGAGTAACTTTTTTTCTATACATGCTAGCGACCTAAAACTTGTTTTATCGCATTCAGCGCGTCAAATTACGCCGGAAACGGCCGTGTTTCTTTTGATATTGCTTGAAACACGTAGTCGAATTCCGTTTGTTTGTTTCGTGGATATCGGAGAGTAACTTTTTTTCTATACATGCTAGCGACCTAAAACTTGTTTTATCGCATTCAGCGCGTCAAATTACGCCGAAAACGGCCGTCTTTGTTTTGATATTGCTCGAAACACGAAGTCGAAGTCCGTTTGTTTGTTTTTCAGATATCGGTTGGTAACTTTTTTTCTATACATGCTAGCGACCTCAAACTTGTTTTATCGCATTCGGCGCGTCGAATTACGCCGGAAACGGCCGTCTTTGTTTTGATATTGCTCGAAACACGAAGTCGAATTCCGTTTGTTTGTTTCGTGAATATCGGTGGATAACTTTTTTTCTATACATGCTAGCGACCTGAAACTTGTTTTATCGCATTCAGCGCGTCAAATTACGCCGAAAACGGCCGTCTTTGTTTTGATATTGCTCGAAACACGAAGTCGAATTCCGTTTGTTTGTTTTCCAGATATCGGTTGGTAACTTCTTTTCTATACATGCTAGCGACCTAAAACTTGTTTTATCGCATTCAGCGCGTCGAATTACGCCGTAAACGGCCGTCTTTGTTTTGATATTGATCGAAACACGAAGTCGAATTCCGTTTGTTTGTTTCGTGGATATCGGTAAGTAACTTTTTTTCTATACATGCTAGCGACCTAAAACTTGTTTTATCGCATTTAGCGCGTCGAATTACGCCGGAAACGGCCGTCTTTGTTTTGATATTGATCGGAACACGAAGTCGAATCCCGTGCGTTTGTTTCGTGGATATCGGTGAGTAACTTTTTTTCTATACATGCTAGCGACCTAAAACTTGTTTTATCGCATTTAGCGCGTCAAATTACGCCGGAAACGGCCGTCTTTGTTTTGATATTGCTCGAAACACGAAGTCGAAGTCCGTTTGTTTGTTTTTCAGATATCGGTTAGTAACTTTTTTTCTATACATGCTAGCCACCCAAAACTTGTTTTATCGCATTCTGCGCGTCGAATTACGCCGGAAACGGCCGTCTTTGTTTTGATATTGCTCGAAACACGAAGTCGAATTCCGTTTGTTTGTTTCGTGAATATCGGTGGATAACTTTTTTTCTATACATGCTAGCGACCTGAAACTTGTTTTATCGCATTCAGCGCGTCAAATTACGCCGGAAACGGCCGTCTTTGTTTTGATATTGCTCGAAACACGAAGTCGAAGTCCGTTTGTTTGTTTTCCAGATATCGGTTGGTAACTTCTTTTCTATACATGCTAGCGACCTAAAACTTGTTTTATCGCATTCAGCGCGTCGAATTACGCCGTAAACGGCCGTCTTTGTTTTGATATTGATCGAAACACGAAGTCGAATTCCGTTTGTTTGTTTCGTGGATATCGGTGAGTAACTTTTTTTCTATACATGCTAGCGACCTAAAACTTGTTTTATCGCATTCAGCGCGTCGAATTACGCCGGAAACGGCCGTCTTTGTTTTGATATTGATCGGAACACGAAGTCGAATCCCGTGCGTTTGTTTCGTGGATATCGGTGAGTAACTTTTTTTCTATACATGCTAGCGACCTAAAACGTGTTTTATCGCATTTAGCGCGTCAAATTACGCCGGAAACGGCCGTCTTTGTTTTGATATTGCTCGAAACACGAAGTCGAAGTCCGTTTGTTTGTTTTTCAGATATCGGTAGTAACTTTTTTTCTATACATGCTAGCCACCCAAAACTTGTTTTATCGCATTCTGCGCGTCGAATTACGCCGGAAACGGCCGTCTTTGTTTTGATATTGCTCGAAACACGAAGTCGAATTCCGTTTGTTTGTTTCGTGAATATCGGTGGATAACTTTTTTTCTATACATGCTAGCGACCTGAAACTTGTTTTATCGCATTCAGCGCGTCAAATTACGCCGAAAACGGCCGTCTTTGTTTTGATATTGCTCGAAACACGAAGTCGAAGTCCGTTTGTTTGTTTTTCAGATATCGGTTGGTAACTTTTTTTCTATACATGCTAGCGACCTCAAACTTGTTTTATCGCATTCGGCGCGTCGAATTACGCCGGAAACGGCCGTCTTTGTTTTGATATTGCTCGAAACACGAAGTCGAATTCCGTTTGTTTGTTTCGTGAATATCGGTGGATAACTTTTTTTCTATACATGCTAGCGACCTGAAACTTGTTTTATCGCATTCAGCGCGTCAAATTACGCCGAAAACGGCCGTCTTTGTTTTGATATTGCTCGAAACACGAAGTCGAAGTCCGTTTGTTTGTTTTTCAGATATCGGTTGGTAACTTTTTTTCTATACATGCTAACGACCTAAAACTTGTTTTATCGCATTCAGCGCGTCGAATTACGCCGAAAACGGCCGTCTTTGTTTTAATATTGCTCGGAACACGTAGTCGAATTCCGTTTGTTTGTTCCGTGAATATCGGTGAGTAACTTTTTTTCTATACATGCTAGCGACCTAAAACTTGTTTTATCGCATTCAGCGCGTCAAATTACGCCGGAAACGGCCGTGTTTTTTTTGATATTGCTTGAAACACGTAGTCGAATTCCGTTTGTTTGTTTCGTGGATATCGGAGAGTAACTTTTTTTCTATACATGCTAGCGACCTAAAACTTGTTTTATCGCATTCAGCGCGTCAAATTACGCCGAAAACGGCCGTCTTTGTTTTGATATTGCTCGAAACACGAAGTCGAAGTCCGTTTGTTTGTTTTTTTAGATATCGGTTGGTAACTTTTTTTCTATACATGCTAGCGACCTCAAACCTGTTTTATCGCATTCGGCGCGTCGAATTACGCCGGAAACGGCCGTCTTTGTTTTGATATTGCTCGAAACACGAAGTCGAATTCCGTTTGTTTGTTTCGTGAATATCGGTGGATAACTTTTTTTCTATACATGCTAGCGACCTGAAACTTGTTTTATCGCATTCAGCGCGTCAAATTACGCCGAAAACGGCCGTCTTTGTTTTGATATTGCTCGAAACACGAAGTCGAATTCCGTTTGTTTGTTTTTCAGATATCGGTTGGTAACTTCTTTTCTATACATGCTAGCGACCTAAAACTTGTTTTATCGCATTCAGCGCGTCGAATTACGCCGTAAACGGCCGTCTTTGTTTTGATATTGATCGAAACACGAAGTCGAATTCCGTTTGTTTGTTTCGTGGATATCGGTGAGTAACTTTTTTTCTATACATGCTAGCGACCTAAAACTTGTTTTATCGCATTCAGCGCGTCGAATTACGCCGGAAACGGCCGTCTTTGTTTTGATATTGATCGGAACACGAAGTCGAATCCCGTGCGTTTGTTTCGTGGATATCGGTGAGTAACTTTTTTTCTATACATGCTAGCGACCTAAAACTTGTTTTATCGCATTTAGCGCGTCAAATTACGCCGGAAACGGCCGTCTTTGTTTTGATATTGCTCGAAACACGAAGTCGAAGTCCGTTTGTTTGTTTTTCAGATATCGGTTAGTAACTTTTTTTCTATACATGCTAGCCACCCAAAACTTGTTTTATCGCATTCAGCGCGTCGAATTACGCCGGAAACGGCCGTCTTTGTCTTAATATTGCTCGAAACACGTAGTCGAATTCCGTTTGTTTGTTTCGTGGATATCGAAAAGTAACTTTCTTTCTATACATGCTAGCGACCTAAAACTTGTTTTATCGCATTCAGCGCGTCAAATTACGCCGGAAACGGCCGTCTTTGTTTTGATATTGCTCGAAACACGAAGTCGAAGTCCGTTTGTTTGTTTTTCAGATATCGGTTGGTAACTTTTTTTCTATACATGCTAGCGACCCCAAACTTGTTTTATCGCATTCAGCGCGTCGAATTACGCCGGAAACGGCCGTCTTTGTTTTGATATTGCTCGAAACACGAAGTCGAATTCCGTTTGTTTGTTTCGTGAATATCGGTGGATAATTTTTTTTCTATACATGCTAGCGACCTGAAACTTGTTTTATCGCATTCAGCGCGTCAAATTACGCCGGAAACGGCCGTCTTTGTTTTGATATTGCTCGAAACACGAAGTCGAAGTCCGTTTGTTTGTTTTTCAGATATCGGTTGGTAACTTTTTTTCTATACATGCTAGCGACCTAAAACTTGTTTTATCGCATTCAGCGCGTCAAATTACGCCGAAAACGGCCGTGTTTCTTTTGATATTGCTTGGAACACGTAGTCGAATTCCGTTTGTTTGTTTCGTGGATATCGGAGAGTAACTTTTTTTCTATACATGCTAGCGACCTAAAACTTGTTTTATCGCATTCAGCGCGTCAAATTACGCCGAAAACGGCCGTCTTTGTTTTGATATTGCTCGAAACACGAAGTCGAAGTCCGTTTGTTTGTTTTTCAGATATCGGTTGGTAACTTTTTTTCTATACATGCTAGCGACCTCAAACTTGTTTTATCGCATTCGGCGCGTCGAATTACGCCGGAAACGGCCGTCTTTGTTTTGATATTGCTCGAAACACGAAGTCGAATTCCGTTTGTTTGTTTCGTGAATATCGGTGGATAACTTTTTTTCTATACATGCTAGCGACCTGAAACTTGTTTTATCGCATTCAGCGCGTCAAATTACGCCGAAAACGGCCGTCTTTGTTTTGATATTGCTCGAAACACGAAGTCAAATTCCGTATGTTTGTTTCGTGAATATCGGTGGATAACTTCTTTTCTATACATGCTAGCGACCTGAAACTTATTTTATCGCATTCAGCGCGTCAAATTACGCCGGAAACGGCCGTCTTTGTTTTGATATTGCTCGAAACACGAAGTCGAAGTCCGTTTGTTTGTTTTTCAGATATCGGTTGGTAACTTTTTTTCTATACATGCTAACGACCTAAAACTTGTTTTATCGCATTCAGCGCGTCGAATTACGCCGAAAACGGCCGTCTTTGTTTTAATATTGCTCGGAACACGTAGTCGAATTCCGTTTGTTTGTTCCGTGAATATCGGTGAGTAACTTTTTTTCTATACATGCTAGCGACCTAAAACTTGTTTTATCGCATTCAGCGCGTCAAATTACGCCGGAAACGGCCGTGTTTCTTTTGATATTGCTTGAAACACGTAGTCGAATTCCGTTTGTTTGTTTCGTGGATATCGGAGAGTAACTTTTTTTCTATACATGCTAGCGACCTAAAACTTGTTTTATCGCATTCAGCGCGTCAAATTACGCCGAAAACGGCCGTCTTTGTTTTGATATTGCTCGAAACACGAAGTCGAAGTCCGTTTGTTTGTTTTTCAGATATCGGTTGGTAACTTTTTTTCTATACATGCTAGCGACCTCAAACTTGTTTTATCGCATTCGGCGCGTCGAATTACGCCGGAAACGGCCGTCTTTGTTTTGATATTGCTCGAAACACGAAGTCGAATTCCGTTTGTTTGTTTCGTGAATATCGGTGGATAACTTTTTTTCTATACATGCTAGCGACCTGAAACTTGTTTTATCGCATTCAGCGCGTCAAATTACGCCGAAAACGGCCGTCTTTGTTTTGATATTGCTCGAAACACGAAGTCGAATTCCGTTTGTTTGTTTTTCAGATATCGGTTGGTAACTTCTTTTCTATACATGCTAGCGACCTAAAACTTGTTTTATCGCATTCAGCGCGTCGAATTACGCCGTAAACGGCCGTCTTTGTTTTGATATTGATCGAAACACGAAGTCGAATTCCGTTTGTTTGTTTCGTGGATATCGGTGAGTAACTTTTTTTCTATACATGCTAGCGACCTAAAACTTGTTTTATCGCATTCAGCGCGTCGAATTACGCCGGACACAGCCGTCTTTGTTTTGATATTGATCGAAACACGAAGTCGAATCCCGTTTGTTTGTTTCGTGAATATCGGTGGATAACTTTTTTTCTATACATGCTAGCGACCTGAAACTTGTTTTATCGCATTCAGCGCGTCAAATCACGCCGGAAACGGCCGTCTTTGTTTTGATATTGATCGGAACACGAAGTCGAATCCCGTGCGTTTGTTTCGTGGATATCGGTGAGTAACTTTTCTTCTATACATGCTAGCGACCTAAAACTTGTTTTATCGCATTTAGCGCGTCAAATTACGCCGGAAACGGCCGTCTTTGTTTTGATATTGCTCGAAACACGAAGTCGAAGTCCGTTGGTTTGTTTTTCAGATATCGGTTAGTAACTTTTTTTCTATACATGCTATCCACCCAAAACTTGTTTTATCGCATTCAGCGCGTCGAATTACGCCGGAAACGGCCGTCTTTGTTTTGATATTGATCGAAACACGAAGTCGAATTCCGTTTGTTTGTTTCGTGGATATCGGTTGGTAACTTTTTTTCTATACATGCTAGCGACCTCAAACTTGTTTTATCGCATTCAGCGCGTCGAATTACGCCGGAAACGGCCGTCTTTGTTTTAATATTGCTCGGAACACGTAGTCGAATTCCGTTTGTTTGTTCCGTGAATATCGGTGAGTAACTTTTTTTCTATACATGCTAGCGACCTAAAACTTGTTTTATCGCATTCAGCGCGTCAAATTACGCCGGAAACGGCCGTGTTTCTTTTGATATTGCTTGAAACACGTAGTCGAATTCCGTTTGTTTGTTTCGTGGATATCGGAGAGTAACTTTTTTTCTATACATGCTAGCGACCTAAAACTTGTTTTATCGCATTCAGCGCGTCAAATTACGCCGAAAACGGCCGTCTTTGTTTTGATATTGCTCGAAACACGAAGTCGAAGTCCGTTTGTTTGTTTTTCAGATATCGGTTGGTAACTTTTTTTCTATACATGCTAGCGACCTCAAACTTGTTTTATCGCATTCGGCGCGTCGAATTACGCCGGAAACGGCCGTCTTTGTTTTGATATTGCTCGAAACACGAAGTCGAATTCCGTTTGTTTGTTTCGTGAATATCGGTGGATAACTTTTTTTGTATACATGCTAGCGACCTGAAACTTGTTTTATCGCATTCAGCGCGTCAAATTACGCCGAAAACGGCCGTCTTTGTTTTGATATTGCTCGAAACACGAAGTCGAATTCCGTTTGTTTGTTTTTCAGATATCGGTTGGTAACTTCTTTTCTATACATGCTAGCGACCTAAAACTTGTTTTATCGCATTCAGCGCGTCGAATTACGCCGTAAACGGCCGTCTTTGTTTTGATATTGATCGAAACACGAAGTCGAATTCCGTTTGTTTGTTTCGTGGATATCGGTGAGTAACTTTTTTTCTATACATGCTAGCGACCTAAAACTTGTTTTATCGCATTCAGCGCGTCGAATTACGCCGGACACAGCCGTCTTTGTTTTGATATTGATCGAAACACGAAGTCGAATCCCGTTTGTTTGTTTCGTGAATATCGGTGGATAACTTTTTTTCTATACATGCTAGCGACCTGAAACTTGTTTTATCGCATTCAGCGCGTCAAATCACGCCGGAAACGGCCGTCTTTGTTTTGATATTGATCGGAACACGAAGTCGAATCCCGTGCGTTTGTTTCGTGGATATCGGTGAGTAACTTTTCTTCTATACATGCTAGCGACCTAAAACTTGTTTTATCGCATTTAGCGCGTCAAATTACGCCGGAAACGGCCGTCTTTGTTTTGATATTGCTCGAAACACGAAGTCGAAGTCCGTTTGTTTGTTTTTCAGATATCGGTTAGTAACTTTTTTTCTATACATGCTAGCCACCCAAAACTTGTTTTATCGCATTCAGCGCGTCGAATTACGCCGGAAACGGCCGTCTTTGTTTTGATATTGATCGAAACACGAAGTCGAATTCCGTTTGTTTGTTTCGTGGATATCGGTTGGTAACTTTTTTTCTATACATGCTAGCGACCTCAAACTTGTTTTATCGCATTCAGCGCGTCGAATTACGCCGGAAACGGCCGTCTTTGTTTTAATATTGCTCGAAACACGTAGTCGAATTCCGTTTGTTTGTTTCGTGGATATCGAAGAGTAACTTTCTTTCTATACATGCTAGCGACCTAAAACTTGTTTTATCGCATTTAGCGCGTCAAATTACGCCGGAAACGGCCGTCTTTGTTTTGATATTGCTCGAAACACGAAGTCGAAGTCCGTTTGTTTGTTTTTCAGATATCGGTTAGTAACTTTTTTTCTATACATGCTAGCCACCCAAAACTTGTTTTATCGCATTCAGCGCGTCGAATTACGCCGGAAACGGCCGTCTTTGTTTTGATATTGATCGAAACACGAAGTCGAATTCCGTTTGTTTGTTTCGTGGATATCGGTGAGTAACTTTTCTTCTATACATGCTAGCGACCTAAAACTTGTTTTATCGCATTTAGCGCGTCAAATTACGCCGGAAACGGCCGTCTTTGTTTTGATATTGCTCGAAACACGAAGTCGAAGTCCGTTTGTTTGTTTTTCAGATATCGGTTAGTAACTTTTTTTCTATACATGCTAGCCACCCAAAACTTGTTTTATCGCATTCAGCGCGTCGAATTACGCCGGAAACGGCCGTCTTTGTTTTGATATTGATCGAAACACGAAGTCGAATTCCGTTTGTTTGTTTCGTGGATATCGGTTGGTAACTTTTTTTCTATACATGCTAGCGACCTCAAACTTGTTTTATCGCATTCAGCGCGTCGAATTACGCCGGAAACGGCCGTCTTTGTTTTAATATTGCTCGGAACACGTAGTCGAATTCCGTTTGTTTGTTCCGTGAATATCGGTGAGTAACTTTTTTTCTATACATGCTAGCGACCTAAAACTTGTTTTATCGCATTCAGCGCGTCAAATTACGCCGGAAACGGCCGTGTTTCTTTTGATATTGCTTGAAACACGTAGTCGAATTCCGTTTGTTTGTTTCGTGGATATCGGAGAGTAACTTTTTTTCTATACATGCTAGCGACCTAAAACTTGTTTTATCGCATTCAGCGCGTCAAATTACGCCGAAAACGGCCGTCTTTGTTTTGATATTGCTCGAAACACGAAGTCGAAGTCCGTTTGTTTGTTTTTCAGATATCGGTTGGTAACTTTTTTTCTATACATGCTAGCGACCTCAAACTTGTTTTATCGCATTCGGCGCGTCGAATTACGCCGGAAACGGCCGTCTTTGTTTTGATATTGCTCGAAACACGAAGTCGAATTCCGTTTGTTTGTTTCGTGAATATCGGTGGATAACTTTTTTTCTATACATGCTAGCGACCTGAAACTTGTTTTATCGCATTCAGCGCGTCAAATTACGCCGAAAACGGCCGTCTTTGTTTTGATATTGCTCGAAACACGAAGTCGAAGTCCGTTTGTTTGTTTTTCAGATATCGGTTGGTAACTTTTTTTCTATACATGCTAGCGACCTCAAACTTGTTTTATCGCATTCGGCGCGTCGAATTACGCCGGAAACGGCCGTCTTTGTTTTGATATTGCTCGAAACACGAAGTCGAATTCCGTTTGTTTGTTTCGTGAATATCGGTGGATAACTTTTTTTCTATACATGCTAGCGACCTGAAACTTGTTTTATCGCATTCAGCGCGTCAAATTACGCCGAAAACGGCCGTCTTTGTTTTGATATTGCTCGAAACACGAAGTCGAAGTCCGTTTGTTTGTTTTTCAGATATCGGTTGGTAACTTTTTTTCTATACATGCTAACGACCTAAAACTTGTTTTATCGCATTCAGCGCGTCGAATTACGCCGAAAACGGCCGTCTTTGTTTTAATATTGCTCGGAACACGTAGTCGAATTCCGTTTGTTTGTTCCGTGAATATCGGTGAGTAACTTTTTTTCTATACATGCTAGCGACCTAAAACTTGTTTTATCGCATTCAGCGCGTCAAATTACGCCGGAAACGGCCGTGTTTTTTTTGATATTGCTTGAAACACGTAGTCGAATTCCGTTTGTTTGTTTCGTGGATATCGGAGAGTAACTTTTTTTCTATACATGCTAGCGACCTAAAACTTGTTTTATCGCATTCAGCGCGTCAAATTACGCCGAAAACGGCCGTCTTTGTTTTGATATTGCTCGAAACACGAAGTCGAAGTCCGTTTGTTTGTTTTTTTAGATATCGGTTGGTAACTTTTTTTCTATACATGCTAGCGACCTCAAACCTGTTTTATCGCATTCGGCGCGTCGAATTACGCCGGAAACGGCCGTCTTTGTTTTGATATTGCTCGAAACACGAAGTCGAATTCCGTTTGTTTGTTTCGTGAATATCGGTGGATAACTTTTTTTCTATACATGCTAGCGACCTGAAACTTGTTTTATCGCATTCAGCGCGTCAAATTACGCCGAAAACGGCCGTCTTTGTTTTGATATTGCTCGAAACACGAAGTCGAATTCCGTTTGTTTGTTTTTCAGATATCGGTTGGTAACTTCTTTTCTATACATGCTAGCGACCTAAAACTTGTTTTATCGCATTCAGCGCGTCGAATTACGCCGTAAACGGCCGTCTTTGTTTTGATATTGATCGAAACACGAAGTCGAATTCCGTTTGTTTGTTTCGTGGATATCGGTGAGTAACTTTTTTTCTATACATGCTAGCGACCTAAAACTTGTTTTATCGCATTCAGCGCGTCGAATTACGCCGGAAACGGCCGTCTTTGTTTTGATATTGATCGGAACACGAAGTCGAATCCCGTGCGTTTGTTTCGTGGATATCGGTGAGTAACTTTTTTTCTATACATGCTAGCGACCTAAAACTTGTTTTATCGCATTTAGCGCGTCAAATTACGCCGGAAACGGCCGTCTTTGTTTTGATATTGCTCGAAACACGAAGTCGAAGTCCGTTTGTTTGTTTTTCAGATATCGGTTAGTAACTTTTTTTCTATACATGCTAGCCACCCAAAACTTGTTTTATCGCATTCAGCGCGTCGAATTACGCCGGAAACGGCCGTCTTTGTCTTAATATTGCTCGAAACACGTAGTCGAATTCCGTTTGTTTGTTTCGTGGATATCGAAAAGTAACTTTCTTTCTATACATGCTAGCGACCTAAAACTTGTTTTATCGCATTCAGCGCGTCAAATTACGCCGGAAACGGCCGTCTTTGTTTTGATATTGCTCGAAACACGAAGTCGAAGTCCGTTTGTTTGTTTTTCAGATATCGGTTGGTAACTTTTTTTCTATACATGCTAGCGACCTAAAACTTGTTTTATCGCATTCAGCGCGTCAAATTACGCCGGAAACGGCCGTGTTTCTTTTGATGTTGCTTGAAACACGTAGTCGAATTCCGTTTGTTTGTTTCGTGGATATCGGAGAGTAACTTTTTTTCTATACATGCTAGCGACCTAAAACTTGTTTTATCGCATTCAGCGCGTCAAATTACGCCGAAAACGGCCGTCTTTGTTTTGATATTGCTCGAAACACGAAGTCGAAGTCCGTTTGTTTGTTTTTCAGATATCGGTTGGTAACTTTTTTTCTATACATGCTAGCGACCTCAAACTTGTTTTATCGCATTCGGCGCGTCGAATTACGCCGGAAACGGCCGTCTTTGTTTTGATATTGCTCGAAACACGAAGTCGAATTCCGTTTGTTTGTTTCGTGAATATCGGTGGATAACTTTTTTTCTATACATGCTAGCGACCTGAAACTTGTTTTATCGCATTCAGCGCGTCAAATTACGCCGAAAACGGCCGTCTTTGTTTTGATATTGCTCGAAACACGAAGTCAAATTCCGTATGTTTGTTTCGTGAATATCGGTGGATAACTTTTTTTCTATACATGCTAGCGACCTGAAACTTATTTCATCGCATTCAGCGCGTCAAATTACGCCGGAAACGGCCGTCTTTGTTTCGATATTGCTCGAAACACGAAGTCGAAGTCCGTTTGTTTGTTTTTCAGATATCGGTTGGTAACTTTTTTTCTATACATGCTAACGACCTAAAACTTGTTTTATCGCATTCAGCGCGTCGAATTACGCCGAAAACGGCCGTCTTTGTTTTAATATTGCTCGGAACACGTAGTCGAATTCCGTTTGTTTGTTCCGTGAATATCGGTGAGTAACTTTTTTTCTATACATGCTAGCGACCTAAAACTTGTTTTATCGCATTCAGCGCGTCAAATTACGCCGGAAACGGCCGTGTTTCTTTTGATATTGCTTGAAACACGTAGTCGAATTCCGTTTGTTTGTTTCGTGGATATCGGAGAGTAACTTTTTTTCTATACATGCTAGCGACCTAAAACTTGTTTTATCGCATTCAGCGCGTCAAATTACGCCGAAAACGGCCGTCTTTGTTTTGATATTGCTCGAAACACGAAGTCGAAGTCCGTTTGTTTGTTTTTCAGATATCGGTTGGTAACTTTTTTTCTATACATGCTAGCGACCTCAAACTTGTTTTATCGCATTCGGCGCGTCGAATTACGCCGGAAACGGCCGTCTTTGTTTTGATATTGCTCGAAACACGAAGTCGAATTCCGTTTGTTTGTTTCGTGAATATCGGTGGATAACTTTTTTTCTATACATGCTAGCGACCTGAAACTTGTTTTATCGCATTCAGCGCGTCAAATTACGCCGAAAACGGCCGTCTTTGTTTTGATATTGCACGAAACACGAAGTCGAATTCCGTTTGTTTGTTTTTCAGATATCGGTTGGTAACTTCTTTTCTATACATGCTAGCGACCTAAAACTTGTTTTATCGCATTCAGCGCGTCGAATTACGCCGTAAACGGCCGTCTTTGTTTTGATATTGATCGAAACACGAAGTCGAATTCCGTTTGTTTGTTTCGTGGATATCGGTGAGTAACTTTTTTTCTATACATGCTAGCGACCTAAAACTTGTTTTATCGCATTCAGCGCGTCGAATTACGCCGGACACAGCCGTCTTTGTTTTGATATTGATCGAAACACGAAGTCGAATCCCGTTTGTTTGTTTCGTGAATATCGGTGGATAACTTTTTTTCTATACATGCTAGCGACCTGAAACTTGTTTTATCGCATTCAGCGCGTCAAATCACGCCGGAAACGGCCGTCTTTGTTTTGATATTGATCGGAACACGAAGTCGAATCCCGTGCGTTTGTTTCGTGGATATCGGTGAGTAACTTTTCTTCTATACATGCTAGCGACCTAAAACTTGTTTTATCGCATTTAGCGCGTCAAATTACGCCGGAAACGGCCGTCTTTGTTTTGATATTGCTCGAAACACGAAGTCGAAGTCCGTTTGTTTGTTTTTCAGATATCGGTTAGTAACTTTTTTTCTATACATGCTAGCCACCCAAAACTTGTTTTATCGCATTCAGCGCGTCGAATTACGCCGGAAACGGCCGTCTTTGTTTTGATATTGATCGAAACACGAAGTCGAATTCCGTTTGTTTGTTTCGTGGATATCGGTTGGTAACTTTTTTTCTATACATGCTAGCGACCTCAAACTTGTTTTATCGCATTCAGCGCGTCGAATTACGCCGGAAACGGCCGTCTTTGTTTTAATATTGCTCGGAACACGTAGTCGAATTCCGTTTGTTTGTTCCGTGAATATCGGTGAGTAACTTTTTTTCTATACATGCTAGCGACCTAAAACTTGTTTTATCGCATTCAGCGCGTCAAATTACGCCGGAAACGGCCGTGTTTCTTTTGATATTGCTTGAAACACGTAGTCGAATTCCGTTTGTTTGTTTCGTGGATATCGGAGAGTAACTTTTTTTCTATACATGCTAGCGACCTAAAACTTGTTTTATCGCATTCAGCGCGTCAAATTACGCCGAAAACGGCCGTCTTTGTTTTGATATTGCTCGAAACACGAAGTCGAAGTCCGTTTGTTTGTTTTTCAGATATCGGTTGGTAACTTTTTTTCTATACATGCTAGCGACCTCAAACTTGTTTTATCGCATTCGGCGCGTCGAATTACGCCGGAAACGGCCGTCTTTGTTTTGATATTGCTCGAAACACGAAGTCGAATTCCGTTTGTTTGTTTTTCAGATATCGGTTGGTAACTTCTTTTCTATACATGCTAGCGACCTAAAACTTGTTTTATCGCATTCAGCGCGTCGAATTACGCCGTAAACGGCCGTCTTTGTTTTGATATTGATCGAAACACGAAGTCGAATTCCGTTTGTTTGTTTCGTGGATATCGGTGAGTAACTTTTTTTCTATACATGCTAGCGACCTAAAACTTGTTTTATCGCATTCAGCGCGTCGAATTACGCCGGACACAGCCGTCTTTGTTTTGATATTGATCGAAACACGAAGTCGAATCCCGTTTGTTTGTTTCGTGAATATCGGTGGATAACTTTTTTTCTATACATGCTAGCGACCTGAAACTTGTTTCATCGCATTCAGCGCGTCAAATCACGCCGGAAACGGCCGTCTTTGTTTTGATATTGATCGGAACACGAAGTCGAATCCCGTGCGTTTGTTTCGTGGATATCGGTGAGTAACTTTTCTTCTATACATGCTAGCGACCTAAAACTTGTTTTATCGCATTTAGCGCGTCAAATTACGCCGGAAACGGCCGTCTTTGTTTTGATATTGCTCGAAACACGAAGTCGAAGTCCGTTTGTTTGTTTTTCAGATATCGGTTAGTAACTTTTTTTCTATACATGCTAGCCACCCAAAACTTGTTTTATCGCATTCAGCGCGTCGAATTACGCCGGAAACGGCCGTCTTTGTTTTGATATTGATCGAAACACGAAGTCGAATTCCGTTTGTTTGTTTCGTGGATATCGGTTGGTAACTTTTTTTCTATACATGCTAGCGACCTCAAACTTGTTTTATCGCATTCAGCGCGTCGAATTACGCCGGAAACGGCCGTCTTTGTTTTAATATTGCTCGGAACACGTAGTCGAATTCCGTTTGTTTGTTCCGTGAATATCGGTGAGTAACTTTTTTTCTATACATGCTAGCGACCTAAAACTTGTTTTATCGCATTCAGCGCGTCAAATTACGCCGGAAACGGCCGTGTTTCTTTTGATATTGCTTGAAACACGTAGTCGAATTCCGTTTGTTTGTTTCGTGGATATCGGAGAGTAACTTTTTTTCTATACATGCTAGCGACCTAAAACTTGTTTTATCGCATTCAGCGCGTCAAATTACGCCGAAAACGGCCGTCTTTGTTTTGATATTGCTCGAAACACGAAGTCGAAGTCCGTTTGTTTGTTTTTCAGATATCGGTTGGTAACTTTTTTTCTATACATGCTAGCGACCTCAAACTTGTTTTATCGCATTCGGCGCGTCGAATTACGCCGGAAACGGCCGTCTTTGTTTTGATATTGCTCGAAACACGAAGTCGAATTCCGTTTGTTTGTTTCGTGAATATCGGTGGATAACTTTTTTTGTATACATGCTAGCGACCTGAAACTTGTTTTATCGCATTCAGCGCGTCAAATTACGCCGAAAACGGCCGTCTTTGTTTTGATATTGCTCGAAACACGAAGTCGAATTCCGTTTGTTTGTTTTTCAGATATCGGTTGGTAACTTCTTTTCTATACATGCTAGCGACCTAAAACTTGTTTTATCGCATTCAGCGCGTCGAATTACGCCGTAAACGGCCGTCTTTGTTTTGATATTGATCGAAACACGAAGTCGAATTCCGTTTGTTTGTTTCGTGGATATCGGTGAGTAACTTTTTTTCTATACATGCTAGCGACCTAAAACTTGTTTTATCGCATTCAGCGCGTCGAATTACGCCGGACACAGCCGTCTTTGTTTTGATATTGATCGAAACACGAAGTCGAATCCCGTTTGTTTGTTTCGTGAATATCGGTGGATAACTTTTTTTCTATACATGCTAGCGACCTGAAACTTGTTTTATCGCATTCAGCGCGTCAAATCACGCCGGAAACGGCCGTCTTTGTTTTGATATTGATCGGAACACGAAGTCGAATCCCGTGCGTTTGTTTCGTGGATATCGGTGAGTAACTTTTCTTCTATACATGCTAGCGACCTAAAACTTGTTTTATCGCATTTAGCGCGTCAAATTACGCCGGAAACGGCCGTCTTTGTTTTGATATTGCTCGAAACACGAAGTCGAAGTCCGTTTGTTTGTTTTTCAGATATCGGTTAGTAACTTTTTTTCTATACATGCTAGCCACCCAAAACTTGTTTTATCGCATTCAGCGCGTCGAATTACGCCGGAAACGGCCGTCTTTGTTTTGATATTGATCGAAACACGAAGTCGAATTCCGTTTGTTTGTTTCGTGGATATCGGTTGGTAACTTTTTTTCTATACATGCTAGCGACCTCAAACTTGTTTTATCGCATTCAGCGCGTCGAATTACGCCGGAAACGGCCGTCTTTGTTTTAATATTGCTCGAAACACGTAGTCGAATTCCGTTTGTTTGTTTCGTGGATATCGAAGAGTAACTTTCTTTCTATACATGCTAGCGACCTAAAACTTGTTTTATCGCATTTAGCGCGTCGAATTACGCCGGAAACGGCCGTCTTTGTTTTGATATTGCTCGAAACACGTAGTCGAATTCCGTTTGTTTGTTTCGTGGATATCGGAGAGTAACTTTCTTTCTATACATGCTAGCGACCTAAAACTTGTTTTATCGCATTTAGCGCGTCAAATTACGCCGGAAACGGCCGTCTTTGTTTTGATATTGCTCGAAACACGAAGTCGAAGTCCGTTTGTTTGTTTTTCAGATATCGGTTAGTAACTTTTTTTCTATACATGCTAGCCACCCAAAACTTGTTTTATCGCATTCAGCGCGTCGAATTACGCCGGAAACGGCCGTCTTTGTTTTGATATTGATCGAAACACGAAGTCGAATTCCGTTTGTTTGTTTCGTGGATATCGGTGAGTAACTTTTCTTCTATACATGCTAGCGACCTAAAACTTGTTTTATCGCATTCAGCGCGTCGAATTACGCCGGAAACGGCCGTCTTTGTTTTGATATTGATCGAAACACGAAGTCGAATTCCGTTTGTTTGTTTCGTGGATATCGGTTGGTAACTTTTTTTCTATACATGCTAGCGACCTCAAACTTGTTTTATCGCATTCAGCGCGTCGAATTACGCCGGAAACGGCCGTCTTTGTTTTAATATTGCTCGAAACACGTAGTCGAATTCCGTTTGTTTGTTTCGTGGATATCGAAGAGTAACTTTCTTTCTATACATGCTAGCGACCTAAAACTTGTTTTATCGCATTTAGCGCGTCAAATTACGCCGGAAACGGCCGTCTTTGTTTTGATATTGCTCGAAACACGAAGTCGAAGTCCGTTTGTTTGTTTTTCAGATATCGGTTAGTAACTTTTTTTCTATACATGCTAGCCACCCAAAACTTGTTTTATCGCATTCAGCGCGTCGAATTACGCCGGAAACGGTCGTCTTTGTTTTGATATTGATCGAAACACGAAGTCGAATTCCGTTTGTTTGTTTCGTGGATATCGGTGAGTAACTTTTCTTCTATACATGCTAGCGACCTAAAACTTGTTTTATCGCATTTAGCGCGTCAAATTACGCCGGAAACGGCCGTCTTTGTTTTGATATTGCTCGAAACACGAAGTCGAAGTCCGTTTGTTTGTTTTTCAGATATCGGTTAGTAACTTTTTTTCTATACATGCTAGCCACCCAAAACTTGTTTTATCGCATTCAGCGCGTCGAATTACGCCGGAAACGGCCGTCTTTGTTTTGATATTGATCGAAACACGAAGTCGAATTCCGTTTGTTTGTTTCGTGGATATCGGTTGGTAACTTTTTTTCTATACATGCTAGCGACCTCAAACTTGTTTTATCGCATTCAGCGCGTCGAATTACGCCGGAAACGGCCGTCTTTGTTTTAATATTGCTCGGAACACGTAGTCGAATTCCGTTTGTTTGTTCCGTGAATATCGGTGAGTAACTTTTTTTCTATACATGCTAGCGACCTAAAACTTGTTTTATCGCATTCAGCGCGTCAAATTACGCCGGAAACGGCCGTGTTTCTTTTGATATTGCTTGAAACACGTAGTCGAATTCCGTTTGTTTGTTTCGTGGATATCGGAGAGTAACTTTTTTTCTATACATGCTAGCGACCTAAAACTTGTTTTATCGCATTCAGCGCGTCAAATTACGCCGAAAACGGCCGTCTTTGTTTTGATATTGCTCGAAACACGAAGTCGAAGTCCGTTTGTTTGTTTTTCAGATATCGGTTGGTAACTTTTTTTCTATACATGCTAGCGACCTCAAACTTGTTTTATCGCATTCGGCGCGTCGAATTACGCCGGAAACGGCCGTCTTTGTTTTGATATTGCTCGAAACACGAAGTCGAATTCCGTTTGTTTGTTTTTCAGATATCGGTTGGTAACTTCTTTTCTATACATGCTAGCGACCTAAAACTTGTTTTATCGCATTCAGCGCGTCGAATTACGCCGTAAACGGCCGTCTTTGTTTTGATATTGATCGAAACACGAAGTCGAATTCCGTTTGTTTGTTTCGTGGATATCGGTGAGTAACTTTTTTTCTATACATGCTAGCGACCTAAAACTTGTTTTATCGCATTCAGCGCGTCGAATTACGCCGGACACAGCCGTCTTTGTTTTGATATTGATCGAAACACGAAGTCGAATCCCGTTTGTTTGTTTCGTGAATATCGGTGGATAACTTTTTTTCTATACATGCTAGCGACCTGAAACTTGTTTTATCGCATTCAGCGCGTCAAATCACGCCGGAAACGGCCGTCTTTGTTTTGATATAGATCGGAACACGAAGTCGAATCCCGTGCGTTTGTTTCGTGGATATCGGTGAGTAACTTTTCTTCTATACATGCTAGCGACCTAAAACTTGTTTTATCGCATTTAGCGCGTCAAATTACGCCGGAAACGGCCGTCTTTGTTTTGATATTGCTCGAAACACGAAGTCGAAGTCCGTTTGTTTGTTTTTCAGATATCGGTTAGTAACTTTTTTTCTATACATGCTAGCCACCCAAAACTTGTTTTATCGCATTCAGCGCGTCGAATTACGCCGGAAACGGCCGTCTTTGTTTTGATATTGATCGAAACACGAAGTCGAATTCCGTTTGTTTGTTTCGTGGATATCGGTTGGTAACTTTTTTTCTATACATGCTAGCGACCTCAAACTTGTTTTATCGCATTCAGCGCGTCGAATTACGCCGGAAACGGCCGTCTTTGTTTTAATATTGCTCGGAACACGTAGTCGAATTCCGTTTGTTTGTTCCGTGAATATCGGTGAGTAACTTTTTTTCTATACATGCTAGCGACCTAAAACTTGTTTTATCGCATTCAGCGCGTCAAATTACGCCGGAAACGGCCGTGTTTCTTTTGATATTGCTTGAAACACGTAGTCGAATTCCGTTTGTTTGTTTCGTGGATATCGGAGAGTAACTTTTTTTCTATACATGCTAGCGACCTAAAACTTGTTTTATCGCATTCAGCGCGTCAAATTACGCCGAAAACGGCCGTCTTTGTTTTGATATTGCTCGAAACACGAAGTCGAAGTCCGTTTGTTTGTTTTTCAGATATCGGTTGGTAACTTTTTTTCTATACATGCTAGCGACCTCAAACTTGTTTTATCGCATTCGGCGCGTCGAATTACGCCGGAAACGGCCGTCTTTGTTTTGATATTGCTCGAAACACGAAGTCGAATTCCGTTTGTTTGTTTCGTGAATATCGGTGGATAACTTTTTTTGTATACATGCTAGCGACCTGAAACTTGTTTTATCGCATTCAGCGCGTCAAATTACGCCGAAAACGGCCGTCTTTGTTTTGATATTGCTCGAAACACGAAGTCGAATTCCGTTTGTTTGTTTTTCAGATATCGGTTGGTAACTTCTTTTCTATACATGCTAGCGACCTAAAACTTGTTTTATCGCATTCAGCGCGTCGAATTACGCCGTAAACGGCCGTCTTTGTTTTGATATTGATCGAAACACGAAGTCGAATTCCGTTTGTTTGTTTCGTGGATATCGGTGAGTAACTTTTTTTCTATACATGCTAGCGACCTGAAACTTGTTTTATCGCATTCAGCGCGTCGAATTACGCCGGACACAGCCGTCTTTGTTTTGATATTGATCGAAACACGAAGTCGAATCCCGTTTGTTTGTTTCGTGAATATCGGTGGATAACTTTTTTTCTATACATGCTAGCGACCTGAAACTTGTTTTATCGCATTCAGCGCGTCAAATCACGCCGGAAACGGCCGTCTTTGTTTTGATATTGATCGGAACACGAAGTCGAATCCCGTGCGTTTGTTTCGTGGATATCGGTGAGTAACTTTTCTTCTATACATGCTAGCGACCTAAAACTTGTTTTATCGCATTTAGCGCGTCAAATTACGCCGGAAACGGCCGTCTTTGTTTTGATATTGCTCGAAACACGAAGTCGAAGTCCGTTTGTTTGTTTTTCAGATATCGGTTAGTAACTTTTTTTCTATACATGCTAGCCACCCAAAACTTGTTTTATCGCATTCAGCGCGTCGAATTACGCCGGAAACGGCCGTCTTTGTTTTGATATTGATCGAAACACGAAGTCGAATTCCGTTTGTTTGTTTCGTGGATATCGGTTGGTAACTTTTTTTCTATACATGCTAGCGACCTCAAACTTGTTTTATCGCATTCAGCGCGTCGAATTACGCCGGAAACGGCCGTCTTTGTTTTAATATTGCTCGAAACACGTAGTCGAATTCCGTTTGTTTGTTTCGTGGATATCGAAGAGTAACTTTCTTTCTATACATGCTAGCGACCTAAAACTTGTTTTATCGCATTTAGCGCGTCAAATTACGCCGGAAACGGCCGTCTTTGTTTTGATATTGCTCGAAACACGAAGTCGAAGTCCGTTTGTTTGTTTTTCAGATATCGGTTAGTAACTTTTTTTCTATACATGCTAGCCACCCAAAACTTGTTTTATCGCATTCAGCGCGTCGAATTACGCCGGAAACGGCCGTCTTTGTTTTGATATTGATCGAAACACGAAGTCGAATTCCGTTTGTTTGTTTCGTGGATATCGGTGAGTAACTTTTCTTCTATACATGCTAGCGACCTAAAACTTGTTTTATCGCATTTAGCGCGTCAAATTACGCCGGAAACGGCCGTCTTTGTTTTGATATTGCTCGAAACACGAAGTCGAAGTCCGTTTGTTTGTTTTTCAGATATCGGTTAGTAACTTTTTTTCTATACATGCTAGCCACCCAAAACTTGTTTTATCGCATTCAGCGCGTCGAATTACGCCGGAAACGGCCGTCTTTGTTTTGATATTGATCGAAACACGAAGTCGAATTCCGTTTGTTTGTTTCGTGGATATCGGTTGGTAACTTTTTTTCTATACATGCTAGCGACCTCAAACTTGTTTTATCGCATTCAGCGCGTCGAATTACGCCGGAAACGGCCGTCTTTGTTTTAATATTGCTCGGAACACGTAGTCGAATTCCGTTTGTTTGTTCCGTGAATATCGGTGAGTAACTTTTTTTCTATACATGCTAGCGACCTAAAACTTGTTTTATCGCATTCAGCGCGTCAAATTACGCCGGAAACGGCCGTGTTTCTTTTGATATTGCTTGAAACACGTAGTCGAATTCCGTTTGTTTGTTTCGTGGATATCGGAGAGTATCTTTTTTTTTATACATGCTAGCGACCTAAAACTTGTTTTATCGCATTCAGCGCGTCAAATTACGCCGAAAACGGCCGTCTTTGTTTTGATATTGCTCGAAACACGAAGTCGAAGTCCGTTTGTTTGTTTTTCAGATATCGGTTGGTAACTTTTTTTCTATACATGCTAGCGACCTCAAACTTGTTTTATCGCATTCGGCGCGTCGAATTACGCCGGAAACGGCCGTCTTTGTTTTGATATTGCTCGAAACACGAAGTCGAATTCCGTTTGTTTGTTTTTCAGATATCGGTTGGTAACTTCTTTTCTATACATGCTAGCGACCTAAAACTTGTTTTATCGCATTCAGCGCGTCGAATTACGCCGTAAACGGCCGTCTTTGTTTTGATATTGATCGAAACACGAAGTCGAATTCCGTTTGTTTGTTTCGTGGATATCGGTGAGTAACTTTTTTTCTATACATGCTAGCGACCTAAAACTTGTTTTATCGCATTCAGCGCGTCGAATTACGCCGGACACAGCCGTCTTTGTTTTGATATTGATCGAAACACGAAGTCGAATCCCGTTTGTTTGTTTCGTGAATATCGGTGGATAACTTTTTTTCTATACATGCTAGCGACCTGAAACTTGTTTTATCGCATTCAGCGCGTCAAATCACGCCGGAAACGGCCGTCTTTGTTTTGATATAGATCGGAACACGAAGTCGAATCCCGTGCGTTTGTTTCGTGGATATCGGTGAGTAACTTTTCTTCTATACATGCTAGCGACCTAAAACTTGTTTTATCGCATTTAGCGCGTCAAATTACGCCGGAAACGGCCGTCTTTGTTTTGATATTGCTCGAAACACGAAGTCGAAGTCCGTTTGTTTGTTTTTCAGATATCGGTTAGTAACTTTTTTTCTATACATGCTAGCCACCCAAAACTTGTTTTATCGCATTCAGCGCGTCGAATTACGCCGGAAACGGCCGTCTTTGTTTTGATTCTGATCGAAACACGAAGTCGAATTCCGTTTGTTTGTTTCGTGGATATCGGTTGGTAACTTTTTTTCTATACATGCTAGCGACCTCAAACTTGTTTTATCGCATTCAGCGCGTCGAATTACGCCGGAAACGGCCGTCTTTGTTTTAATATTGCTCGGAACACGTAGTCGAATTCCGTTTGTTTGTTCCGTGAATATCGGTGAGTAACTTTTTTTCTATACATGCTAGCGACCTAAAACTTGTTTTATCGCATTCAGCGCGTCAAATTACGCCGGAAACGGCCGTGTTTCTTTTGATATTGCTTGAAACACGTAGTCGAATTCCGTTTGTTTGTTTCGTGGATATCGGAGAGTAACTTTTTTTCTATACATGCTAGCGACCTAAAACTTGTTTTATCGCATTCAGCGCGTCAAATTACGCCGAAAACGGCCGTCTTTGTTTTGATATTGCTCGAAACACGAAGTCGAAGTCCGTTTGTTTGTTTTTCAGATATCGGTTGGTAACTTTTTTTCTATACATGCTAGCGACCTCAAACTTGTTTTATCGCATTCGGCGCGTCGAATTACGCTGGAAACGGCCGTCTTTGTTTTGATATTGCTCGAAACACGAAGTCGAATTCCGTTTGTTTGTTTCGTGAATATCGGTGGATAACTTTTTTTGTATACATGCTAGCGACCTGAAACTTGTTTTATCGCATTCAGCGCGTCAAATTACGCCGAAAACGGCCGTCTTTGTTTTGATATTGCTCGAAACACGAAGTCGAATTCCGTTTGTTTGTTTTTCAGATATCGGTTGGTAACTACTTTTCTATACATGCTAGCGACCTAAAACTTGTTTTATCGCATTCAGCGCGTCGAATTACGCCGTAAACGGCCGTCTTTGTTTTGATATTGATCGAAACACGAAGTCGAATTCCGTTTGTTTGTTTCGTGGATATCGGTGAGTAACTTTTTTTCTATACATGCTAGCGACCTAAAACTTGTTTTATCGCATTCAGCGCGTCGAATTACGCCGGACACAGCCGTCTTTGTTTTGATATTGATCGAAACACGAAGTCGAATCCCGTTTGTTTGTTTCGTGAATATCGGTGGATAACTTTTTTTCTATACATGCTAGCGACCTGAAACTTGTTTTATCGCATTCAGCGCGTCAAATCACGCCGGAAACGGCCGTCTTTGTTTTGATATTGATCGGAACACGAAGTCGAATCCCGTGCGTTTGTTTCGTGGATATCGGTGAGTAACTTTTCTTCTATACATGCTAGCGACCTAAAACTTGTTTTATCGCATTTAGCGCGTCAAATTACGCCGGAAACGGCCGTCTTTGTTTTGATATTGCTCGAAACACGGAGTCGAAGTCCGTTTGTTTGTTTTTCAGATATCGGTTAGTAACTTTTTTTCTATACGTGCTAGCCACCCAAAACTTGTTTTATCGCATTCAGCGCGTCGAATTACGCCGGAAACGGCCGTCTTTGTTTTGATATTGATCGAAACACGAAGTCGAATTCCGTTTGTTTGTTTCGTGGATATCGGTTGGTAACTTTTTTTCTATACATGCTAGCGACCTCAAACTTGTTTTATCGCATTCAGCGCGTCGAATTACGCCGGAAACGGCCGTCTTTGTTTTAATATTGCTCGAAACACGTAGTCGAATTCCGTTTGTTTGTTTCGTGGATATCGAAGAGTAACTTTTTTTCTATACATGCTAGCGACCTAAAACTTGTTTTATCGCATTCAGCGCGACAAATTACGCCAGAAACGGACGTCTTTGTTTCGATATTGCTCGAAACACGAAGTCGAAGTCTGTTTGTTTGATTTTCAGATATCGGTTGGTAACTTTTTTTCTATACATGCTAGCGACCTAAAACTTGTTTTATCGCATTCAGCGCGTCGAATTACGCCGGAAACGGCCGTCTTTGTTTTAATATTGCTCGGAACACGTAGTCAAATTCCGTTTGTTTGTTCCGTGGATATCGGTGAGTAACTTTTTTTCTATACATGCTAGCGACCTAAAACTTGTTTTATCGCATTCAGCGCTTGAAATTACGCCGGAAACGGCCGTCTTTGTTTTGATATTGATCGAAACACGAAGTCGAATTCCGTTTGTTTGTTTCGTGGATATCGGTGAGTAACTTTTTTTCTATACATGCTAGCGACCTGAAACTTGTTTTATCGCATTCAGCGCGTCAAATCACGCCGGAAACGGCCGTCTTTGTTTTGATATTGATCGGAACACGAAGTCGAATCCCGTGCGTTTGTTTCGTGGATATCGGTGAGTAACTTTTTTTCTATACATGCTAGCGACCTAAAACTTGTTTTATCGCATTTAGCGCGTCAAATTACGCCGGAAACGGCCGTCTTTGTTTTGATATTGCTCGAAACACGAAGTCGAAGTCCGTTTGTTTGTTTTTCAGATATCGGTTAGTAACTTTTTTTCTATACATGCTAGCCACCCAAAACTTGTTTTATCGCATTCAGCGCGTCGAATTACGCCGGAAACGGCCGTCTTTGTTTTGATATTGATCGAAACACGAAGTCGAATTCCGTTTGTTTGTTTCGTGGATATCGGTTGGTAACTTTTTTTCTATACATGCTAGCGACCTCAAACTTGTTTTATCGCATTCAGCGCGTCGAATTACGCCGGAAACGGCCGTCTTTGTTTTAATATTGCTCGAAACACGTAGTCGAATTCCGTTTGTTTGTTTCGTGGATATCGAAGAGTAACTTTTTTTCTATACATGCTAGCGACCTAAAACTTGTTTTATCGCATTCAGCGCGACAAATTACGCCAGAAACGGACGTCTTTGTTTCGATATTGCTCGAAACACGAAGTCGAAGTCTGTTTGTTTGATTTTCAGATATCGGTTGGTAACTTTTTTTCTATACATGCTAGCGACCTAAAACTTGTTTTATCGCATTCAGCGCGTCGAATTACGCCGGAAACGGCCGTCTTTGTTTTAATATTGCTCGGAACACGTAGTCAAATTACGTTTGTTTGTTCCGTGGATATCGGTGAGTAACTTTTTTTCTATACATGCTAGCGACCTAAAACTTGTTTTATCGCATTCAGCGCTTGAAATTACGCCGGAAACGGCCGTCTTTGTTTTGATATTGATCGAAACACGAAGTCGAATTCCGTTTGTTTGTTTCGTGGATATCGGTGAGTAACTTTTTTTCTATACATGCTAGCGACCTGAAACTTGTTTTATCGCATTCAGCGCGTCAAATCACGCCGAAAACGGCCGTCTTTGTTTTGATATTGATCGGAACACGAAGTCGAATCCCGTGCGTTTGTTTCGTGGATATCGGTGAGTAACTTTTTTTCTATACATGCTAGCGACCTAAAACTTGTTTTATCGCATTTAGCGCGTCAAATTACGCCGGAAACGGCCGTCTTTGTTTTGATATTGCTCGAAACACGAAGTCGAAGTCCGTTTGTTTGTTTTTCAGATATCGGTTAGTAACTTTTTTTCTATACATGCTAGCCACCCAAAACTTGTTTTATCGCATTCAGCGCGTCGAATTACGCCGGAAACGGCCGTCTTTGTTTTGATATTGATCGAAACACGAAGTCGAATTCCGTTTGTTTGTTTCGTGGATATCGGTTGGTAACTTTTTTTCTATACATGCTAGCGACCTCAAACTTGTTTTATCGCATTCAGCGCGTCGAATTACGCCGGAAACGGCCGTCTTTGTTTTAATATTGCTCGAAACACGTAGTCGAATTCCGTTTGTTTGTTTCGTGGATATCGAAGAGTAACTTTTTTTCTATACATGCTAGCGACCTAAAACTTGTTTTATCGCATTCAGCGCGACAAATTACGCCAGAAACGGACGTCTTTGTTTCGATATTGCTCGAAACACGAAGTCGAAGTCTGTTTGTTTGTTTTTCAGATATCGGTTGGTAACTTTTTTTCTATACATGCTAGCGACCTAAAACTTGTTTTATCGCATTCAGCGCGTCGAATTACGCCGTAAACGGCCGTCTTTGTTTTGATATTGATCGAAACACGAAGTCGAATTCCGTTTGTTTGTTTCGTGGATATCGGTGAGTAACTTTTTTTCTATACATGCTAGCGACCTGAAACTTGTTTTATCGCATTCAGCGCGTCAAATCACGCCGGAAACGGCCGTCTTTGTTTTGATATTGATCGGAACACGAAGTCGAATCCCGTGCGTTTGTTTCGTGGATATCGGTGAGTAACTTTTTTTCTATACATGCTAGCGACCTAAAACTTGTTTTATCGCATTTAGCGCGTCAAATTACGCCGAAAACGGCCGTCTTTGTTTTGATATTGCTCAAAACACGAAGTCGAAGTCCGTTTGTTTGTTTTTCAGATATCGGTTAGTAACTTTTTTTCTATACATGCTAGCCACCCAAAACTTGTTTTATCGCATTCAGCGCGTCGAATTACGCCGGAAACGGCCGTCTTTGTTTTGATATTGATCGAAACACGAAGTCGAATTCCGTTTGTTTGTTTCGTGGATATCGGTTGGTAACTTTTTTTCTATACATGCTAGCGACCTCAAACTTGTTTTATCGCATTCAGCGCGTCGAATTACGCCGGAAACGGCCGTCTTTGTTTTAATATTGCTCGAAACACGTAGTCGAATTCCGTTTGTTTGTTTCGTGGATATCGAAGAGTAACTTTTTTTCTATACATGCTAGCGACCTAAAACTTGTTTTATCGCATTCAGCGCGACAAATTACGCCAGAAACGGACGTCTTTGTTTCGATATTGCTCGAAACACGAAGTCGAAGTCTGTTTGTTTGTTTTTCAGATATCGGTTGGTAACTTTTTTTCTATACATGCTAGCGACCTGAAACTTGTTTTATCGCATATAGCGCGTCGAATTACGCCGGAAACGGCCGTCTTTGTTTTAATATTGCTCGGAACACGTAGTCAAATTCCGTTTGTTTGTTCCGTGGATATCGGTGAGTAACTTTTTTTCTATACATGCTAGCGACCTGAAACTTGTTTTATCGCATTCAGCGCTTCAAATTACGCCGGAAACGGCCGTCTTTGTTTTGATATTGATCGAAACACGAAGTCGAATTCCGTTTGTTTGTTTTTCAGATATCGGTTGGTAACTTCTTTTCTATACATGCTAGCGACCTAAAACTTGTTTTATCGCATTCAGCGCGTCGAATTACGCCGTAAACGGCCGTCTTTGTTTTGATATTGATCGAAACACGAAGTCGAATTCCGTTTGTTTGTTTCGTGGATATCGGTGAGTAACTTTTTTTCTATACATGCTAGCGACCTGAAACTTGTTTTATCGCATTCAGCGCGTCAAATCACGCCGGAAACGGCCGTCTTTGTTTTGATATTGATCGGAACACGAAGTCGAATCCCGTGCGTTTGTTTCGTGGATATCGGTGAGTAACTTTTTTTCTATACATGCTAGCGACCTAAAACTTGTTTTATCGCATTTAGCGCGTCAAATTACGCCGAAAACGGCCGTCTTTGTTTTGATATTGCTCAAAACACGAAGTCGAAGTCCGTTTGTTTGTTTTTCAGATATCGGTTAGTAACTTTTTTTCTATACATGCTAGCCACCCAAAACTTGTTTTATCGCATTCAGCGCGTCGAATTACGCCGGAAACGGCCGTCTTTGTTTTGATATTGATCGAAACACGAAGTCGAATTCCGTTTGTTTGTTTCGTGGATATCGGTTGGTAACTTTTTTTCTATACATGCTAGCGACCTCAAACTTGTTTTATCGCATTCAGCGCGTCGAATTACGCCGGAAACGGCCGTCTTTGTTTTAATATTGCTCGAAACACGTAGTCGAATTCCGTTTGTTTGTTTCGTGGATATCGAAGAGTAACTTTTTTTCTATACATGCTAGCGACCTAAAACTTGTTTTATCGCATTCAGCGCGACAAATTACGCCAGAAACGGACGTCTTTGTTTCGATATTGCTCGAAACACGAAGTCGAAGTCTGTTTGTTTGTTTTTCAGATATCGGTTGGTAACTTTTTTTCTATACATGCTAGCGACCTGAAACTTGTTTTATCGCATATAGCGCGTCGAATTACGCCGGAAACGGCCGTCTTTGTTTTAATATTGCTCGGAACACGTAGTCAAATTCCGTTTGTTTGTTCCGTGGATATCGGTGAGTAACTTTTTTTCTATACATGCTAGCGACCTGAAACTTGTTTTATCGCATTCAGCGCTTCAAATTACGCCGGAAACGGCCGTCTTTGTTTTGATATTGATCGAAACACGAAGTCGAATTCCGTTTGTTTGTTTTTCAGATATCGGTTGGTAACTTCTTTTCTATACATGCTAGCGACCTAAAACTTGTTTTATCGCATTCAGCGCGTCGAATTACGCCGTAAACGGCCGTCTTTGTTTTGATATTGATCGAAACACGAAGTCGAATTCCGTTTGTTTGTTTCGTGGATATCGGTGAGTAACTTTTTTTCTATACATGCTAGCGACCTGAAACTTGTTTTATCGCATTCAGCGCGTCAAATCACGCCGGAAACGGCCGTCTTTGTTTTGATATTGATCGGAACACGAAGTCGAATCCCGTGCGTTTGTTTCGTGGATATCGGTGAGTAACTTTTTTTCTATACATGCTAGCGACCTAAAACTTGTTTTATCGCATTTAGCGCGTCAAATTACGCCGAAAACGGCCGTCTTTGTTTTGATATTGCTCGAAACACGAAGTCGAAGTCCGTTTGTTTGTTTTTCAGATATCGGTTAGTAACTTTTTTTCTATACATGCTAGCCACCCAAAACTTGTTTTATCGCATTCAGCGCGTCGAATTACGCCGGAAACGGCCGTCTTTGTTTTGATATTGATCGAAACACGAAGTCGAATTCCGTTTGTTTGTTTCGTGGATATCGGTTGGTAACTTTTTTTCTATACATGCTAGCGACCTCAAACTTGTTTTATCGCATTCAGCGCGTCGAATTACGCCGGAAACGGCCGTCTTTGTTTTAATATTGCTCGAAACACGTAGTCGAATTCCGTTTGTTTGTTTCGTGGATATCGAAGAGTAACTTTTTTTCTATACATGCTAGCGACCTAAAACTTGTTTTATCGCATTCAGCGCGACAAATTACGCCAGAAACGGACGTCTTTGTTTCGATATTGCTCGAAACACGAAGTCGAAGTCTGTTTGTTTGTTTTTCAGATATCGGTTGGTAACTTTTTTTCTATACATGCTAGCGACCTAAAACTTGTTTTATCGCATTCAGCGCGTCGAATTACGCCGGAAACGGCCGTCTTTGTTTTGATATTGATCGAAACACGAAGTCGAATTCCGTTTGTTTGTTTCGTGGATATCGGTTGGTAACTTTTTTTCTATACATGCTAGCGACCTCAAACTCGTTTTATCGCATTCAGCGCGTCGAATTACGCCGGAAACGGCCGTCTTTGTTTTAATATTGCTCGAAACACGTAGTCGAATTCCGTTTGTTTGTTTCGTGGATATCGAAGAGTAACTTTTTTTCTATACATGCTAGCGACCTAAAACTTGTTTTATCGCATTCAGCGCGACAAATTACGCCAGAAACGGACGTCTTTGTTTCGATATTGCTCGAAACACGAAGTCGAAGTCTGTTTGTTTGTTTTTCAGATATCGGTTGGTAACTTTTTTTCTATACATGCTAGCGACCTAAAACTTGTTTTATCGCATTCAGCGCATCGAATTACGCCGAAAACGGCCGTCTTTGTTTTGATATTGCTCGGAACACGAAGTCAAAGTTCGTTTGTTAGTTTTTCAGATATCGGTTAGTAACGTTTTTTCTATACATGCTAGCGACCAAGAACTTGTTTCATTACATTCAGCGCGTCAAATTACGCCGGAAACGGCCGTCTTTGTTTTGATATTGCTCGAAACACGAAGTCGAAGTCCGTTTGTTTGTCTTTCAGATATCGGTTGGTAACTTCTTTTCTATACATGCTAGCGACCAAGAACTTGTTTTATCGCATTCAGCGCGTCGAATTACGCCGAAAACGGCCGTCTTTGTTTTAATATTGCTCGAAACACGTAGTCGAATTCCGTTTGTTTGTTTCGTGGATATCGGTGAGTAACTTTTTTTCTATACATGCTAGCGACCTGAAACTTGTTTTATCGCATTCAGCGCGTCAAATTACGCCGGAAACGGCCGTCTTTGTTTTGATATTGCTCGAAACACGAAGTCGAAGTCCGTTTGTTTGTTTTTCAGATATCGGTTAGTAACTTTTTTTCTATACATGCTAGCCACCCAAAACTTGTTTTATCGCATTCAGCGCGTCGAATTACGCCGGAAACGGCCGTCTTTGTTTTGATATTGATCGAAACACGAAGTCGAATTCCGTTTGTTTGTTTCGTGGATATCGGTTGGTAACTTTTTTTCTATACATGCTAGCGACCTCAAACTTGTTTTATCGCATTCAGCGCGTCGAATTACGCCGGAAACGGCCGTCTTTGTTTTAATATTGCTCGAAACACGTAGTCGAATTCCGTTTGTTTGTTTCGTGGATATCGAAGAGTAACTTTTTTTCTATACATGCTAGCGACCTAAAACTTGTTTTATCGCATTCAGCGCGACAAATTACGCCAGAAACGGACGTCTTTGTTTCGATATTGCTCGAAACACGAAGTCGAAGTCTGTTTGTTTGTTTTTCAGATATCGGTTGGTAACTTTTTTTCTATACATGCTAGCGACCTAAAACTTGTTTTATCGCATTCAGCGCGTCGAATTACGCCGGAAACGGCCGTCTTTGTTTTGATATTGATCGAAACACGAAGTCGAATTCCGTTTGTTTGTTTCGTGGATATCGGTTGGTAACTTTTTTTCTATACATGCTAGCGACCTCAAACTCGTTTTATCGCATTCAGCGCGTCGAATTACGCCGGAAACGGCCGTCTTTGTTTTAATATTGCTCGAAACACGTAGTCGAATTCCGTTTGTTTGTTTCGTGGATATCGAAGAGTAACTTTTTTTCTATACATGCTAGCGACCTAAAACTTGTTTTATCGCATTCAGCGCGACAAATTACGCCAGAAACGGACGTCTTTGTTTCGATATTGCTCGAAACACGAAGTCGAAGTCTGTTTGTTTGTTTTTCAGATATCGGTTGGTAACTTTTTTTCTATACATGCTAGCGACCTAAAACTTGTTTTATCGCATTCAGCGCATCGAATTACGCCGGAAACGGCCGTCTTTGTTTTGATATTGATCGAAACACGAAGTCGAATTCCGTTTGTTTGTTTCGTGGATATCGGTTGGTAACTTTTTTTCTATACATGCTAGCGACCTCAAACTCGTTTTATCGCATTCAGCGCGTCGAATTACGCCGGAAACGGCCGTCTTTGTTTTAATATTGCTCGAAACACGTAGTCGAATTCCGTTTGTTTGTTTCGTGGATATCGAAGAGTAACTTTTTTTCTATACATGCTAGCGACCTAAAACTTGTTTTATCGCATTCAGCGCGACAAATTACGCCAGAAACGGACGTCTTTGTTTCGATATTGCTCGAAACACGAAGTCGAAGTCTGTTTGTTTGTTTTTCAGATATCGGTTGGTAACTTTTTTTCTATACATGCTAGCGACCTAAAACTTGTTTTATCGCATTCAGCGCATCGAATTACGCCGAAAACGGCCGTCTTTGTTTTGATATTGCTCGGAACACGAAGTCAAAGTTCGTTTGTTAGTTTTTCAGATATCGGTTAGTAACGTTTTTTCTATACATGCTAGCGACCAAGAACTTGTTTCATTACATTCAGCGCGTCAAATTACGCCGGAAACGGCCGTCTTTGTTTTGATATTGCTCGAAACACGAAGTCGAAGTCCGTTTGTTTGTCTTTCAGATATCGGTTGGTAACTTCTTTTCTATACATGCTAGCGACCAAGAACTTGTTTTATCGCATTCAGCGCGTCGAATTACGCCGAAAACGGCCGTCTTTGTTTTAATATTGCTCGAAACACGTAGTCGAATTCCGTTTGTTTGTTTCGTGGATATCGGTGAGTAACTTTTTTTCTATACATGCTAGCGACCTGAAACTTGTTTTATCGCATTCAGCGCGTCAAATTACGCCGGAAACGGCCGTCTTTGTTTTGATATTGATCGAAACACGAAGTCGAATTCCGTTTGTTTGTTTTTCAGATATCGGTTGGTAACTTTTTTTCTATACATGCTAGCGACCTTAAACTTGTTTTATCGCATTCAGCGCGTCAAATTACGCCGGAAACGGCCGTCTTCGTTTTGATATTGCTCGAAACACGAAGTCGAAGTCCGTTTGTTTGTTTTTCAGATATCGGTTGGTAACTTTTTTTCTATACATGCTAGCCACCCAAAACTTGTTTTATCGCATTCAGCGCGTCGAATTACGCCGGAGACGGCCGTCTTTGTTTTGATATTGATCGAAACACGAAGTCGAATTCCGTTTGTTTGTTTCGTGGATATCGGTTGGTAACTTTTTTTCTATACATGCTGGCGACCTCAAACTTGTTTTATCGCATTCAGCGCGTCGAATTACGCCGGAAACGGCCGTCTTTGTTTTAATATTGCTCGAAACACGTAGTCGAATTCCGTTTGTTTGTTTCGTGGATATCGGAGAGTAACTTTTTTTCTATACATGCTAGCGACCTGAAACTTGTTTCATCGCATTCAGCGCGTCAAATTACGCCGGAAACGGCCGTCTTTGTTTTGATATTGATCGAAACACGAAGTCGAATTCTGTTTGTTTGTTTCGTGGATATCGGTGAGTAACTTCTTATCTAGCCATGCTAGCGACCAAGAACTTGTTTTATCGCATTCAGCGCGTCGAATTACGCCGAAAACGGCCGTCTTTGTTTTAATATTGCTCGAAACACGTAGTCGAATTCCGTTTGTTTGTTTCGTGGATATCGGTGAGTAACTTTTTTTCTATACATGCTAGCGACCTGAAACTTGTTTTATCGCATTCAGCGCGTCAAATTACGCCGGAAACGGCCGTCTTTGTTTTGATATTGCTCGAAACACGAAGTCGAATTCCGTTTGTTTGTTTCGTGGATATCGGTGAGTAACTTCTTTTCTATACATGCTAGCGACCTAAAACTTGTTGTGTCGCATTAAGCGCGTCAAATTACGCCGGAAACGGCCGTCTTTGTTTTGATATTGCTTGAAACACGGAGTCGAAGTTCGTTTGTTTGTTTTTCAGATATCGGTTGATAACTTTTTTTCTATACATGCTAGCGACCTGAAACTTGTTTTATCGCATTCAGCGCGTCGAATTACGCCGGAAACGGCTGTCCTTGTTTTGATATTGCTCGAAACACGTAGTCGAATTCCGTTTGTTTGTTTCGTGGATATCGGTTGGTAACTTTTTTTCTATACATGCAAGCGACCTCAAACTTGTTTTATCGCATTCAGCGCGTCGAATTACGCCGGAAACGGCTGTCTTTGTTCTAATATTGCTCAAAACACGTAGTCGAATTTCGTTTGTTTGTTTCGTGGATATCGGTGAGTAACTTCTTTTCTAGCCATGCTAGCGACCTAAAACTTGTTTTATCGCATTCAGCGCGTCAAATTACGCCGGAAACGGCCGTCTTTGTTTTGATATTGCTCGAAACACGAAGTCGAAGTCCGTTTGTTTGTTTTTCAGATATCGGTTGGTAACTTTTTTTCTATACATGCTAGCGACCAAGAACTTGTTTCATTACATTCAGCGCGTCAAATTACGCCGGAAACGGCCGTCTTTGTTTTGATATTGCTCGAAACACGAAGTCGAAGTCCGTTTGTTTGTTTTTCAGATATCTGTTGGTAACTTTTTTTCTATACATGCTAGCGACCAAGAACTTGTTTTATCGCATTCAGCGCGTCGAATTACGCTGAAAACGGCCGTCTTTGTTTTAATATTGCTCGAAACACGTAGTCGAATTCCGTTTGTTTGTTTCGTGGATATCGGTAAGTAACTTTTTTTCTATACATGCTAGCGACCTGAAACTTGTTTTATCGCATTCAGCGCGTCAAATTACGCCGGAAACGGCCGTCTTTGTTTTGATATTGCTCGAAACACGTAGTCGAATTCCGTTTGTTTGTTTCGTGGATATCGGTTGGTAACTTTTTTTCTATACATGCTAGCGACCTCAAACTAGTTTTATCGCATTCAGCGCGTCGAATTACGCCGGAAACGGCTGTCTTTGTTTTAATATTGCTCAAAACACGTAGTCGAATTTCGTTTGTTTGTTTCGTGGATATCGGTGAGTAACTTCTTTTCTAGCCATGCTAGCGACCTGAAACTTGTTTTATCGCATTCAGCGCGTCGAATTACGCCGGAAACGGCTGTCCTTGTTTTGATATTGCTCGAAACACGTAGTCGAATTCCGTTTGTTTGTTTCGTGGATATCGGTTGGTAACTTTTTTTCTATACATGCTAGCGACCTCAAACTAGTTTTATCGCATTCAGCGCGTCAAATTACGCCGGAAACGGCGGTCTTTGTTTTGATATTGCTCGAAACACGAAGTCGAAGTCCGTTTGTTTGTTTTTCAGATATCGGTTGGTAACTTTTTTTCTATACATGCTAGCGACCTTAAACTTGTTTTATTACATTCAGCGCGTCAAATTACGCCGGAAACGGCCGTCTTTGTTTTGATATTGCTCGAAACACGAAGTCGAAGTACGGTTGTTTGTTTTACAGATATCGGTTGGTAACTTTTTTTCTATACATGCTAGCGACCTAAAACTTGTTTTATCGCATTCAGCGCGTCAAATTACGCCGGAAACGGCCGTCTTTGTTTTGATATTGCTCGAAACACGAAGTCGAAGTCCGGTTGTTTATTTTACAGATATCGGTTGGTAACTTCTTTTCTATACATGCTAGCGACCAAGAACTTGTTTTATCGCATTCAGCGCGTCGAATTACGCTGAAAACGGCCGTCTTTGTTTTAATACTGCTCGAAACACGTAGTCGAATTCCGTTTGTTTGTTTCGTGGATATCGGTGAGTAACTTTTTTTCTATACATGCTAGCGACCTGAAACTTATTTTATCGCATTCAGCGCATCGAATTACGCCGGAAACGGCCGTCTTTGTTCTGATATTGCTCGAAACACGAAGTCGAAGTTCGTTTGTTAGTTTTTCAGATATCGGTTAGTAACTTTTTTTCTATACATGCTAGCGACCTAGAACTTGTTTTATCACATTCAGCGCGTCAAATTGGGCCGGAAACGGCCGTCTTTGTTTTGATATTGCTCGAAACACGAAGTCGAATTCCGTTTGTTTGTTTCGTGGATATCGGTGAGTAACTTCTTTTCTATACATGCTAGCGACCTAAAACTTGTTGTATCGCATTAAGCGCGTCAAATTACGCCGGAAACGGCCGTCTTTGTTTTGATATTGCTTGAAACACGGAGTCGAAGTCCGTTTGTTTGTTTTTCAGATATCGGTTGATAACTTTCTTTCTATACATGCTAGCGACCTAAAACTTGTTTCATCGCATTCAGCGCATCGAATTACGCCGAAAACGGCCGTCTTTGTTTTGATATTTCTCGGAACACGAAGTCGAAGTTCGTTTGTTAGTTTTTCAGATATCGGTTAGTAACGTTTTTTCTATACATGCTAGCGACCAAGAACTTGTTTCATTACATTCAGCGCGTCAAATTACGCCGGAAACGGCCGTCTTTGTTTTGATATTCCTCGAAACACGAAGTCGAAGTCCGTTTGTTTGTTTTTCAGATATCGGTTGGTAACTTTTTTTCTATACATGCTAGCGACCAAGAACTTGTTTTATCGCATTCAGCGCGTCGAATTACGCTGAAAACGGCCGTCTTTGTTTTAATATTGCTCGAAACACGTAGTCGAATTCCGTTTGTTTGTTTCGTGGATATCGGTGAGTAACTTTTTTTCTATACATGCTAGCGACCTGAAACTTGTTTTATCGCATTCAGCGCGTCGAATTACGCCGGAAACGGCCGTCTTTGTTTTGATATTGCTCGAAACACGTAGTCGAATTCCGTTTGTTTGTTTCGTGGATATCGGTTGGTAACTTTTTTTCTATACATGCTAGCGACCTCAAACTTGTTTTATCGCATTCGACGCGTCGAATTACGCCGGAAACGGCTGTCTTTGTTTTAATATTGCTCGAAACACGAAGTCGAAGTCCGTTTGTTTGTTTTTCAGATATCGGTTGGTAACTTTTTTTCTAGCCGTGCTAGCGACCTAAAACTTGTTTTATCGCATTCAGCGCGTCAAATTACGCCGGAAACGGCCGTCTTTGTTTTGATATTGCTCGAAACACGAAGTCGAAGTCCGTTTGTTTGTTTTTCAGATATCGGTTGGTAACTTCTTTTCTATACATGCTAGCGACCTTAAACTTGTTTTATTACATTCAGCGCGTCAAATTACGCCGGAAACGGCCGTCTTTGTTTTGATATTGCTCGAAACACGAAGTCGAAGTACGGTTGTTTGTTTTACAGATATCGGTTGGTAACTTTTTTTCTATACATGCTAGCGACCTAAAACTTGTTTTATCGCATTCAGCGCGTCAAATCACGCCGGAAACGGCCGTCTTTGTTTTGATATTGCTCGAAACACGAAGTCGAAGTCCGGTTGTTTATTTTACAGATATCGGTTGGTAACTTCTTTTCTATACATGCTAGCGACCAAGAACTTGTTTTATCGCATTCAGCGCGTCGAATTACGCTGAAAACGGCCGTCTTTGTTTTAATATTGCTCGAAACACGTAGTCGAATTCCGTTTGTTTGTTTCGTGGATATCGGTGAGTAACTTTTTTTCTATACATGCTAGCGACCTGAAACTTGTTTTATCGCATTCAGCGCGTCGAATTACGCCGGAAACGGCCGTCTTTGTTTTGATATTGCTCGAAACACGTAGTCGAATTCCGTTTGTTTGTTTCGTGGATATCGGTTGGTAACTTTTTTTCTATACATGCTAGCGACCTCAAACTTGTTTTATCGCATTCAGCGCGTCGAATTACGCCGGAAACGGTTGTCTTTGTTTTAATATTGCTTGAAACACGGAGTCGAAGTCCGTTTGTTTGTTTCGTGGATATCGGTGAGTAACTTCTTTTCTAGCCATGCTAGCGACCTAAAACTTGTTTTATCGCATTCAGCGCGTCAAATTACGCCGGAAACGGCCGTCTTTGTTTTGATATTGCTCGAAACACGAAGTCGAAGTCCGTTTGTTTGTTTTTCAGATATCGGTTGGTAACTTTTTTTCTATACATGCTAGCGACCTTAAACTTGTTTTATTACATTCAGCGCGTCAAATTACGCCGGAAACGGCCGTCTTTGTTTTGATATTCCTCGAAACACGAAGTCGAAGTCCGTTTGTTTGTTTTTCAGATATCGGTTGGTAACTTTTTTTCTATACATGCTAGCGACCAAGAACTTGTTTTATCGCATTCAGCGCGTCGAATTACGCTGAAAACGGCCGTCTTTGTTTTAATATTGCTCGAAACACGTAGTCGAATTCCGTTTGTTTGTTTCGTGGATATCGGTGAGTAACTTTTTTTCTATACATGCTAGCGACCTGAAACTTGTTTTATCGCATTCAGCGCGTCGAATTACGCCGGAAACGGCCGTCTTTGTTTTGATATTGCTCGAAACACGTAGTCGAATTCCGTTTGTTTGTTTCGTGGATATCGGTTGGTAACTTTTTTTCTATACATGCTAGCGACCTCAAACTTGTTTTATCGCATTCGACGCGTCGAATTACGCCGGAAACGGCTGTCTTTGTTTTAATATTGCTCAAAACACGTAGTCGAATTTCGTTTGTTTGTTTCGTGGATATCGGTGAGTAACTTCTTTTCTAGCCGTGCTAGCGACCTAAAACTTGTTTTATCGCATTCAGCGCGTCAAATTACGCCGGAAACGGCCGTCTTTGTTTTGATATTGCTCGAAACACGAAGTCGAAGTCCGTTTGTTTGTTTTTCAGATATCGGTTGGTAACTTCTTTTCTATACATGCTAGCGACCTTAAACTTGTTTTATTACATTCAGCGCGTCAAATTACGCCGGAAACGGCCGTCTTTGTTTTGATATTGCTCGAAACACGAAGTCGAAGTACGGTTGTTTGTTTTACAGATATCGGTTGGTAACTTTTTTTCTATACATGCTAGCGACCTAAAACTTGTTTTATCGCATTCAGCGCGTCAAATCACGCCGGAAACGGCCGTCTTTGTTTTGATATTGCTCGAAACACGAAGTCGAAGTCCGGTTGTTTATTTTACAGATATCGGTTGGTAACTTCTTTTCTATACATGCTAGCGACCAAGAACTTGTTTTATCGCATTCAGCGCGTCGAATTACGCTGAAAACGGCCGTCTTTGTTTTAATATTGCTCGAAACACGTAGTCGAATTCCGTTTGTTTGTTTCGTGGATATCGGTGAGTAACTTTTTTTCTATACATGCTAGCGACCTGAAACTTGTTTTATCGCATTCAGCGCGTCGAATTACGCCGGAAACGGCCGTCTTTGTTTTGATATTGCTCGAAACACGTAGTCGAATTCCGTTTGTTTGTTTCGTGGATATCGGTTGGTAACTTTTTTTCTATACATGCTAGCGACCTCAAACTTGTTTTATCGCATTCAGCGCGTCGAATTACGCCGGAAACGGTTGTCTTTGTTTTAATATTGCTCAAAACACGTAGTCGAATTTCGTTTGTTTGTTTCGTGGATATCGGTGAGTAACTTCTTTTCTAGCCATGCTAGCGACCTAAAACTTGTTTTATCGCATTCAGCGCGTCAAATTACGCCGGAAACGGCCGTCTTTGTTTTGATATTGCTCGAAACACGAAGTCGAAGTCCGTTTGTTTGTTTTTCAGATATCGGTTGGTAACTTTTTTTCTATACATGCTAGCGACCTTAAACTTGTTTTATTACATTCAGCGCGTCAAATTACGCCGGAAACGGCCGTCTTTGTTTTGATATTGCTCGAAACACGAAGTCGAAGTACGGTTGTTTGTTTTACAGATATCGGTTGGTAACTTTTTTTCTATACATGCTAGCGACCTAAAACTTGTTTTATCGCATTCAGCGCGTCAAATTACGCCGGAAACGGCCGTCTTTGTTTTGATATTGCTCGAAACACGAAGTCGAAGTCCGGTTGTTTATTTTACAGATATCGGTTGGTAACTTCTTTTCTATACATGCTAGCGACCAAGAACTTGTTTTATCGCATTCAGCGCGTCGAATTACGCTGAAAACGGCCGTCTTTGTTTTAATATTGCTCGAAACACGTAGTCGAATTCCGTTTGTTTGTTTCGTGGATATCGGTGAGTAACTTTTTTTCTATACATGCTAGCGACCTAAAACTTGTTTTATCGCATTCAGCGCGTCGAATTACGCCGGAAACGGCCGTCTTTGTTTTAATATTGCTCGAAACACGTAGTCGAATTCCGTTTGTTTATTTCGTGGATATCGAAGAGTAACTTTTTTTCTATACATGCTAGCGACCTAAAACTTGTTTTATCGCATTCAGCGCGTCAAATCACGCCGGAAACGGCCGTCTTTGTTTTGATATTGCTCGAAACACGAAGTCGAAGTCCGGTTGTTTATTTTACAGATATCGGTTGGTAACTTCTTTTCTATACATGCTAGCGACCAAGAACTTGTTTTATCGCATTCAGCGCGTCGAATTACGCTGAAAACGGCCGTCTTTGTTTTAATATTGCTCGAAACACGTAGTCGAATTCCGTTTGTTTGTTTCGTGGATATCGGTGAGTAACTTTTTTTCTATACATGCTAGCGACCTGAAACTTGTTTTATCGCATTCAGCGCGTCGAATTACGCCGGAAACGGCCGTCTTTGTTTTGATATTGCTCGAAACACGTAGTCGAATTCCGTTTGTTTGTTTCGTGGATATCGGTTGGTAACTTTTTTTCTATACATGCTAGCGACCTCAAACTTGTTTTATCGCATTCAGCGCGTCGAATTACGCCGGAAACGGTTGTCTTTGTTTTAATATTGCTCAAAACACGTAGTCGAATTTCGTTTGTTTGTTTCGTGGATATCGGTGAGTAACTTCTTTTCTAGCCATGCTAGCGACCTAAAACTTGTTTTATCGCATTCAGCGCGTCAAATTACGCCGGAAACGGCCGTCTTTGTTTTGATATTGCTCGAAACACGAAGTCGAAGTCCGTTTGTTTGTTTTTCAGATATCGGTTGGTAACTTTTTTTCTATACATG
Organism: Diprion similis; assembly: GCF_021155765.1. NCBI lineage: Eukaryota > Metazoa > Arthropoda > Insecta > Hymenoptera > Diprionidae > Diprion > Diprion similis. The sequence goes on along the minus strand of NC_060113.1, from coordinate 11,231,996 downwards.
CTAGCGACCTTAAACTTGTTTTATTACATTCAGCGCGTCAAATTACGCCGGAAACGGCCGTCTTTGTTTTGATATTGCTCGAAACACGAAGTCGAAGTACGGTTGTTTGTTTTACAGATATCGGTTGGTAACTTTTTTTCTATACATGCTAGCGACCTAAAACTTGTTTTATCGCATTCAGCGCGTCAAATTACGCCGGAAACGGCCGTCTTTGTTTTGATATTGCTCGAAACACGAAGTCGAAGTCCGGTTGTTTATTTTACAGATATCGGTTGGTAACTTCTTTTCTATACATGCTAGCGACCAAGAACTTGTTTTATCGCATTCAGCGCGTCGAATTACGCTGAAAACGGCCGTCTTTGTTTTAATATTGCTCGAAACACGTAGTCGAATTCCGTTTGTTTGTTTCGTGGATATCAGTGAGTAACTTTTTTTCTATACATGCTAGCGACCTAAAACTTGTTTTATCGCATTCAGCGCGTCGAATTACGCCGGAAACGGCCGTCTTTGTTTTAATATTGCTCGAAACACGTAGTCGAATTCCGTTTGTTTATTTCGTGGATATCGAAGAGTAACTTTTTTTCTATACATGCTAGCGACCTAAAACTTGTTTTATCGCATTCAGCGCGTCAAATTACGCCGGAAACGGCCGTCTTTGTTTTGATATCGCTCGAAACACGAAGTCGAAGTCCGTTTGTTTGTTTTTCAGATATCGGTTGGTAACTTTTTTTCTATACATGCTAGCGACCTAAAACTTGTTTTATCGCATTCAGCGCGTCAAATTACGCCGGAAACGGCCGTCTTTGTTTTAATATTGCTCGAAACACGTAGTCGAATTCCGTTTGTTTATTTCGTGGATATCGAAGAGTAACTTTTTTTCTATACATGCTAGCGACCTAAAACTTGTTTTATCGCATTCAGCGCGTCAAATTACGCCGGAAACGGCCGTCTTTGTTTTGATATCGCTCGAAACACGAAGTCGAAGTCCGTTTGTTTGTTTTTCAGATATCGGTTGGTAACTTTTTTTCTATACATGCTAGCGACCTAAAACTTGTTTTATCGCATTCAGCGCGTCAAATTACGCCGGAAACGGCCGTCTTTGTTTTAATATTGCTCGAAACACGTAGTCGAATTCCGTTTGTTTGTTTCGTGGATATCGGTGAGTAACTTTTTTTCTATACATGCTAGCGACCTGAAACTTGTTTTATCGCATTCAGCGCGTCAAATTACGCCGGAAACGGCCGTCTTTGTTCTGATATTGATCGAAACACGAAGTCGAATTCCGTTTGTTTGTTTCGTGGATATCGGTGAGTAACTTCTTTTCTAGCCATGCTAGCGACCTAAAACTTGTTTTATCGCATTTACCGCGTCATATTACGCCGGAAACGGCCGTCTTTGTTTTGATATTGCTCGAAACACGAAGTCGAATTCCGTTTGTTTGTTTCGTGGATATCGGTGAGTAACTTTTTTTCTATACATGCTAGCGACCTAAAACTTGTTTTATCGCATTCAGCGCGTCGAATTACGCCGGACACGGCCGTCTTTGTTTTGATATTGATCGGAACACGAAGTCAAATCCCGTTTGTTTGTTTCGTGAATATCGGTGGATAACTTTCTTTCTATACATGCTAGCGACCTCAAACTTGTTTTATCGCATTCAGCGCGTCGAATTACGCCGGACACGGCCGTCTTTGTTTTGATATTGATCGAAACACGAAGTCGAATCCCGTTTGTTTGTTTCGTGAATATCGGTGGATAACTTTTTTTCTATACATGCTAGCGACCTCAAACTTGTTTTATCGCATTCAGCGCGTCAAATTACACCAGAAACGGACGTCTTCGTTTTGATATTGCTCGAAACACGAAGTCGAAGTCCGTTTGTTTGTTTTTCAGATATCGGTTGGTAACTTTTTTTCTATACATGCTAGCGACCTAGAACTTGTTTTATCGCATTCAGCGCGTCGAATTACGCCGGAAACGGCCGTCCTTGTTTTAATATTGCTCGAAACACGTAGTCGAATTCCGTTTGTTTGTTTCGTGGATATCGGTGAGTAACTTTTTTTCTATACATGCTAGCGACCTAAAACTTGTTTTATCGCATTTAGCGCGTCAAATTACGCCGGAAACGGCCGTCTTTGTTTCGATATTGCTCGAAACACGAAGTCGAAGTCCGTTTGTTTGTTTTTCAGATATCGGTTGGTAACTTTTTTTCTATACATGCTAGCGACCTGAAACTTGTTTTATTGCATTCAGCGCGTCAAAATACGCCGGACACGGCCGTCTTTGTTTTGATATTGATCGAAACACGAAGTCGAATTCCGTTTGTTTGTTTCGTGGATATCGGTGAGTAACTTTTTTTCTATACATGCTAGCGACCTAAAACTTGTTTTATCGCATTCAGCGCGTCGAATTACGCCGGACACGGCCGTCTTTGTTTTGATATAGATCGGAACACGAAGTCAAATCCCGTTTGTTTGTTTCGTGAATATCGGTGGATAACTTTCTTTCTATACATGCTAGCGACCTCAAACTTGTTTTATCGCATTCAGCGCGTCGAATTACGCCGGACACGGCCGTCTTTGTTTTGATATTGATCGAAACACGAAGTCGAATCCCGTTTGTTTGTTTCGTGAATATCGGTGGATAACTTTTTTTCTATACATGCTAGCGACCTAGAACTTGTTTTATCGCATTCAGCGCGTCAAATTACGCCGGAAACGGCCGTCTTTGTTTTGATATTGCTCGAAACACGAAGTCGAAGTCCGTTTGTTTGTTTTTCAGATATCGGTTGGTAACTTTCTTTCTATACATGCTAGCGACCTAAAACTTGTTTTATCGCATTCAGCGCGTCTAATTACGCCAGAAACGGACGTCTTTGTTTCAATATTGCTCGAAACACGAAGTCGAAGTCCGTTTGTTTGTTCTTCAGATATCGGTTGGTAACTTTTTTTCTATACATGCTAGCGACCTAAAACTTGTTTCATCGCATTCAGCGCGTCAAATTACGCCAGAAACGGACGTCTTTGTTTTGATATTGCTCGAAACACGAAGTCGAAGTCCGTTTGTTTGTTTTTCAGATATCGGTTGGTAACTTTTTTTCTATACATGCTAGCGACCTAAAACTTGTTTTATTGCATTCAGCGCGTCAAAATACGCCGGACACGGCCGTCTTTGTTTTGATATTGATCGAAACACGAAGTCGAATTCCGTTTGTTTGTTTCGTGGATATCGGTGAGTAACTTTTTTTCTATACATGCTAGCGACCTAAAACTTGTTTTATCGCATTCAGCGCGTCGAATTACGCCGGACACGGCCGTCTTTGTTTTGATATTGATCGGAACACGAAGTCAAATCCCGTTTGTTTGTTTCGTGAATATCGGTGGATAACTTTCTTTCTATACATGCTAGCGACCTCAAACTTGTTTTATCGCATTCAGCGCGTCGAATTACGCCGGACACGGCCGTCTTTGTTTTGATATTGATCGAAACACGAAGTCGAATCCCGTTTGTTTGTTTCGTGAATATCGGTGGATAACTTTTTTTCTATACATGCTAGCGACCTCAAACTTGTTTTATCGCATTCAGCGCGTCAAATTACACCAGAAACGGACGTCTTTGTTTTGATATTGCTCGAAACACGAAGTCGAAGTCCGTTTGTTTGTTTTTCAGATATCGGTCGGTAACTTTTTTTCTATACATGCTAGCGACCTAGAACTTGTTTTATCGCATTCAGCGCGTCGAATTACGCCGGAAACGGCCGTCCTTGTTTTAATATTGCTCGAAACACGTAGTCGAATTCCGTTTGTTTGTTTCGTGGATATCGGTGAGTAACTTTTTTTCTATACATGCTAGCGACCTAAAACTTGTTTTATCGCATTTAGCGCGTCAAATTACGCCGGAAACGGCCGTCTTTGTTTTGATATTGCTCGAAACACGAAGTCGAAGTCCGTTTGTTTGTTTTTCAGATATCGGTTGGTAACTTTTTTTCTATACATGCTAGCGACCTAAAACTTGTTTTATTGCATTTAGCGCGTCAAAATACGCCGGACACGGCCGTCTTTGTTTTGATATTGATCGAAACACGAAGTCGAATTCCGTTTGTTTGTTTCGTGAATATCGGTGGATAACTTTTTTTCTATACATGCTAGCGACCTAAAACTTGTTTTATCGCATTCAGCGCGTCAAATTCCGCCGGAAGCGGCCGTCTTTGTTTTGATATTGATCGAAACACGAAGTCGAATTCCGTTTGTTTGTTTTTCAGATATCGGTTGATAACTTTTTTTCTATACATGCTAGCGACCTAAAACTTGTTTTATCGCATTCAGCGCGTCGAATTACGCCAGAAACGGACGTCTTTGTTTTGATATTGCTCGAAACACGAAGTCGAAGTCCGTTTGTTTGTTTTTCAGATATCGGTTGGTAACTTTTTCTCTATACATGCTAGCGACCTTAAACTTGTTTTATCGCATTCAGCGCGTCAAATTACGCCAGAAACGGACGTCTTTGTTTTAATATTGCTCGAAACACGAAGTCGAAGTCCGTTTGTTTGTTTTTCAGATATCGGTTGGTAACTTTTTTTCTATACATGCTAGCGACCTAAAACTTGTTTTATCGCATTCAGCGCGTCAAATTACGCCGGAAACGGCCGTCTTTGTTTTCATATTGCTCGAAACACGTAGTCGAATTCCGTTTGTTTGTTTCGTGGATATCGGTGAGTAACTTTTTTTCTATACATGCTAGCGACCTAAAACTTGTTTTATCGCATTCAGCGCGTCGAATTACGCCGTAAACGGCCGTCTTTGTTTTGATATTGATCGAAACACGAAGTCGAAGTCCGTTTGTTTGTTTTTCAGATATCGGTTGGTAACTTTTTTTCTATACACGCTAGCGACCTAAAACTTGTTTTATTGCATTCAGCGCGTCGAAATACGCCGGACACGGCCGTCTTTGTTTTGATATTGATCGAAACACGAAGTCGAATTCCGTTTGTTTGTTTCGTGGATATCGGTGAGTAACTTTTTTTCTATACATGCTAGCGACCTCAAACTTGTTTTATCGCATTCAGCGCGTCGAATTACGCCGGACACGGCCGTCATTGTTTTGATATTGATCGAAACACGAAGTCGAATCCCGTTTGTTTGTTTCGTGAATATCGGTGGATAACTTTTTTTCTATACATGCTAGCGACCTCAAACTTGTTTTATCGCATTCAGCGCGTCAAATTACGCCAGAAACGGACGTCTTTGTTTTGATATTGCTCGAAACACGAAGTCGAAGTCCGTTTGTTTGTTTTTCAGATATCGGTTGGTAACTTTTTTTCTATACATGCTAGCGACCTAGAACTTGTTTTATCGCATTCAGCGCGTCGAATTACGCCGGAAACGGCCGTCTTTGTTTTAATATTGCTCGAAACACGTAGTCGAATTCCGTTTGTTTGTTTCGTGGATATCGGAGAGTAACTTTTTTTCTATACATGCTAGCGACCTAAAACTTGTTTTATCGCATTCAGCGCGTCGAATTACGCCGTAAACGGCCGTCTTTGTTTTGATATTGATCGAAACACGAAGTCGAATTCCGTTTGTTTGTTTCGTGAATATCGGTGGATAACTTTTTTTCTATACATGCTAGCGACCTAAAACTTGTTTTATCGCATTCAGCGCGTCAAATTACGCCGGAAACGGCCGTCTTTGTTTTGATATTGATCGAAACACGAAGTCGAATTCCGTTTGTTTGTTTTTCAGATATCGGTTGATAACCTTTTTTCTATACATGCTAGCGACCTAAAACTTGTTTTATCGCATTCAGCGCGTCGAATTACGCCAGAAACGGACGTCTTTGTTTTGATATTGCTCGAAACACGAAGTCGAAGTCCGTTTGTTTGTTTTTCAGATATCGGTTGGTAACTTTTTCTCTATACATGCTAGCGACCTAAAACTTGTTTTATCGCATTCAGCGCGTCAAATTACGCCAGAAACGGACGTCTTTGTTTTGATATTGCTCGAAACACGAAGTCGAAGTCCGTTTGTTTGTTTTTCAGATATCGGTTGGTAACTTTTTTTCTATACATGCTAGCGACCTAAAACTTGTTTTATCGCATTCAGCGCGTCAAATTACGCCGGAAACGGCCGTCTTTGTTTTCATATTGCTCGAAACACGTAGTCGAATTCCGTTTGTTTGTTTCGTGAATATCGGTGAGTAACTTTTTTTCTATACATGCTAGCGACCTAAAACTTGTTTTATCGCATTCAGCGCGTCGAATTACGCCGTAAACGGCCGTCTTTGTTTTGATATTGATCGAAACACGAAGTCGAATTCCGTTTGTTTGTTTCGTGGATATCGGTGAGTAACTTTTTTTCTATACATGCTAGCGACCTAAAACTTGTTTTATCGCATTCAGCGCGTCAAATTACGCCGGAAACGGCCGTCTTTGTTTTGATATTGATCGAAACACGAAGTCGAATTCCGTTTGTTTGTTTTTCAGATATCGGTTGATAACTTTTTTTTTATACATGCTAGCGACCTAAAACTTGTTTTATCGCATTCAGCGCGTCGAATTTCGCCAGAAACGGCCGTCTTTGTTTTGATATTGCTCGAAACACGAAGTCGAAGTCCGTTTGTTTGTTTTTCAGATATCGGTTGGTAACTTTTTTTCTATACATGCTAGCGACCTAAAACTTGTTTTATCGCATTCAGCGCGTCGAATTACGCCGGAAACGGCCGTCTTTGTTTTGATATTGATCGAAACACGAAGTCGAATTCCGTTTGTTTGTTTCGTGAATATCGGTGGATAACTTTTTTTCTATACATGCTAGCGACCTCAAACTTGTTTTATCGCATTCAGCGCGTCAAATTACGCCAGAAACGGACGTCTTTGTTTTGATATTGCTCGAAACACGAAGTCGAAGTCCGTTTGTTTGTTTTTCAGATATCGGTTGGTAACTTTTTCTCTATACATGCTAGCGACCTAAAACTTGTTTTATCGCATTCAGCGCGTCAAATTACGCCAGAAACGGACGTCTTTGTTTTGATATTGCTCGAAACACGAAGTCGAAGTCCGTTTGTTTGTTTCTCAGATATCGGTTGGTAACTTTTTTTCTATACATGCTAGCGACCTCAAACTTGTTTTATCGCATTCGGCGCGTCGAATTACGCCGGAAACGGCCGTCTTTGTTTTGATATTGATCGAAACACGAAGTCGAATTCCGTTTGTTTGTTTCGTGGATATCGGTGAGTAACTCCTTTTCTATACATGCTAGCGACCTAAAACTTGTTTTATCGCATTTAGCGCGTCAAATTACGCCGTAAACGGCCGTCTTTGTTTTGATATTGATCGAAACACGAAGTCGAATTCCGTTTGTTTGTTTTTCAGATATCGGTTGATAACTTTTTTTCTATACATGCTAGCGACCTAAAACTTGTTTTATCGCATTCAGCGCGTCGAATTACGCCAGAAACGGACGTCTTTGTTTTGATATTGCTCGAAACACGAAGTCGAAGTCCGTTTGTTTGTTTTTCAGATATCGGTTGGTAACTTTTTCTCTATACATGCTAGCGACCTAAAACTTGTTTTATCGCATTTAGCGCGTCAAATTACGCCAGAAACGGACGTCTTTGTTTTGATATTGCTCGAAACACGAAGTCGAAGTCCGTTTGTTTGTTTTTCAGATATCGGTTGGTAACTTTTTTTCTATACATGCTAGCGACCTAAAACTTGTTTTATCGCATTTAGCGCGTCAAATTACGCCGGAAACGGCCGTGTTCGTTTTGATATTGCTCGAAACACGAAGTCGAAGTCCGTTTGTTTGTTTATCAGATATCGGTTGGTAACTTTTTTTCTATACATGCTAGCGACCTAAAACTTGTTTTATCGCATTCAGCGCGTCGAATTACGCCGGGCACGGCCGTCTTTGTTTTGATATTGATCGAAACACGAAGTCGAATCCCGTTTGTTTGTTTCGTGAATATCGGTGGATAACTTTTTTTCTATACATGCTAGCGACCTAAAACTTGTTTTATCGCATTCAGCGCGTCGAATTACGCCGGAAACGGCCGTTCTTGTTTTAATATTGCTCGAAACACGTAGTCGAATTCCGTTTGTTTGTTTCGTGGATATCGGTGAGTAACTTTTTTTCTATACATGCTAGCGACCTAAAACTTGTTTTATCGCATTTAGCGCGTCTAATTACGCCGGAAACGGCCGTCTTTGTTCTGATATTGCTCGAAACACGAAGTCGAAGTCCGTTTGTTTGTTTTTCAGATATCGGTTGGTAACTTTTTTTCTATACATGCTAGCGACCTAAAACTTGTTTTATTGCATTCAGCGCGTCGAAATACGCCGGACACGGCCGTCTTTGTTTTGATATTGATCGAAACACGAAGTCGAATTCCGTTTGTTTGTTTCGTGGATATCGGTGAGTAACTTTTTTTCTATACATGCTAGCGACCTAAAACTTGTTTTATCGCATTCAGCGCGTCGAATTACGCCGGACACGGCCGTCTTTGTTTTGATATTGATCGAAACACGTAGTCGAATTCAGTTTGTTTGTTTCGTGGATATCGGTGAGTAACTTTTTTTCTATACATGCTAGCGACCTAAAACTTGTTTTATCGCATTCAGCGCGTCGAATTACGCCGTAAACGGCCGTCTTTGTTTTGATATTGATCGAAACACGAAGTCGAATTCCGTTTGTTTGTTTCGTGGATATCGGTGAGTAACTTTTTTTCTATACATGCTAGCGACCTAAAACTTGTTTTATCGCATTCAGCGCGTCAAATTACGCCGGAAACGGCCGTCTTTGTTTTGATATTGCTCGAAACACGAAGTCGAATTCCGTTTGTTTGTTTTTCAGATATCGGTTGATAACTTTTTTTCTATACATGCTAGCGACCTAAAACTTGTTTTATCGCATTCAGCGCGTCAAATTACGCCAGAAACGGACGTCTTTGTTTTGATATTGCTCGAAACACGAAGTCGAAGTCCGTTTGTTTGTTTTTCAGATATCGGTTGGTAACTTTTTTCCTATACATGCTAGCGACCTAAAACTTGTTTTATCGCATTCAGCGCGTCAAATTACGCCGGAAACGGCCGTCTTTGTTTTCATATTGCTCGAAACACGAAGTCGAAGTCCGTTTGTTTGTTTTTCAGATATCGGTTGGTAACTTTTTTCCTATACATGCTAGCGACCTAAAACTTGTTTTATCGCATTCAGCGCGTCAAATTACGCCGGAAACGGCCGTCTTTGTTTTCATATTGCTCGAAACACGTAGTCGAATTCCGTTTGTTTGTTTCGTGGATATCGGTGAGTAACTTTTTTTCTATACATGCTAGCGACCTAAAACTTGTTTTATCGCATTCAGCGCGTCAAATTACGCCGGAAACGGCCGTCTTTGTTTTCATATTGCTCGAAACACGTAGTCGAATTCCGTTTGTTTGTTTCGTGGATATCGGTGAGTAACTTTTTTTCTATACATGCTAGCGACCTAAAACTTGTTTTATCGCATTCAGCGCGTCGAATTACGCCGTAAACGGCCGTCTTTGTTTTGATATTGATCGAAACACGAAGTCGAATTCCGTTTGTTTGTTTCGTGGATATCGGTGAGTAACTCTTTTTCTATACATGCTAGCGACCTAAAACTTGTTTTATCGCATTTAGCGCGTCGAATTACGCCGTAAACGGCCGTCTTTGTTTTGATATTGATCGAAACACGAAGTCGAATTCCGTTTGTTTGTTTTTCAGATATCGGTTGATAACTTTTTTTCTATACATGCTAGCGACCTAAAACTTGTTTTATCGCATTCAGCGCGTCAAATTACGCCGGAAACGGCCGTCTTTGTTTTCATATTGCTCGAAACACGAAGTCGAAGTCCGTTTGTTTGTTTTTCAGATATCGGTTGGTAACTTTTTTCCTATACATGCTAGCGACCTAAAACTTGTTTTATCGCATTCAGCGCGTCAAATTACGCCGGAAACGGCCGTCTTTGTTTTCATATTGCTCGAAACACGTAGTCGAATTCCGTTTGTTTGTTTCGTGGATATCGGTGAGTAACTTTTTTTCTATACATGCTAGCGACCTAAAACTTGTTTTATCGCATTCAGCGCGTCAAATTACGCCGGAAACGGCCGTCTTTGTTTTCATATTGCTCGAAACACGTAGTCGAATTCCGTTTGTTTGTTTCGTGGATATCGGTGAGTAACTTTTTTTCTATACATGCTAGCGACCTAAAACTTGTTTTATCGCATTCAGCGCGTCGAATTACGCCGTAAACGGCCGTCTTTGTTTTGATATTGATCGAAACACGAAGTCGAATTCCGTTTGTTTGTTTCGTGGATATCGGTGAGTAACTCTTTTTCTATACATGCTAGCGACCTAAAACTTGTTTTATCGCATTTAGCGCGTCGAATTACGCCGTAAACGGCCGTCTTTGTTTTGATATTGATCGAAACACGAAGTCGAATTCCGTTTGTTTGTTTTTCAGATATCGGTTGATAACTTTTTTTCTATACATGCTAGCGACCTAAAACTTGTTTTATCGCATTCAGCGCGTCGAATTACGCCAGAAACGGACGTCTTTGTTTTGATATTGCTCGAAACACGAAGTCGAAGTCCGTTTGTTTGTTTTTCAGATATCGGTTGGTAACTTTTTCTCTATACATGCTAGCGACCTAAAACTTGTTTTATCGCATTTAGCGCGTCAAATTACGCCAGAAACGGACGTCTTTGTTTTGATATTGCTCGAAACACGAAGTCGAAGTCCGTTTGTTTGTTTTTCAGATATCGGTTGGTAACTTTTTTTCTATACATGCTAGCGACCTAAAACTTGTTTTATCGCATTCAGCGCGTCAAATTACGCCGGAAACGGCCGTGTTCGTTTTGATATTGCTCGAAACACGAAGTCGAAGTCCGTTTGTTTGTTTATCAGATATCGGTTGGTAACTTTTTTTCTATACATGCTAGCGACCTAAAACTTGTTTTATCGCATTCAGCGCGTCGAATTACGCCGAAAACGGCCGTCTTTGTTTTGATATTGCTCGAAACACGAAGTCGAAGTCCGTTTGTTTGTTTTTCAGATATCGGTTGATAACTTTTTTTCTATACATGCTAGCGACCTAAAACTTGTTTTATCGCATTCAGCGCGTCGAATTACGCCGGGCACGGCCGTCTTTGTTTTGATATTGATCGAAACACGAAGTCGAATCCCGTTTGTTTGTTTCGTGAATATCGGTGGATAACTTTTTTTCTATACATGCTAGCGACCTAAAACTTGTTTTATCGCATTCAGCGCGTCGAATTACGCCGGAAACGGCCGTTCTTGTTTTAATATTGCTCGAAACACGTAGTCGAATTCCGTTTGTTTGTTTCGTGGATATCGGTGAGTAACTTTTTTTCTATACATGCTAGCGACCTCAAACTTGTTTTATCGCATTTAGCGCGTCTAATTACGCCGGAAACGGCCGTCTTTGTTCTGATATTGCTCGAAACACGAAGTCGAAGTCCGTTTGTTTGTTTTTCAGATATCGGTTGGTAACTTTTTTTCTATACATGCTAGCGACCTAAAACTTGTTTTATTGCATTCAGCGCGTCGAAATACGCCGGACACGGCCGTCTTTGTTTTGATATTGATCGAAACACGAAGTCGAATTCCGTTTGTTTGTTTCGTGGATATCGGTGAGTAACTTTTTTTCTATACATGCTAGCGACCTAAAACTTGTTTTATCGCATTCAGCGCGTCGAATTACGCCGGACACGGCCGTCTTTGTTTTGATATTGATCGAAACACGTAGTCGAATTCCGTTTGTTTGTTTCGTGGATATCGGTGAGTAACTTTTTTTTTATACATGCTAGCGACCTAAAACTTGTTTTATCGCATTCAGCGCGTCGAATTACGCCGTAAACGGCCGTCTTTGTTTTGATATTGATCGAAACACGAAGTCGAATTCCGTTTGTTTGTTTCGTGGATATCGGTGAGTAACTTTTTTTCTATACATGCTAGCGACCTAAAACTTGTTTTATCGCATTCAGCGCGTCAAATTACGCCGGAAACGGCCGTCTTTGTTTTCATATTGCTCGAAACACGTAGTCGAATTCCGTTTGTTTGTTTCGTGGATATCGGTGAGTAACTTTTTTTCTATACATGCTAGCGACCTAAAACTTGTTTTATCGCATTCAGCGCGTCGAATTACGCCGTAAACGGCCGTCTTTGTTTTGATATTGATCGAAACACGAAGTCGAATTCCGTTTGTTTGTTTCGTGGATATCGGTGAGTAACTCTTTTTCTATACATGCTAGCGACCTAAAACTTGTTTTATCGCATTTAGCGCGTCGAATTACGCCGTAAACGGCCGTCTTTGTTTTGATATTGATCGAAACACGAAGTCGAATTCCGTTTGTTTGTTTTTCAGATATCGGTTGATAACTTTTTTTCTATACATGCTAGCGACCTAAAACTTGTTTTATCGCATTCAGCGCGTCGAATTACGCCAGAAACGGACGTCTTTGTTTTGATATTGCTCGAAACACGAAGTCGAAGTCCGTTTGTTTGTTTTTCAGATATCGGTTGGTAACTTTTTCTCTATACATGCTAGCGACCTAAAACTTGTTTTATCGCATTTAGCGCGTCAAATTACGCCAGAAACGGACGTCTTTGTTTTGATATTGCTCGAAACACGAAGTCGAAGTCCGTTTGTTGTTTTTTCAGATATCGGTTGGTAACTTTTTTTCTATACATGCTAGCGACCTAAAACTTGTTTTATCGCATTCAGCGCGTCAAATTACGCCGGAAACGGCCGTGTTCGTTTTGATATTGCTCGAAACACGAAGTCGAAGTCCGTTTGTTTGTTTATCAGATATCGGTTGGTAACTTTTTTTCTATACATGCTAGCGACCTAAAACTTGTTTTATCGCATTCAGCGCGTCGAATTACGCCGAAAACGGCCGTCTTTGTTTTGATATTGCTCGAAACACGAAGTCGAAGTCCGTTTGTTTGTTTTTCAGATATCGGTTGATAACTTTTTTTCTATACATGCTAGCGACCTAAAACTTGTTTTATCGCATTCAGCGCGTCGAATTACGCCGGGCACGGCCGTCTTTGTTTTGATATTGATCGAAACACGAAGTCGAATCCCGTTTGTTTGTTTCGTGAATATCGGTGGATAACTTTTTTTCTATACATGCTAGCGACCTAAAACTTGTTTTATCGCATTCAGCGCGTCGAATTACGCCGGAAACGGCCGTTCTTGTTTTAATATTGCTCGAAACACGTAGTCGAATTCCGTTTGTTTGTTTCGTGGATATCGGTGAGTAACTTTTTTTCTATACATGCTAGCGACCTCAAACTTGTTTTATCGCATTTAGCGCGTCTAATTACGCCGGAAACGGCCGTCTTTGTTCTGATATTGCTCGAAACACGAAGTCGAAGTCCGTTTGTTTGTTTTTCAGATATCGGTTGGTAACTTTTTTTCTATACATGCTAGCGACCTAAAACTTGTTTTATTGCATTCAGCGCGTCGAAATACGCCGGACACGGCCGTCTTTGTTTTGATATTGATCGAAACACGAAGTCGAATTCCGTTTGTTTGTTTCGTGGATATCGGTGAGTAACTTTTTTTCTATACATGCTAGCGACCTAAAACTTGTTTTATCGCATTCAGCGCGTCGAATTACGCCGGACACGGCCGTCTTTGTTTTGATATTGATCGAAACACGTAGTCGAATTCCGTTTGTTTGTTTCGTGGATATCGGTGAGTAACTTTTTTTTTATACATGCTAGCGACCTAAAACTTGTTTTATCGCATTCAGCGCGTCGAATTACGCCGTAAACGGCCGTCTTTGTTTTGATATTGATCGAAACACGAAGTCGAATTCCGTTTGTTTGTTTCGTGGATATCGGTGAGTAACTTTTTTTCTATACATGCTAGCGACCTAAAACTTGTTTTATCGCATTCAGCGCGTCAAATTACGCCGGAAACGGCCGTCTTTGTTTTCATATTGCTCGAAACACGTAGTCGAATTCCGTTTGTTTGTTTCGTGGATATCGGTGAGTAACTTTTTTTCTATACATGCTAGCGACCTAAAACTTGTTTTATCGCATTCAGCGCGTCGAATTACGCCGTAAACGGCCGTCTTTGTTTTGATATTGATCGAAACACGAAGTCGAATTCCGTTTGTTTGTTTCGTGGATATCGGTGAGTAACTCTTTTTCTATACATGCTAGCGACCTAAAACTTGTTTTATCGCATTTAGCGCGTCGAATTACGCCGTAAACGGCCGTCTTTGTTTTGATATTGATCGAAACACGAAGTCGAATTCCGTTTGTTTGTTTTTCAGATATCGGTTGATAACTTTTTTTCTATACATGCTAGCGACCTAAAACTTGTTTTATCGCATTCAGCGCGTCGAATTACGCCAGAAACGGACGTCTTTGTTTTGATATTGCTCGAAACACGAAGTCGAAGTCCGTTTGTTTGTTTTTCAGATATCGGTTGGTAACTTTTTCTCTATACATGCTAGCGACCTAAAACTTGTTTTATCGCATTTAGCGCGTCAAATTACGCCAGAAACGGACGTCTTTGTTTTGATATTGCTCGAAACACGAAGTCGAAGTCCGTTTGTTTGTTTTTCAGATATCGGTTGGTAACTTTTTTTCTATACATGCTAGCGACCTAAAACTTGTTTTATCGCATTCAGCGCGTCAAATTACGCCGGAAACGGCCGTGTTCGTTTTGATATTGCTCGAAACACGAAGTCGAAGTCCGTTTGTTTGTTTATCAGATATCGGTTGGTAACTTTTTTTCTATACATGCTAGCGACCTAAAACTTGTTTTATCGCATTCAGCGCGTCGAATTACGCCGAAAACGGCCGTCTTTGTTTTGATATTGCTCGAAACACGAAGTCGAAGTCCGTTTGTTTGTTTTTCAGATATCGGTTGATAACTTTTTTTCTATACATGCTAGCGACCTAAAACTTGTTTTATCGCATTCAGCGCGTCGAATTACGCCGGGCACGGCCGTCTTTGTTTTGATATTGCTCGAAACACGAAGTCGAATCCCGTTTGTTTGTTTCGTGAATATCGGTGGATAACTTTTTTTCTATACATGCTAGCGACCTAAAACTTGTTTTATCGCATTCAGCGCGTCGAATTACGCCGGAAACGGCCGTTCTTGTTTTAATATTGCTCGAAACACGTAGTCGAATTTCGTTTGTTTGTTTCGTGGATATCGGTGAGTAACTTTTTTTCTATACATGCTAGCGACCTCAAACTTGTTTTATCGCATTTAGCGCGTCTAATTACGCCGGAAACGGCCGTCTTTGTTCTGATATTGCTCGAAACACGAAGTCGAAGTCCGTTTGTTTGTTTTTCAGATATCGGTTGGTAACTTTTTTTCTATACATGCTAGCGACCTAAAACTTGTTTTATTGCATTCAGCGCGTCGAAATACGCCGGACACGGCCGTCTTTGTTTTGATATTGATCGAAACACGAAGTCGAATTCCGTTTGTTTGTTTCGTGGATATCGGTGAGTAACTTTTTTTCTATACATGCTAGCGACCTAAAACTTGTTTTATCGCATTCAGCGCGTCGAATTACGCCGGACACGGCCGTCTTTGTTTTGATATTGATCGAAACACGTAGTCGAATTCCGTTTGTTTGTTTCGTGGATATCGGTGAGTAACTTTTTTTTTATACATGCTAGCGACCTAAAACTTGTTTTATCGCATTCAGCGCGTCGAATTACGCCGTAAACGGCCGTCTTTGTTTTGATATTGATCGAAACACGAAGTCGAATTCCGTTTGTTTGTTTCGTGGATATCGGT